>NC_041741.1:10583214-10896428 GCF_004115215.2 Ornithorhynchus anatinus | reverse complement strand
ATTAAAAAGGAACATGAAAATCTACCCCTTGCTAATACAAAAAATTTAAGAGTCCAAATTTGCCAAAGCACAACTTAGGTAGATTTTAATGTAAATTGTCAGTTTTGGTTTTTTACCCTGATAATTGTCTGTGCCACATCAACGTCTGCAACGTCTTCCACAGTTGGTTCCACGTTTTCAGGTCCGTGAACAAGGCAGTTAAACAATGTTTTAGAAAAAAAACCCGGTGACGGACCACCATGTACCAAAGAAATTGCAATCATTCTGCCAGCTTCATAGTAGTAATTCTCTTTCAGAGCTGTAAATGCAGTTGAAAAAAATACAGTGTAATAAGCGCTTTCCTATTGTATCACTATTCCTATCATTTTTTCAATCAGGACTATAGTAAAGAATGATGTATAAAATTTAAAAAATGGGATAACACTCCATCCCAAATTCCAGGGTGACAGCAAATAGCAGGGGGTGCTGGAGAGGAACTGCCAAAGGGACAATGAAGGATATCAAAGATGCTGAGGCATGCTTAAACCATGTGATTTCACATCAGTTGTAAAGGCAGAAGAATAGCAATGTAAATTATACTGATCAAAAAAATTAAAGAAAATCTGTCACTTGTTGACTGGCCAGAAGGCAGTATTTTCAAAATTATTTCTCTGAGAAATATGTCAACCATTTCACATATTCATTTTCAATGATATGAACAGATGATGTCAACTATTACAGTCAAACTAAATTAAATAAATGCCCATCCTATTTGGCTGCCTCTTTGGAAATGAAGCAGTGAATTAGGTGTAAAAAAAAAAAAAACAACACACACAAAAACCACAAATGACATTTCACATTTAAGGGATGAAGACACAGAGGAAAGAAATGCTAATGACAATGGAAAGGAAACTGCCCAAAACATCTTTTTCCTTCTACTTCTTTGAAAGACTTATTCTTCATTAAGCAACTTAACGGTATTTTAATATTTTAATCTTTTGATAACTGAACTAGTGTCCATTTTCTTTATTAGCTGTAATCTATATAAGCTTCATTATAACAAATGTTTACCTTCAGAATCAAGAGATATATTCTTTAAGGAGGACCCTTCAAATAGTGGTGAGTTCTCAAGATGATACATTAGTAGGCTTAGGAATTCTTGCTTCGATCCAAGAACATCACCTCTTCCGAACATCTCCTTTTCGTTTGAGAACCTTATTTCAATTGTTTCAGTTGGGTCGAAGTTTCGCTTCTTTAATTCCTTTAAGGCACTTCTCCATATAGTGTCTTTGTTGATATATAGTCTTCTGGATTTTGTTTTAATTTGGAAGCCTAACTCTCTCAATATATTGGAAGCTTCTCTTCTCAGTATGCTGACTTGCCTACAAAATACCAATTTAAAATACAGATAGAGCATTTACATTTTGAAGTACAAGGTAACATCCTAGGCCTGCTGTTTGTCTAGTGAAAAGGACCAAGCTCTGGGAATCAGGAGATCCAGTCCTCGTCCTGGTTCTGCAAGTAGGGCTCCGCCTGCTTGGGTTATGCCTTTAGTGGGGAAGGGACACTTTATGAGGTGTACAAGCCCAGCAGGAATCCTAAAAAGAAATTGCTGGCTACAATGGACAGCAAAGATTGCAGTGGCTACTGAAGCAACCGCCCGTGGCTCCGGGAGAACATCAGCTACCTACGAAAACTTTTGCGAGCCTTTCGCCGTGTTCTGTATGCCTGGCTGCCCGCCTACTTGCTTGGTGCCCTCGCTGCCCCTGTGGGAATATATATGGTAGGGATGGAAGAGAGGGTATAGCATCGCATAAACCGTTAGCAGTATAAACAATCATTCCATGTAGGCTCTCAGACATGAAATGTCAGGACTGAAGCTCACCCATCATCCCCCTCAGGAGGCTCCACCGTCGCAAGGTAATAGCTGGTAATGGTGTTATCATTATTAGTGATAATAATAATAATCATACAGGCAGCAAAAGTAGAGGGAAGATCTCAATATCTTAACATTTATCTGTAAGCCTGTTAAGTGCCGTGCATAATAATGCCAAATGAAATAACATCTACTTCATTCCTTAAAGCAACTACTTCTGATGCCGACGACAATGGAATCTCCCACTGTAAACCACAGAAAAGCCTTGATGTGGTCACAAAGAATTCGGGACTGGGAATTTGCAGAGGAACTGATTCTATGCTGTTGGATTTATGCACTGCCACTTATGCTCTCAACTCCACTAGTTTTGTTCCAGCTGGGGCATGGAGGACGGTGAGCGGGTAGGGAGGCAGGGGTCTGACACATTGAGAAGTGGATGCATGAAGTTTACATACAAAACCCACTGGTCAAAACCCAGTGACCAAAGCCCAGGACCAATGACATGTGTGCTAAAGGGTTTCAGGCAGGAGGGCGGTTGCTTGGATAGCTGAAATCTTCACATTTGCCAGCCACTTGACCAAACAATAAAATTATCCATTTGATTAAAAATCCAAAGACTTTCAAAGAATATTGTTTTGTATAAGAGACCATTCTTGAAATTGTTTGAGGAATTTAAACCTATTTAGATCCTAATATTCACCAAACATTTCAAAGATTTCTAAATCTTACACAAAAATGTAGAAATATTGGGAAGTATTAGGATTATATTTCAGAAACAGAGTAAAGGATGTAACCTCTGAGTCTGGCAATGATTAAACCCAATAAACGACTTTTACTACTACTACTCTGGCAGGATTTGACACAGTAAAAATGTCAAGGTTGTCACAGTGCCAAAAAATCCTGAATATCCCAAGAAGAAATGGACATATTCTGTGTGTCAGCATTCAGTGTACTCTAACTTCCAGTTTCAGGTGAACCTGGATGTTTGGAAACAGGGCCAAAAAAAGATCCCTGAAATCCCAATATATATTTACACAGGTACTGGGCAGAGATCTTGAAATCCAAACTATTCAGATCAATGCCATGTGAGTGAAAATTCTTTGTAAATCAGACATTTTAGGACATTTTAATGCCTCTGTTTTCTCAGAGAGTTTTTACATTATAAAATAGGAATAATAAGTATAATAGGAAAATGAGGGCAAAGATCACAAAATCATAGCCTAGTTTACATCCAGAGATTGGGAGTTGAAAGATCAGTTTCTAACCTTGGCTCTCACACTTTCTGATAACTCACTTAACCAGTCTATTACCTGTTTTCTCAATTGCAAAATGGGGTTAATTGCTGCACCAAGTTACTCCCCAAAATGTTTTTTGGAGATAAAACATGAAAAATGGCAAAATACTACCAGTAAACGTCCTGTATAATGTCACTATTTACCTTTTTCTAACAGGTTGGTTTTTTGCTGCAGCACTAAGAGGGGATATTGATGCCAAACAGGAGCGAGGACTTAAGCTCCCCTGATGTAATATCTTTGGTGATCTAAAAGGAAAGGAAAAAGCACAATTCATTCATTCATTTATATTTATTGAGCACTTACTGTATGAAAAGCACTGTACCAAGCACTTGGAAGAATACAATCTAACAATAAACAGACATCTCCTGCCCACAACGAGTTTATAGTCCAAAGGCGGAGATAGGCATTAATATATGTAAATTACAGATAATCTACATACACAAAAATTCTTGATTTTGAAACAAATGTGGTGTAGAGTTCTAATTTAATGAAGGTAATGGGTTCTAGAATAACATTTCCCATAGATTGGTTGGATTCCCAGTTGCACCCACGGGAAACAAGCCAGTTGCCACACACATTAACAAGGTGAAATCCATCCCTGATGAAAAAATATTAGGGTGTGTTGATTTTTTGTGTTTACATTTAATACTAGTAGTACGTGACATTTATCATTTGTCTTCTAGGCCATTATCAATCACTGAACATTCCAAGAACACTTACTGTTTTCTCATTTCATACCATAATTTGTTCTGAAAAGATTTTTTCTTCCTATTTAAATTGCACACCTGATCAGATCTTTGTGCTGAGATCCTGGGGACTGTCTGGGGAATTTCGGAGAAGGCTCTTCCAATAATCTATCAGTAACTCCAATATTTTCTGAGTTAGTTAGAGAGTGCCTTTTCTGCCCTTGGAAATTTCCTGCAGAATTAATTACCAGTGATTATTCTCACAATAATATGACCTTTATATTTTTAAGAGAGAGAGAAAGAGTCTGGGTATAAACTTTTTTTTTTAATCAAAGTAAATTCATTTAACAATCACAAACAATTACCTGAATTGTAGATGATACTTCTGCATTCTAAACATTCCCAGTTTTGGTCCCATGTTTGTAGTGAGGAACAGGTCAAATGTGTTCCACTGGAGCCACAACACTGACAGCGCTTTATTTCCCATTTACTAAAAAATACCCAAAACAACAAAAAACTTCAGATAAATGATTGTGTTTAGGTATTTATATTGACACTCAATCAACCAAGCCTAATTCCCCTTCTAAACTACTGTCCTAAAATGACTAACCATCTTCATTAATTTATAATAAAATTATCTGAGAATGATAGCTTTGGGAGAGATTTAGCATTTGAGGAACTCAGATCAATGATCAGTATCAGCAGCTTCCATTTAATAAAAATCTAAACATATCTTGACTCTACTTATGAAGCACCTTAGATGTTAAATAACTATGATGTATTGATAAGGCATCATGTACTGCATCATATATTGATAAAGTTTTTCACTCTTCCCTTTTATTTCAAAAGAGTAGAGTGAAAGGGTAAAAATCCAGTTGGTCTAGTCTATATTGGATCTTGAACTTTTATGATGCATATGAACAGAAATTTTGACAGAGAAGCGGTATGGCACAGTGGATAGAGCACAGGACTGGGAATCAGAAGGACATGGGTTCTAATCCTACCTCTGCCTCTTATCTGCTGCGTGACGTTCTGCAAGTCACTTCACCTCTCTGGACCTCAGTTACTTCATCTGAAAAATGGGGCCTGAAACTGTGAGCCCCACGTGGGACAGGGACTGTGTCCATCCCAATTTGCTTGTATCCACACCAGCGTTTAGTACAGTGCCTGGCACATAGAAAGTGCTTAACAAATACCGTAGTTATTAGTACACTGTCTTCAATATTCTTTCCTGCATTTTTGGGAGGTAAGTGAAACAGTGGAGAAATGAAGTTTCTATGATTCTCCTGACAAATCAGGAGTCTTGACCACTCAGTTGATTGCATTTATTGAGCACTTACTGTGTGCAGAGCACTGCAGTATGCTCTTGGGAAAGTACACTACAACAGTAACAATATAACAGACCTAGTAGAAACAGTCCTTGCCCACAAGCTTACAGTCTAGAGGGATAACTTACTATATGCGAAGCACTGCGGTAGACATAAGATAATCAAGTCTCATATGGGCTCACGTCTTAGTACAAAAGAGAACAGGTACTGAATCCCCATTTTACACGAGGGAAGTGAGGCTCAGACAAGTTAGCGACTTGCCCAAGTTCATATAGCAGGAACCTCGGAGAGAGAACAGAACCTGGGAAGGCCTCTGCACAAAAAGAAGACAAAGTGCATCAGCTTCTGGATAGGCGGAACTGTTCCTCACTCCTGGGGTATAAAAGTCATGCGATGGCTGGGGAGGAAAATCTCCCCTGCTTCACTCATTTCCTCTTTTTGGAGTTATGAAAATCTCTCTGCACATGCCAGAGAAAGGAGAGAAGTCAGTCTTTCATACCTCAGAAAGGGTATCCCTCTTCAGATATGAAGAGGGAAGGTGTTCTAGGCCAGAGGCAGGATGTGGGCAGGAGGTCGGTGGTGAGATACACAAAATCGAGGTACAGTGAGTAGGTTGGCACTAGAGGAGTGAAGTGTGTGGGCTGGCTGTAATAGAAGAGTGGTGAGATGAGGTAGGAGGGGAAAAGGTGATGAAGTGTCTTAAAGCCGAGGGTAAGGGGTTTCTGTTTGATGTGGAGGTGGATGGGTAACCACTGGAGGTTTTTGAAGAGTGGGGAGACATGGACTAAATGTTTTCGCAGAAAAATGATCTGGGCAGGAGAGTAAAGTGGGGAGAGACAGGAACCAGATACAGCAATGAAGGAGGACCTTATGATATCCCATCGCTCACAGGAAATGTGTTCCATGGCTCACTTTAAAAACCACATGTTCCATTTTTACAAATGCTTTTTTGCTCTTTTTTTGGGGGTGGTGGTGAATTGACTCCAATACTACAAACTTCTGTTATGTTCTGTAAAACTGTTTTTCCCAAATACCTATCAGGCTCATTATATTCTCTTCCTTTTTTGCAGCGACATCTTCTGACATCACAACGTTGGTAGTGCTGTAGAAGTTCTTCATATGCATTTTCTTCAAGTTCCCAAGACGCATCTCTGAAAAGGAAGCATATATATTAAAAACTGGGTTTGCATTACAATCACATATGTGATTCTAAAATATAATAGAATTTCAAAAACAACAAAAACACATCTCCAAAGTACGCTCACCCATTATAACTGAAATATAGTTAGTGCAGTTTTGAAACAACATTTGCTCTAGGGTTGAGATCTCAAGTGCTGCTTCATTAAAAAAGATACGTGTGCACAACTGGAATCAGTATTTATCATTCAGGAGATATCCACACCAATGAACACCATGATTTTACTTCTAGTTGTGTATAAAGCCAGCTGAAGTAGGCCTTCCAGAGCAGTGGAAATTTTGAGACGTGCATTGATTTTTTTCCCTGATTTGGTTAAATAACGCAGCAAATATTATGTGCCAGCCTTTTCTCAACTGTAGCAAGTTATAAAAGGCTTTAAGAAGCTGGTCTTTAAAACTAACCCCATCCCCATAACACTGACCAAGTCTGTGTTTCTATAATCAATTAACATCTTTGTTGTGTTAACATAGTAAATTTATTCCCATTACATTTGTATTTCCTCTGTGACTATGCATAAGTTTTAAAAACGAGGTGGAAAATAACATTAAAAGTGCTCGAGATAAACCTTTAGAGCTCCACATGTAATCACAATAGAAATCACATCACAGAAGAAACATTTGTTTCCTTTCTAGAAAAGCCCCCATTTTAAATATTTAATATTTACCAAAGGATTGAAGGCTTACTCACTTTTCTGGAATGTGAATACCCAATCTCAACATCTCATTCTGAAAATTATCTTTATTATTGCATACTGTACATCTAAAGAAAAACACTCCAGCATTCAGAGCTTGAATCTACATTGGAGAGTGAAAAAATTGTTAATCTCCAGTCATTCAGGGTGCATGGTATATAACAAAACTTGTATTAGGTATTCATTGTCATGTATGAAAATTTCACTTTCATGCCAAATAAACCAAAATGTACATAATTGAAAGTACAATATACCAATTTTTCCTGAGTGCATAGGTTTTATGGAAACTGGGTACGATTTTTACGTCAGCTATTTGCCAATAAGGAAAAATCCTTCACATGCATGCCTGTTTCTCATGTAATGTGATTTTCTTCTTTAGTAAGGCCCTGTGTGAAGTGATGCCTATTATCTGCATTGTCTGAGTCACCCATTTGCACTTGTCCTACATGCATTAACTGCACTTTCTCATTTATTCATAGTATCACGTTCAATCTGGTCACTTCTGATTAAACCAATTTCAAGCCAGAAAAAGTTAAAAAGCAATGAGTCAATAGGGGAATGAATGATGGTACACCCAATGCTTATGGCTTTGAATACAATTTAATTGCAATTTAATGGGTAATATACACTTGCAATATTTGCCATAAGTAAAACAATCAAGTATCAGTTAAGTATTTAAATGCATAAATTCTCCCAAAATGCATCTCTTCATCATTTTGGCCAGAAGGACATCATTAGGGAATTGGAGAATGTTTCTGTGAGCCTCTTTGGCTACAGTGTGCTACTGTGAGAAACAATCTGCTTGCATGAAGTTGAACACAGTGAGTACTATGAATGGGGTAGTTTTGCTTAATGTGCGGTTTTGCAAAAACATAACGCTAATGGTCCCGGGGAACTAAATGTGATATCAAGATAACAGTTTTTTTTTTATAAACATGCTCATTTCAGCCAGAGTAAATGCATATTAGATTTACTCAGAAGCAAATCTACTTCGGATAATTACAGTTCCTTTAACTGAGAGACAGATGTCATTTCTGATCCATAGGTGCACCTCACTCTTGGGTCAATTAGCAAGAACAGAATGACCCCTCATCTTCTGAGCCCAGATTCTGTGGGAGAGAGGAAATTTTTACCTCATTTTTCACCAGAGTCTAGAGCTGAAGGGGAATGAGGGAAGATCTGTGCTTCAATCTGAACCAAGACAAGTTAAAACAGATCCTGCAGCACAGGCTTCAGTGAAAGGCTGGCTAAAAATAAGCAGTGCCCAACTCGGAGTCTAGGCCTGCATGAGAGAAATGGCGGATACTGAACATTTAGATAATTGATAGCTAGGTAAATACTCAAGAGTTTGCACTGAGTTTGTATAGGGATATCTATATTCTTTTCAAAAACTATAACTTGGAAGTATTGTAACCCTTACTAACTCAACCACATCGGATTTTAACTGCGCACTTCATGGAATCAGAGGAAACTAACTCATTTTTCCCATTTAAGTGCCCCCTCCTTCTAGATCAAATATGCAAAACTTTCGATGAAATGAAAATCCTCATAGTTTTCCCAAACTGTTTTCATATAATATTATACAAACTTTTTCAATTAGACTAAAGTATAAAAAAATAAAGTTTTGATGAATTAGGCCAAAATTCTATCTTACCTGTAAACAGTCTCTATGAAACCAAGCATTCTTACAGCAAGGACTTCTTAGTATGTTATACCTCGGAAGATGCTCAACAAATTCCAAGCAAATAGTACATGGCGAAGAACCTCTACAATTGCTAGATGGAATTTTTTGAACAGGCCGATGCTCCCAACAATAGGACCTTAAAAATGAATAGTTTACACTAAAATTATCAGTCCGAACATACCCCTCCTGCCTACAACAGGCTTGGGGCTTAAACATCAGCAGAAAGGGAGTATAAAAGGCATACAAGACTAAAAGTACTTAAATGCATTAATATGTGGGGTGATAAAACAAAGATGATGGTGGCCTTAGGCATTTATCATCAAGATCTGAAGGAGGTTTTGAAATAAAAATTAAAACAAGTCATTAAACTGGTAAGGCAAAACCTGTACACAAAGATTTAAAAAAAAAAGAGCACTTTGACAAATGGCCATTTTGTTTGACCAGTGAACCAGGCCAAAATTTGTTGAGCTCTTTATGCTAAACTGCATTTGATTACTTTACCTGCAAAGGACTTTCTAATCTCAATGCCCACAGTACTGCTCAAGAGCATCACCCTTCTCTCCTCAAAAGTATAGAAGACTAAAAGAGCTTGTTGATAATTTACTGAATTGAGTGTCTTCTTATAACTCATATTTGCCCTTCTGAAATGAAATTTCTAACATAAATAATAAAGCCCGTTAAAAGACAAAAATAAGTAAAAGGAAGCATATTTAGGATTGCAAAATGTTAATGTTCTTAACAGAAGGTGCCAAACAATTAATCAATCAGTGAGCCCTTACACAACTGTTTGCTTACTGTGTGCAGAGCACTGTAGTCCCTTGGGAAAAGTTCCATGAAGTGCTTAAATATTGAAAAATCTCTGGTCCTGTATCTTTTCTATCCAGTCTAACTTTGCTGAGCAGCAGTATTTCAAATGACAGATTGCAACCACAGTGTTTTACGGGCAACTAAGTAATGACTGGCAATCAATTAATGATATTCACTGAGGGCTAACTTTATGCCAAACACTACACTAAGAACTTGGAAGGCGACAATGGAGTTGGGCATGTTCCCAGTAGGGAAGACACACATTTAAAATAAACTACAGACAGAGTTGATGTCATTAGCTAATACTAAATTGAAATGGAATTTGATCACTATTAGAGTCTGTCAAAATATTTCAAAAGGAGTCAATGCGCTTAAGGCAAAATAAACTTTGCAAAGCATTCGAGGGGAAAGCGTTGTAAACTCAACTGTTCTGTTGTGAAAGAGTTTTAAAAAAGGAATTTCATAATGAAAATTGCCTGTTTAATGCTGTTTTGCCTTCCACAACCTTCTTGAATCTTGTCTGATATATTGCTATTTTGACTGTTTTTAAACCAGCTTCCTCCTAACTCCATATTTCCCACTGAAACCAAATATGAGTTCTGAAGAGCATGAAAGTTAGCAGGAACACAACTATTATGTTGGAGGAGAAATGCTCTGTTATTCAACTGTAAATAAAAAATAAAACTTACCCAAAGTTTCCAGTAAACTGAAAAATGCACTCTTTTTGAATCCCACAAGGATAATGATAGCTTCGCTTACACTTGCGTGCTACACATCCAATTGAGGCACCATTTTTCTTACAAATAGTACATTTCTAGGAGAAAAGATTGGGAAAATTGGGGTTATCGATAACTATTAAATTGCAGGCTGATTCCTGATTGCCTGAATTTCTGGTGGTTCCGACCTAGTCAGTGTTCAGACGCTGAAGTTCACAGTGCAAACAGCTCAGTGCTGCAACTTCACTACAAATAAGAGGGAGAGGGAAGGGATTGATATGCCCCTAAGCGCCTCCATTTACATCACAACAGCACTGACTGAGAGCTGGATGTGTGCAGAGCAAGCTATACTACTTGGGAATACACTTACACACACACACACACTCACACACACTCTCTCTCTCTCTCTCTCTCCTTCCCTCTCTCTCTCCAAAACTGAAAAGAGGGAGAAGCAAGTGAAAGTCAATGCCAATTAAAGAGGCATTCCCTAGGGTTGGCAAAATATGGCCCAAAGTGGGACTTCACTGAATCTGTAAAGGCTCCTAAGAAGCTCCAGATCCTGCCATGGCTTTGGTCCATAATTCCCATAAGCCGCCCTCTGTGGCAGGCTTGGAGCTATTTAGAATCTACCATGGGTGGAGAGTCAGTTACTTTGGGCATTTACAATCCCACTCCCCACTCAGCACACTGAGGCAGCTGCCCAGTGGAAGTTTCTCAAATCTCCCGTAAATGCTCGTCATGGCCCAGGGGGCAACCCATTCAAAAGTGAGGGGCCAGAATAGCTGAATGTATATATTCCCCTTAGGATCCCAATGAAACTTTCTTCAGGGAGGCAGGGTACCTAATAGAAAGAAGACTGGGAGTCAAGAGACCCAAATTCTAATATTAGCTCTGCCACTTGTCTGCTGTGTGACCATGGGGAAATCATATAAACTCGCTGAGCCTGCTAAGCGAGGAGTAGATACAAGATAATCATCAGACACAGTCCAGACATGAGGCTCTGAGTAGAGAGAAGCAGCATGGCTGAATAATAGAGCATGGGCATGGGAATCAGAAGGACCTGGATCCTAATCCTGACTCTGCCACTTGTCTGCTGTGAGACCTTGGGCACGTCAGTTAACTTCTCTGTGCTTCCGCTCAGTAATCTGTAAAATAGAGATTAAGACCGAGCTCTCTGTGGGACGGGGACTGTGTCAAACCCGGTTACCTTGTATTTACCCCAGCACTCAGTACAGTGCCTAACACATAGTAAGCGCTTAACAAATACCACAGATATTATTATTATGTGGGACAGGGACTGTGTCCAACCTGGGTAGCTTGTATAATAATAATAATAATAATGTTGGTATTTGTTAAGCGCTTACTATGTGCCGAGCACTGTTCTAAGCGCTGGGGTAGACATAGGGGAATCAGGTTGTCCCACGTGGGGCTCACAGTCTTAATCCCCATTTTACAGATGAGGGAACTGAGGCACAGAGAAGTTAAGTGACTCGCCCACAGCCACACAGCCGACAAGTCTACCCCAGAGTTTGGTACAGTGCCTGGTACACAGTAAGTGCTTAACAAATACCATTAAAAATAAAAGAGGGAAGGAGAACAGATATTTCATCTCCCTTTTACAGATGAGGAGAGAGAGGCACAGAGAAGTTAAGTGAATTGACCAAGGTCACAAAGCAGGCAAGTAGAGGAGGCAGGAAAAGAACGTGGGTCTCGACTCCTGTTCCATGCTCTTTCTGCTAGGGCATGCTGTCTCAGGAGAAGTGACTTTCTGGAGAGATAGGAAATTGAAATATCTCTTGTCATAGAAAATATGAAGGGAATTTCTGCAGGGGTCTGAGTGGACCAGTTTAATTAAATTAACTGATATTGCTTTAGGTTGATTTAAGTTGAAGGTGCCTCCTCAAAACCAGAGTGGAGGAGGAATATAAGGGGATTGAGAACCACCACAAGTGAAACATTTACATTTAAGGTACTTGTAATAATACTTAAAAACTATATTCTTACCAGTTTAGAAGCTCTGTTTACTTCCTTTCTGATATCCTCTATTAAAAAACCATAAAATCCCTCCTCTTCTTTACCTCTCTGCCAAATTCCACTTGACATCAACTAGAAATAAAAAAAAAATTAGAAAACAATTACAAAAGCCAAATTCTGAAACAAATTCTTGCATCTTAGAGGTCCAAAATTTCAAAGGCTTATAGGTCTGTGTAAGTTCAGCAACCTTAAGGCCCAAGGTTTTGCCCCTTCTCTCTTTCTACCGCCCACCCCGCACACTCCGCTCCTCTGCCGCCCACCTCCTCACCGTCCCTCGGTCTCGCCTATCCCGCCGTCGACCCCTGGGTCACGTCCTCCCGCGGTCCTGGAACGCCCTCCCTCCTCACCTCCGCCAAACTGATTCTCTTTCCCTCTTCAAAACCCTACTTAAAAATCACCTCCTCCAAGAGGCGTTCCCAGACTGAGCTCCTCTTCCCCCTCTACTCCCTCTGCCATCCCCCCTTTACCTCTCCGCAGCTAAAGCCTCATTTTCCCCTTTTCCCTCTGCTCCTCCACCTCTCCCTTCCCATCCCCACAGCACTGTACTCGTCCGCTCAACTGTATATATTTTCGTTACCCTATTTATTTTGTTAATGAATTGTACATCGCCTCGATTCTATTTAGTTGCCATTGTTTTTACGAGATGTTCTTCCCCTTGACGCTGTTTATTGCCATTGTTCTTGTCTGTCCGTCTCCCCCGATTAGACTGTAAGCCCGTCAAACGGCAGGGACTGTCTCTATCTGTTGCCGACTTGTTCATCCCAAGCGCTTAGTACAGTGCTCTGCACATAGTAAGCGCTCAATAAATACTATTGAATGAATGAATGAATGCTACATCTCCTGTCAGAGTTACCTTTCAATGCCACAGAAGGGATAAAATATTAATTCATTTCATGTGCCAAGTCAAGATTGCCTCTGAGAATCAGATTGGGTCTAAAACCAACAGCTGAGAATGTAATGCTAAAATGAGAAATAAGCTTTGCTTTGTTTCAAAAGAATAATGTTCTTTTAATCCTGAAAAACTAAAGGTCATTTATTGAAAAACAGAAGGAATCTGAAATGGGTAAACCTGATTGACAGGTGATATGGATTTCAAAAAACCAGTTCATACTATGGAAATTTGAATCTTATTTTGTTAAAACTTTGATAGGCTTTTTAAAACAGGGACTCACAATGGTTAGCTCTGGAGTTATTTTTAGTCATACTACAAATAATTAATGTAATGTAAAATAAGACATTTAATAATATGGAAAGTTAGGAGATAGCTAGTGGAAAGAGCCTGGGCCTGGGAATCGCGTTCTAATCCCAGCTCTACCACTTGTCTGCTATGTGACCTTGGGAAAGACACTTAAAACTTCTCTGAGTTTCAGATATCTCATCTGTAAAATGGGGATTAAGACTGTGAGCCCCATGGAACATGGACTGTGTCCAACATTCTGATTATTTTGTAAACCGCAGCACTTAGCAGAATTCCTGACACATAGTAAGAGCTGAGTAAAAACACCAACAAAACAGTTTTGAATAATTCTTAAAGGAATTAGAAGCTTCTAAAATTTAATTTGGCACAAAATCACACTTACCAAACAGTAATAATGTACGGTGAGATTATGTTCCTGGTAGGTTTTCTTTTCTCCATATTTTTCAGGACAGTCATCAGTTTGTCGGCAGAGAACACAGGCTAATACAGTAAAAGGTTTTAAAAATAATAAACAGCTTAGCAGAATATTTACCAGGAAAGTATTAGAAAATATAAAACTAAAATTGTATCTGCTCTTCCAGTCCAAAAGAAAGGGACTAAATATCTTTCTATCTTGTCAAAACTTCAATGACACTCAAATGATTATGATTATTGGAACTGTTTCAAAGGATCTCTTCAGCCTTCTTGCTTTTTGTTGCCAAAGAAAGGCTACACCATCACTCTGCACTTGACACTGTCCCACATAGGCCTCACAGTCTTAATTCCCATTCTACAGATAAGGCAACTGAGGCATAGAAGAGTTAAGTGACATGCCATGGTAACCCAACAGACAAGTGGCAGAGACAAGATTAGAACCCAGATCTTTGAGACTTCCAAGCCTGTGCTCTACCCACTAAACCACCATGTAAACAAAGAACACAAACCCCTTTTTACAGTCAACTATGCAAATTTTTTTTTTAAAAAGCACACAGGGTGAGGTCTAGTAAGCTCACCATAATTCATGATATCTCAAAGCTTGCGGGTAAGTAATGAGAGTTATCTCTGGTCTTCAGTGAGGACTTTGAGCAGCAAAGCTAAGCGCCTTGCGGAAATAAGTCTTTGGGGCTGGAGCCTTTACACTTACTTGAAAGAAAATTTGCACTTCAGAGATTCTGAAAAATTTCACACCAGATACCTTTTTGGGGTTTGTTTTGCCTGTCCTTTTAAAATAAAGGTAATCTTGCTTTTCCTTCACCAATATCTAAATCTGTCATTAATATGTCAATGTCAGCAAAATGGAGAAAGAAGATCCCAATTAATGTTAATACAATGCCTTTGCTTAAAAAAAAATGATAATCAACATTTAAAGTATAGCCCACTCAAGATTTATGACAGCATAATTGTGCTAAGAATTAATCTTTAAAATGGTTAGTAGATAAGGTTTACACACAAATCAGGAAATTCACTTTCAATGCCTGACATCCACTCTTGTGCACAAGTAATGAACAGTATGCTGAAAGTGAATGTAATACAAAATTTCACCTTAATTAAGACATCTTAAATAACAGGCAACACAATAAACTAATTCATTTATCAATCAATCAGTGGAATTTATTGAGCACTTCCTATGTGGAGAGCACCGAACTAAGTGCTTGGGAGAATACAACAGACTTAGCAGACAAGTTCCCTGTCCATAACAACCTTACAGTCCAGGACTGGATATAGCTTAACACTGTTACTATGTTATTTTAAAACGAATCTCACTTGCTTTTAAGTTTCAACATCTACCAGCTACATAATGACTGTTAGAATGCTTGTCATTAAAAAATAGTACTCACCTTGATTCTGAAGGTGACAATGGCTACTTTCATTCATGTTAGTGAAATCCTTCTTCTAATCAATGACTAAAGAAAATTAAAACAAGTTGTAAGATATGCCTCCTTACTAACAGCTATTAAATCTACATCAAACATATTTCAACTGTTTTAAAATTCAATGTGAAACTAGTCCAACTGAAATTTAACTGGCAGCCCAGTAGAAACTTTTAAAGTGTGTTTGTAAACTCAGTACAGATATTCCAAGAGGTTGGGCTCCAAAAATAAATAAATAAATGAGACCTTCCAAGCCTGGATAACATTGTAACTGAGGAGACAGAGGGTGGACAGTTGAGAGCAAGGTAGAGTTAGTCTGGAAGGAATGAATCAAGTTCAAGTGACTGTGACAATAGCAGGGGAAGAGAACAGATAGGTAAGTGGGGGTGAATTGGCGGGCAGCCTAAAAGCAGGGTGAGACTGAGAGCAGGGAGACCAGCAAGAAGGCCAATTGCAATAGTCTAGCCACTCTGCGACTACAGCTTGAACCAGGATGGTAGTTTGGGTGAAGAGAGAGGGGAGGAATTGGGAGATTGGTTGTGTAGGAAGAACCGCCTGGATTTGGCAGTAGAAGTTCAAAGACAGTGAGGAGTCAAGGAAGTCACTGAGGTTGCAGGGCTTCCGGATCAGGGAAGACGGTGTTAGCAACTGAAATGGGAAAGTTGAGAGAAGTGGATTTAGAGGAAAAAAATTCAATAGTTCCGCTTTATATATACTTTGAGTGGAGGCATAGAATTGGAGATGTCCTGGAGGCAGGAGGAGATGAGGGATTACAAGCAAGACGTCAGGGCTAGAGCGAGATTTGGAAGTCATCTGCACAGGGACAGCAGCTGAAACCATATGTCTGATGAGGGCCCCAAGGGAATGAGCCAGCAAACCAAACTGAGGAATGCTCAGAGAGGCGGGAGGAGAACCAGGTTAATACTTTGTCAGTAAAACCAAATCCTGATAGTGTTTCTAGAAGGAGGGAGTGGGCCTCAGTGGCAAAAAGCACCTGAGAAGGGGAGGAGGTTCAAGACAAAATATTAGCCTTATGGATTTGGCTAAAAAGAGGTGAACGGTGATGTTAGAGAGCACAGTCTTGATGGAGTGAAGGGGGTCCAAACCCTGACTGTAGTGGTGGAGAGAAGCAGCATGGCGTAGTGGATAGAGCACGGGCCTGAGAGTCAGAAGGTCATGAGTTCATTCATTCACTCAATAGTATTTATTGAGCGCTTACTATGTGCAGAGCACTGTACTAAGCGCTTGGGATGAACAAGTCGGCAACAGATAGAGACAGTCCCTGCCGTTTGACGGGCTTACAGTCTAATCGGGGGAGACGGACAGACAAGAACAATGGCAATAAACAGCGTCAAGGGGAAGAACATCTCGTAAAAACAATGGCAACTAAATAGAATCGAGGCGATGTACAATTCATTAACAAAATAAATAGGGTAACGAAAATATATACAGTTGAGCGGACGAGTACAGTGCTGTGGGGATGGGAAGGGGGAGGTGGAGGAGCAGAGGGAAAAGGGGAAAAAGAGGGTTAAGCTGCGGAGAGGTAAAGGGGGGATGGCAGAGGGAGTAGAGGGAGAAGAGGAGCTCAGTCTGGGAACGCCTCTTGGAGGAGGTGAGTTTTAAGTAGGGTTTTGAAGAGGGAAAGAGAATCAGTTTGGCGGAGGTGAGGAGGGAGGGCGTTCCAGGACCGCGGGAGGACGTGACCCAGGGGTCGACGGTGGGACAGGCGAGACCGAGGGACGGTGAGGAGGTGGGCGGCAGAGGAGCGGAGCGTGCGGGGTGGGTGGTAGAAAGAGAGAAGGGAGGAGAGGTAGGAAGGGGCAAGGTGATGGAGAGCCTCCGGCTTCGCCACTTGCCTGCTGTGTGACCTTGGGCAAGTCACTTCACTTCTCTGGGCCTCATGTCCATCCGTTAAATGGGGATTGCGACTGTGAGCCCCATGAGGGACAGGGACTGTGTCCAACCAGATTTGCTTGTGTCTACCCCAACGCTAACTACAGTGCCTGACACATTGTAAGCACTTAATAAATGCCATTATTATTATTATTATTATTACTATTATTATAAGTGTTGGGGAAGAGGAATTGAAGGGAGCATTTGGAGAGGAATGGGAGCCGGGAGATGGGACAATAGCTAGAGGAAGCAGTGGGAGTCCAGGTAGCTTCTTTAGAATGGGGGTGTTTTTGAGGGGAAGGGGCCACTGGAGAGCCCAAGGTTGAAGATAGTAGTAAGGGAGAAAGAAGAAAGATGAGGAAGCAGAAGTAGAGTGTTGAGGGAGTGATGGGGAAACTTTGGGAGGGTCAATACGTCAGTATTTTTAAAGCGCTTTCTATACGCAAATCAAAGGACTGTGCTAGGTACTTGGGCCAAGTTGAGATAAAATTCTAGTTTTCTATATATAACTTGTGTTTTTAAATTCTGTACAAGAAAAATGTTTGACTGGCTGGCCCAGAAAAGATAACTTATGTAAATGTAGTCTATAGCTCCCTCTTATTTATGAACCCATCTGTTAAGCTTCTCCGCCTTCCAAGATATCTCTAGAAAAAGGGGAAACATCTTTCCCTGCTGCTCTCATGTATGTTCTATCTTGCATTACTCTTACTCCTATCACTAGAGAAGCAGCGTGGCTCAGTGGATAGAGCGCGGGCCTGGGAGTCAGAAGGTCGTGGGTTCTAATTCCAGCTCTGCCACTTGTCAGCTGTGTGACTTTGGGCAAGTCACTTCACTTCTCTGTGCCCAAGTTACCTCATCTGTAAAATGGGGATTAAGACTGAGCCCCACATGGGACAAACTGATCACCTTGTATCCCCCCCGCCCTAGCGCCTGGAACAGTGCTTTGCACATAGTAAGGGCTTAACAAATACCATCATCATCATCATCATCATCACTGGACAATACTGGCTGAAACATAAGTGATGTTCGTAGTGCTAGAAAAATATACAAATGATTTTACTGGGACAGAGCAATGGCATAATCATTTCCAAGAGTATTGATTCACCCATTTTTATTCCATTATTCATATCTTCACTCATAACAAATTATATAATTTTTCTTTTTAAAAGGACAGGCATTCAAACAAGCTGTAAAGAAAATCAATCGATCAGTGGTATTTGAGCACTTACTGTGTGCAGAGCATTGAACTAAATGCTTATGAGTGTTCCCTGCCCACAGTGAGCTCACAATCTGGAGGAGACAGACATTAATATGAATAAATTACAGATATGTACATAGGTGCTGTGAGGCTTAGTGTTATCTCTAGCTGAAGGCAACAGCTTTAAAACTGGGATCTTTGTATTCCTTACCAAAGTGGTTTAATGTAATTTTTAAACTAAATTTTACTTTTATTCAAAGTAACATTAAGCAGTCATCCAAAAAAACTACAAATTTCAACTCGAAAAATAGTTAACAAGTTGTCATTCATACTGCACCATTATTTTCCAGTTAAGACTAGTAGTGAAATGAAATTGTACCACTTCCCCAATTTAAAAAACAATCAGCGTATACACATACAATTTACATTTTCATGTGACACGTTCAATCCACTGTCACAGTTTACAACATGTATATATTTATATAGCTGACATTTTTTAACAACCCATTTTATACATGGCTGATAAAAAAAATGAGAAGAGTAGGAATGGGAGACAACAAACATCAGAATGTTCTGAGATGGCTGATCCTGATTTGGCGGGGAAAATACAGCAGAATTGTAGAGTTTGCCATATTTATTCACATAAATGCTGCCATTGTTTTTGCATCATTTCTGCAACCCCAAAACAGGAGGGGCTGTCACACAGGTAGTTAAGAACAGAGATAAGGGGGGAACAAGCAAGAACAGGGAAAAAAAAGGAGGGGGGGAACAAGGAATATGTGACTTCCCCTGCACCCTCCCAAATGCAGCATTCAACAGGTACTCGAATACATGGTTACCTCCTTTCCTGCTTCTCCTTTCTACCCTAGAGTCCCCCATTTTTTTTTAAAAAAACCCACCTCCCTTTTCATTCATTCAATCGTAGTTATTGAGCACTGTGTGCAAATCACTGTACTAAGTGCTTGGGAGAGTACAATACAAATGTGCTGAAGGAGGCACTGGGGAATGTAATCAATTGTATTTATTATTATTATTAATATGGTATCTGTTAAGCACTTGCTACGTGCCAGGCATTGTACTAAGCGTTGGGGTGGATAAAGGCAACTCAGGTTGGACACAGCCCCTGTCCCATAAGGGGCTCAAAGTCTCAATCCCCATTTTACAGATGGGGTAACAGAGGCCTAGAGAAGTGAATCAACTTGCCCAAGACAAGGGGCAGAGCCGGGATTAGAACGCATGACCTTCTGACTCCTAGGCCCAGGCTCTATCCATGACGCCATGCTGTTTCTCTATTGAGCACTTACTGTGTGCACAGCACTGTATTAAGTATTTGGGAGTGTACAGTATAACAGAGTTAGTAAACACATTCCCTGCCCACAATCTAGAGGGGAAGATAGGCATTAATTAATACGCAGGATGCAGGCGAGATTGGCTTAGTGGATAGAGCACAGTCCTAGGGGTCAGAAAGACCTGACTTCTAATCCCCGCTCGCTCAAATGTCTACTGTGTGACTTTGGGCAGGTCACAACTTCTCTGGGCCTCAGTTTCCTCATCTGTAAAATTAAGACTGTGAGCCCCATACGGGACAGAGACTTTGTCCAACCTGATTAATCTGTATCGACCCCAGTGCTTAGAACTGCACTCGGCACACAGGAAGCGCTTAACAAGTAAAATAATAATAATAAGGTTGGCGTGAGAGAGAAAATTGAGGTACAGTAAGCAGGTTGGTATTAGAGGAGTGAAGTGTGCGGGCTGGGTTGTAGTAGGAGAGAAAGTGAGGTAGGAAGGGACAAGATGAATTAATTTTTTTTTAAGCCGACGGTAAGGAGTTTCTGTTTAATGTGGAGGTAGATGGGTAACCACTGGAGGTTCTTGAACTGAATGTTTTTGTAGAAGAATGAACGGGGCAGCAGGGTGAACTGTGGACCAGAGAGAGAGAGGAGGCAGGGAGGTCGGCAAGAAAGCTGATAGGGTAAGCAAGGAGTGATAGGGTATGTGCTTGGATTAACCCAGTAGCAGTTTGGATGGATAGGAAAGGGCAGATTTTAGCCATCTCTTCTTGAGATACTACTGGGAAACATGCGAGAGTTGAAGAAGGGGCAGGAGGAGGGAAGGATTGGAGAGGAGCAGGGAAGATTTTTAAGTTCAGACCTGGTAATTTCAATTGGCTCAAAGTAGATGGCCAGGTCACGAGGGGTGAGAGATGGGGTACGGTGGCGGGGGGGGGAGAGAGGAGGCAGGGGCACGAGGTTTGAAGAGGGAGTTTAATGCTGGAACAATTGCCATATGGGAAATGGATATGCGTGATAATAAGCGTGGAGAAATAGTTTTGTCTGGCAGAAGAGAGGGAGAGTTAAAGCACCGTAGGATAAGCTTGAAGTGGGCAAGGTTGGCCTGGTATCTAGATTCCCCCCAGCAGCACTAGTGAAGGAAGCGGATTGTGGAGGTGATGCAGGGCTGTGGGCTAGTGGTAAGAGAATGACGAAGGGACAGAGGAGCGAGTGAGTTGAGTTCAGTAGAGAGGGTGGTATTGAGGGAGTCAATTTGGTCACCAAGGGAAGGCAGTCGGGGTATGGTGGCTAAATGGGGCATGTAAAAAATGTAAAAGGTAAAAGACACAGTCCCTGCTCTCAAGGAATCTATTCGGGAGAGAAGAGGGCACACATTTCCAAAGAACAGGCAAGAGTAATAGTTACGAATAATAAGGGGAAAATAATGAAATATAAATATACACGTGACGTGTGCTAAGGGTTAATGCGGAAGCAGGACCAAGAAGATTAAAGATTACTTAAGTACTGTGACTGTTACTGAAGATAATGATTTGCAATTCCACCCCACTTACTTACATCTAAATAAGAGAAAGTGTGTTTAAATTGCAGCAGGAGGGATTATCTCAAAACAAGCATGGCATGATTATTCAGGACATTGTTTACTGTCAGACCGGTTAGTCGCAGTCATTCAAGATGTTCAATATGGCTGCGGTGACGGTGTTGATTGTTTTAAACAAACTGAAGCAAACTGGTCAGATTAAATTAGACTCTTCCCCAGATAAAGTGCTGTTGGCATAGGCAAATGAAAACTTTCTGACTTTGACTATTAGGCTATGGAGGAAAGGGAGATGATAGCATCTCTTCCTGGAAATTTTAAGAATAAAATGAGCATAAGGGTGGTCCTCGAGACGTCTTCATTTTTCCTAATTGTTGCCTTATAAATAATGTCACTGGGAATTACAATCTAATTTAGGAGACCATAAAAAATCAATTTATACCTTCTCTGTAGTACATAATTGTGGGGTGCCACACCAGTATGAATCACTGTTACGCCTCCACAGTCAAAAAACACAGCCCAGGTCCATAGATGTTATACCATACCAGTAACGACAGTCAAAATGTCACAGAGCTGTGTGGGGTACAAGCAGCTTTCAAAATCTCTTGCATTCAATCAAACCCAGCCCAGGTTGGCAGTGAGCGAATCTTCACCATCTGTTGGTAGCATATGTGAAACGAACGGTGGGTTTTGCCCAATCCTCAGTGGATAGGCATAGTTGGCATTATTGCTGCCAGCTTTAGGAAAGAGGCCAAAAATTGAACGAGCTATGAAAACTGAACGAATGTTATCCCGATCGGTTTCTCCCGGCCTGAGCTAAAGCTCTTCGGCTAGCAATGAAAAGGGAACCGATGAAAGTTTACTGGGTGGTGATATTTATTCTGGGTCAATATAATTTAAAGATCCACTTAAAATTCCTGCTCCTTGGCATTTAAAGATCATCTGTACATAATAGAGCTTATTGTTTTGGGCACCTTGACCGTTTTTACAAATGCAGCATTTGGAAAACATTTAGAGAAGCAGCGTGGCTCAGTGGAAAGAGCCCGGACTGGGGACAGAGGTCATGGGTTCAAATCCCGGCCCCGCCACTCGTCAGCTGTGTGACTTTGGACAAGTGACTTCACTTCTCCGGGCCTCAGTTCCCTCCTCTGTAAATTGGGCAATAAGGCTGTGAGCCCTGCATAGCAAAGGCCTTTTGTGGTTTCCATAATGGCAGGGAAAACATTCTTAACCGCAGCCCGGCCTCCTTCACCTCGCTCATTCTGTGGCTTGGGATCCTTAGGCTTCTAAGGAGAATTTTTCTCCCCTGATGGATCAAAAGCAGATTTTTCTTTAAGCCCATGGTGCACCTTCCTTCCTTGCACATAGTAAGCACTTAACAAATACCCTCATTATTACTATTTACAGCTCTGATTGGTCGAGAGGCCTCTGCTGTGGAATAATAATGATGATGACGGTGGCATTTGTTGTGCACCTCCTTCCTCAGAGCAGTGCTTTGCACATAAGTGCTTAACAAATATCCTCATTATTATTATTATTATTTACAACTCCGATTGGTCGAGAGGCCACCACTGTGGAATAACAATAACGATGACAGTGGCATGTGTTGTGCACCTTCCTTCCTTCCACAGAGCAGTGCTTTGCACATAGTAAGCCCCTAACAAATAATAATAATAATAATGTTGGTATTTGTTAAGCGCTTACTATGTGCCGAGCACTGTTCTAAGCGCTGGGGTAGACACAGGGGAATCAGGTTGTCCCACGTGGGGCTCACAGTCTTAATCCCCATTTTACAGATGAGGGAACTGAGGCACCGAGAAGTTAAGTGACTTGCCCAAAGTCACACAGCTGGCAAGTGGCAGAGCCAGGGTTCGAACCCATGACCTCTGACTCCAAAGCCCGTGCTCTTTCCAGTGAGCCACGCTGCTTCTCAAATACAAATACCCTCATCATCATTATTATTTACGGCTCCGATTGGTCGAGTGTCCACCGCTGTGAAATAATAATAATAATAATAATAATAACGATGATGACGGTGGCATTTGTTGTGCACCTTCCTGCCTTCCACAAAGCAGTGCTTTGCACATAATAAGCTCTTAACAAATACCCTCATTATTATTATTATTTATGGCTCCGATTGGTCAAGAGGCCACCGCTGTGGAATAATAACGATGATGACGGTGGCATTTGTTGCGCACCTTCCTTCCTTCCACAGAGCAGTGCTTTGCACATAGTAGGCGCCTAACCAATACCCTCATTATTATTATTTGTGGCTCCGATTGGTCGAGAGTCCACCGCTGTGAAATAATAATAATAATAATAATGATAGCGATGATGGTGGCATTTGTTGTGCACCTTCCTTCCTCCACAGAGCAGTGCTTTGCACATAGTAAGCTCTTAACAAATACCCTCATTACTGTTATTATTATTTGTGGCTCCTATTGGTCAAGAGGCCACCAGTGTGGAATAATAATAACGATGATGACGGTGGCATTTGTTGCGCACCTTCCTTCCTTCCTTCTTTCCACAGAGCAGTGCTTTGCATATGGTAAGCGCCTAACCAATACCCTCATTATTATTATTATTTGTGGCTCCGATTGGTCGAGAGGCCACCGCTGTGAAATAATAACAGCGGCGATGCGGTGGCATTTGTTGAGCGCTTACTATGTGCAAAGCACTGCTCTGTGCAAAGAAGGAAGGAAGGTGCCCACGGGGCCTAACGAAAAATCTGCTTTTGGTCCATCGGGGGAGGAAAATTCTCCTCCGAAGCCTGAGGATCCCAGAATGAACGAGGCGAAGGAGGCCGGGCTGCGGTTAAGGATGTTTTCCCTGCCATTATGGAAACCCCAAAAGGCTTTCGGCACCGGGGGCTTTTCCCAGCTTCGATTTCCCTCCCGAGGCCCCTGCGTGAATGGGAGGAGGCGGAGGGGCCCGGGTTTGGGCGGAACCCGAAAAAGTCCTCCCGACCCCGAAGCGGCTCCCATTTCGCTTGAAATCCGCAGCGAGAATGTCAGTCGGTCGACGCCATTCTGGGGGCAGGGCGGCCCTCGGGCGGGGAGGGGGGCGGAAAGCCGTCGCTCGGACGGACGGCGGGGGAGGGTGGACAGAGTTAAAGCGGGTCCGTCCCGAGGGAGCGGTCCTGGGGGGGGGGGCGGTCCTGGGGGAGGGGGCCGGTCCTGGGGGGGGGGGGGGGCCGGACGGACAAGGCCCCTCCGCGGCCATGGCCCGGCGCCGCCTGCCCGCGCCCTCCTTCTCCTCCGCCCGCGGGCCCCGCCGCCCCCCGCTACTCACCGGCGCGGCTGACTGACTGGCGGGTCGGCCCCGACCGACCCTCCCGAGGGACGCCGCCGCCGCCGCCGCCGCCGTCCTCCTCCTCCTCGTCGTCGTCGTCGTCGTCGTCGTCGTCGTGGTCCCGCGGCCGAGCCGGGCGCTCCGAGGCCCCGCCAACGGCCGCGCAGATTCAAATTCCCTCCGCTTCCGCCCCGCACCCGGAAGTGACGTCGGCCCCCGCCCCGCGGGGCAAAGGGGGGAGGGGGGCCGCTCTTCATTCATTCCTTCATTCATTCCCTCACTCATTCATTCACTTACTCATTCCTTCACTCATTCATTTACTCATTCAGCCACTCACTCATCACTCATTCATTCAATCACTCACTCATTCCTTCACTCACTCATTCCTTCACTCATTCACTTACTCATTCAGCCACTCACTCATCACTCATTCATTCACTCATTCACTCACTCACTCATCACTCATTCAGTCAATCACTCACTCATTCCTTCACTCATTCACTTACTCATTCAGCCACTCACTCATCACTCATTCATTCAGTCACTCACTCATTCATTCACTCATTCACTCACTCACTCATCACTCATTCAGTCAATCACTCACTCATTCCTTCACTCATTCACTTACTCACCACTCATTCATTCAATCACTCACTCATTCATTCACTCATTCACTCACTCCACTCATTCAGTCAATCACTCACTCATAATAATGTTGGTATTTGTTAAGCGCTTACTATGTGCAGAGCACTGTTCTAAGCGCTGGGGTAGACACAGGGGAATCAGGTTGTCCCACGTGGGGCTCACAGTCTTAATCCCCATTTTACAGATGAGGGAACTGAGGCACAGAGAAGTTAAGTGACTTGCCCACAGTCACACAGCTGACAAGTGGCAGAGCTGGGATTCGAACTCATGAGCCCTGACTCCAAAGCCCGTACTCATTCATTCACTCATTCACTCACTCCACTCATTCAGTCAATCACTCACTCATTCATTCACTCATTCACTCACTCACTCCACTCATTCAGTCAATCACTCACTCATTCATTCACTCATTCACTCACTCACTCACTCATCACTCATTCATTCAATCACTCATTCATTCAGTGTGACTCTGGGCAAGTCACTTAGCTTCTCAGTGCCTCAGTTACCTCATCTGTAAAATGGGGGATGAAGACTGTGAGCCCTACATGGGACAACCTGATGACCCTGTATCTATCCCAGCGCTTAGAAGAGTGCTCTGCACATAGTAAGCGCTTAACAAATACCAACATTATTATTACCATTCACTCACTCATTCATTCACTCATTCATTCATTCACTCACTCACTCACTCATTCAATCGTATTTATTAATAATGACTGTATTTGTTAAGCACGTACCATGTGCCTAACACTATTCTAAGCACTGGGATAGATACAAGGCTATCAGGTTGTCCCATGTGGGGCTCACAGTCTTCAACCCCATTTTATAGATAATGATAATAATAATAATGATATTAGTTCAGTACTTGCTATGTGCCAAGCACTGTTCTAAGCACTGGGAGAGATACAAGGCTATCAGGTTGTCCCACGTGGGGCTCACAGTCTTCATTGACTCCCAAGCCCATGCTCTTTCCAGTAAGCCACCCTGCTTTTGAGCACTTACCATGTGCAGAGCACTGTACTAAGCCCTTGGAGAGTACAGTGCAGCAACATAGACAGTCCCTCCCCAATAACGGACTCGCAGTCTAGAAGTCTGACTAAGGCAGCGTGGCCTAGTGGAAAAAGCCCGGGCTTGGGAGTCTGAGGACACGGGTTCTAATCCCAGCTCTGCCACTTGTCTGCTGTGTGAGCTTGGGCAAGCCGCTTAACTTCTCTGGGCCTCAGTTACCTCATCTGTAAAATGGGGATTAAAACTGTGAGTCCCCTATGGGACAACCTGATTATGTTGTATCTATCCCAGTGCTTAGAACAGTGCTCGGCACATAGTAAATGCTTAACATATACCATAATAATAACAATTATTATTACTTGCTTTGTTCTGTTGGCTGTCTCCCCCCTTCTAGACTGTGAGCCCGTCGATGGGCAGGGATTGTCTCTATCTGTTACCGAATTGGACTTTCCAAGCGCTCAGTACAGTGCCCTGCACACAGTAAGCACTCAATAAATACGATCAAATGAACAAATAGAAGGGGGGAGACAGACAACAAAACAAAACAAAACAAGTAGACCCGCGGGAGAGAAAGGCCCAGAAATGGAAGAGCAAAGCTTTTCCAAAAGCTGGAGCCCAGAGGGGAGAGAGGCCGACATGGAGAGCCTCCCCTGCCGCCTCAACACAAAAACACAAAAACACAAATACAGAGGCTTCGGCCCATTAGCAACATTCCTTCACACCCACGCCCCTTATTTCACATGCACACACCTTCCTGCCTCAGGAGCTGGGGCCACCCCCGCCCCTCTTGGAAACACTTTCCTCTTTGTTAGTCCTTTTTCCTGCCAAGAGAAGAAGAATAGAGGAGGGGAGACACTATTTTGTTTTTTAAAGGTATCTCTGTAGTGCTTACTGGATGCCAGGTACTGTACTAAACGCTGGAATCGAGACCAGCTAATCAGGTTGGACACAGTCCATGTCCCACATGGGGCTCACTGTCCTCATCCCCATTTTACTAATCAGCGTGGTTTAGTGGGAAGAGCCCAGGCTTGGGAGTCAGAGGTCGTGGGTTCTAATCCCGGCTCCACCACTGAGCAGCTGTGTGATTTTGGGCAAGTCCCTTCTTTCTCTGTGCCTCAGTTACCTTATCTGTAAAATGGGATGAAGACTGTGAGCCCCATGTGGGACAACCTGATTACTTTATATTTCACCCTGTGCTTAGAACAGTGCTTGGCACATAGCAAGGGCTTAACAAATGCTGTCATTAATATTATTATTATTATATGCCTGCTGCCAGCAGGCTACTATGGGGCCAGCTGAGCAGAAGCCACTGTGCGGGGCCGGACATTGAGAAGGGGATATGACTCCGGTTTTTGATGGCCAGAGAGGTGGGAGTGGTGGAAGATGATGAAGCTGCTACTTTTCCGATTCTTGCCAGGGCTGGGTATGGGAAATTTCCCCTTTTTCTACACTGGGGCCTCACAAAGTGGTGCCATCTGTCCATCGTGCCCCCCAATCAGGGAAACCTACAGGTCCAGCACCCTGGATAAGGAACCACTTCCTGGACACTACACCATTTCCACAGCAGCCTGGTTAGAAGCCCTCTACAAACACCAACATAAATGGTGACTGGACATTTGTCAGAGATAACAGTCTATTGGATTACTATGAAGATCCTGGACACCGTTAGTCTATTCCACCAAGTCAGGTTCAAGAAAAATAACTCAGATATTAAAGGAAAACAAACAAAAAGTCATTAATCCTTTGCCGCTCTACATTATTCTAACAAAAGAGAGGCTTATAGAAACTATGCCACTGCATGCTCACCAAGTTAAGAGTTTACATGACAAATGGTGGGAAGCCAAAGATGAGATCTAGGTTAGGAAACAGGAAGATGCAGTGAAATTCTGGTCAAGGTTATGGAGATCATTAAAAACCATACTACTGTGCAAATATGCAAGCAGAGAGAAACATGAAAACGTTCTTTAATAGAGCAGCTGAATAGAAGATTTACCAAAGCAATCAAGGTTGTAACTGGGAAGCACAAGGTCTGGACTTATGGCAAACTTCTGCATCAAGAAATTCACAATGAATGCAAGATGTTTCAGAAGACATGCCTGTTTTCTTGACACCTGGAAAATGCCTTCTTTTGCCAAATATAGCAGTGTTTCAAATTCAGCAAAGTAGAGGTTGATAACCTCTTTGTCTACTATCTACAGGCTAATGACATCTATTCTGGTAAAGAAAATGTCTTCACATTGTGAGGGAAAAAATTTGAGGCAAAAGAACCGAAAAGATGTTGCAAATTATTACAGGCACTTAGCATCATTGTCCGGTTTTCCCTGGGTTTAGAAAGTGGATGGAGGCAATTACAGTAACACAGACACACTCACCCATCTACACTGAGTTTTACACACACACTCAGACACAAAGACATCAACAGCAAATGAGGAGATGGGGAGGAGGGAGATGAAAAGGTAGTGGGCTCTTGCAATGCAAGGCAGGGAGAGTGGACGTGGAGCTGCCTTGGTTCAGATTTGGGAGGGAGAAGGATGAATGAGGTTGGAAAGACTTTTGCCTCCAAGGGAGCTTGGACCTCTTTAAAGTGGGATTAAAGAAGAGAAGGAGGATGGTGCAGAGCCAGGCAGTAGAGGGACAAATCAGAAAGAGCACGGGCCTGGGAATCAAAAGAACTGAGTTCCAATTCTGCCTGAGCCACCAGTCTGCTGTATGACCTTGGTCTAGTCACTTAACTTCTCTGTGCCTCAGTTTCCTGATCTATAAAATGTGGGTTCAATATCTACTCTTCCTCCTATTTAGACTCTTTGGGACAGGGATTGTGTCCCACCTAATTATCTTCTATCTACCCCAGCACTTAGTACAGTGATTGCATATCTTGTCTTTTGTCACTGAGTCGTCTTTGAGCCAGAGCGACGCCATGGACACGTCTCTTCCAGAACGCCTCACCTCCATCTGCAATCGATGGTAGTGGATCCGTCAAGTTTTCTTGGTAAAAGTATAGAAGTGCTTTACTAATGACTCCTTCTGCGCAGTAAACTTGAGTCCTAACTCTTGATTCTCTCCCATGCCGCTGCTGCCCAGCACAGGTGAGTTTTGACTTGTAGCAGATGGTCTTTCACTCACTAGTCACTGCCCAACCTAGGAATGGAATGGATAGGTCTCTGCCTGACTCTCCCTCCTGTAGTCAAAACTGGTAGAGTACTGTAAATTCTCCAGGTGTGACCCTGAGAGGGGGCTTGCATAAAGTAAGTGCTTAATAAATAGCACAATTAATGACTGTGTTATTTGGTCTGCACTCTTTCCACTAGGCCACTCCTCCTGGACTCAGACTTCCCTGACAACTTTCTGCCATTATTCATTCATTCATTCAATAGTATTTATTGAGCGCTTACTAGGTGCAGAGCACTGTACTAAGCGCTTGGGATGAACAAGTCGGCAACAGATAGAGACAGTCCCTGCCGAGCTCCTTATAGTGAGCCAGAGAGCACCCACTACTCCACCCAGCTCCTTTATACAGATATGCAGAACAGGTCATTTTAGACTCTAGGAGAGCTAAACTAGTCAAAGTAATAAAATATGAGGATGAGCTATCAAATGAAAAATACAGCCATTTTGTTCTCCGGGCATATCTAATCATTTTTACTATGGTATTTATTAAGCCCTTGCTATGCGCCAAGCATGTCCTAAACCCCAGAGTAATAATAATAATAATGATAATAAAGGTATTTGTTAAGTGCTTACTATATGCCAAGCAGTGTTCTAAGCACTGGGGTAGATACAAGGTAATCAGTTTGTTCCACGAGGGGCTCATAGTCTTCATCCCCATTTTACAGATGAGGTCTCTGGGCCTCACTTCCCTCGTCTGTAAAATGGGGATAAAGAGTGAGGGCTCCATGCAGGACAGGGACTGTGTCCAACCTGATTAACTTGTATCTACCCCAGGGCATAGAACAGTGCTCGGCACATAGTAAGCACTTAACAAGTACCATTATTATTATTATTAATAAAGAATTGTAGGGGGAATCTAGAATAGGAAAAGAGGGCATTTCTGAGCCTTACCCTTTCTAAATTAAATTGACCTATAATATTTCTTTAGAGCTCTTCATCATATTACTTAATGTGTTGTAGAAATAAAGTGTTCTAATTCAGTTTGTGCTAACACTTCTAGGTGCTATAATATTATACTATTGAAAATGGGATGGAGTTGAGGAAGAAAAATAAAGAAACATGAAAGGATGCTTATGGTAGAGCAAAGAATCACAGCTTTTTTATGGTATTTGTTAAGTGCTTACTATATACCAGGTACTATACTAAGCAATGGAGTAGTTACAAGCAAAGCAGGTTGGACACAGTCCATGTCCCACATGAGGCTCAAAACTTCAGTCCTCATTTTACTGATGAGGTACCTGAGGCACAGAGAAGTAACTTGCTCAAGGTCACACAGTAGATTAGAGGATTAGTAGTAGATTAGTATAAGGATTAGATTAGTGGATTGTAACCCGGGTCCTTCTGACTCCCAGGTCTGTGCTCTATCCACTAGGCCATGCTGCCTCTCAAATTCTACAGGAAAATCAGAACTATACAATTCTTCCTAAAATGCCAGAAAGCTGTTGATAATGCTTCAGATATAGAGGGTATTCCTGGCCAGAGCCATGATGCCTTTCTCAGCCCCACCTTATCTACTTTGTTTCACACAAGCCCTCTGCTCCTCTTCTACCCACCACTCCAAAAGTCTGTTTGACTGGTGAAGAAACAGAGTCACTTTTGTTCTTCTGGTGGAGAGATGGATTCCCGCACATACTCAGATGATGGACTGGAGTAGGGTAAAGGATCGAGTTCAGTGACTCAACTCCCCGGTGTTGCAACTGCATGGAAGCTTACAGTCTGTCAGTAGATGAAATATTTCAGGGAAATCTCTAGGTGGATTTCCTTGAACAGACTGTTTTTTCACTCTTCTTACTGCCACTCAAACACAACATGGAGAAAATTGAACAATCTTTATGTTCACTATAGCAGAGGAGGTGCAGTTAACATCTCCCACCTGCACCTGGCACATAAAATCGGTGCAGTGTTCTTGCACCAAGGCCACCCTCCGAGGTGTCCAGATCCGTCCGGGCACAGGCCTGTCCGGGCATAGGCCTGGGGACTGGCTGCCTGGCTTATGCTGGTGGTTACTCTGCAGCCAGGGTGGGTAGCAATATCCTTATTGACCCCCAATCCGGCACCAAATAATGTCTCTCTGGAAGGGAACGGAGCAGTTTGAGAGTTCATGATCTTATCTCTCGCCTACTAGTCTCCCCTTTAAGCAGGTTTCAGCTTGCTAAGAGCAGAAAACTTGCCTTCCTTTCTGTAGTTCCCCAGGATGTGCTTCCTCAACTTCAGGAGCTACAGACAAGGAAGTTGGGATTAATACTGTTTAGAAATCATAGTAACCAGAAATTTGAAGGGGAAGATCTTTAGGGGAACAAAATAATCTATATTTCCAATTTCATTTAAAAAGGTTTATGATAATCATCTATGTGCTATTCCTACTAATACACAGTCTGAGGAAATGAAATATTAATATTTATGTGGCACATTAGTCCTTTTTGAGTTCCATCCACCCGCGCTCTTTTTTATTGGATTAGTCCACCCTGCCAGTCTGTTCACTGACATTTACAGTTTTCAATTTGAATCAAAACACATTTTAGTAAGAGTAGGCTATTATTTACCACAAAACATAATGTTTTCTTTCCAACTGTCTCATATCTTCACTTGAATGTTTTGATCTAAATTCTTCTCTAACAGTGCTGGGTGTCTTTGAAATTCAAACACACCACCTCTTGGCAGCGGGAATTTCCACCCAAAACAGCAATTTCAGGTCTCTTGTTACAGGGCTGCTTGATAATAAGTAGGTACAAGAACAGCAGTACTTGGGAATGATATTACTCCTGCTGTGCGACCATGTGGTTTCTCCAAGGAAGGCTCAAATGTTGCCGGTAGCCATTTTGGATTCCTGTATTCTAATGGGGGTCAAGGATATGCTATGCGTTTATGAGAATGCAACACTCTTTAGATTTGGAGATAGGCTTCCTGCTAATTGCTTCTCATCTGACTTACTTGACTCCAGAAATCATTACCATTTAGGGTAACTCTGAACATGGCTATAATAAATAGCAATTGAACCAACAAGAACTAATCAAATAGTGAGCAAAATGTTTGTAAGGAAATTCTTGGATACAATTGCTGGCAATCAGAAATGTTTTCTTTTCACTTGTAGTGCTTTGATTCTTCATCCCCCCTAGAATATTTTATAAAACCCAGCAACTTGTGTAATGACTGTATAGCCATTCAGCCGTGTAATGTTATTTATTCAGCTAGAAGAAATGTATTTCTTGCAAAATATCATACAGGCATAGTAAAGAAATCCATTATATTAGTTGACTATCCAGTGGGTTTGGGGCAAAGGATGTGGTTTATGCATAACTTACAAGATATAGAAAGTAGTTTACAATCTGGTGTTCAGAACTATTAAAGAATATGATCCCCTAGATATGGAAAACCAGAAATCCCAGCAGGGCCTGAAACAAAGGGTGAGAGAGGTCAGTGGAATTTGGGTTAGGCTGGAAAGAAAATGGGGATCCATTTTGTTGCAATCTAAGAATAGTGGAATGAGAGAGAGAAAGAGAAAGAGAAAGAGAGAGGAGAAAGTGAATTTATAGTACTGGGAGTGGGTGGAAGCAGGCTCTGTGGAGTAGCTTAGCCAGCTGCTTCTCCACTGTGGTTCTTGATGCTTTCGGAACCCTGCGTTCAGCCTGCCCTATGTACTTTGGGCTACCCATAGTTATTTAAGCCCCAGTTGAACACACCCAATCCTTCCCACCAGACAGCCAGGTGACTCCTCTGGAACCCACCTGCCATCCCCCAGCACAGCTCTCAGGGCTCTTGGCATCCTCCTTTACCCACCACCCTGCTGCCTCCTCAGAATCCTGCACCATTCTCCTCCTCGTCACCAAGGAACGCCACCCTGACCCACTTTCCACTGCCCCACTGGGACAGAGAAAAGCAGCAGCAGATTCACTTTTTTTTTTAAAAAAAAGGTATTAATTAAGCTCTTACCCTGTGCCAGGCTCTATACTAAGTGCTGGGGTAGATATGAGTTGACTGGATTGGACACAGTCTGTGTCCCACATGGAGCTCACAGTCTTAATCCCCATTGTACAGATGAGGCAACTGAAGCACAGAGAAGTGAACTGACTTGGCCAAGGTCACACAGTAGACAAGCGGTGGAGTGGAATTAGAATCCAGGTCCTTCTGACTTTCAGGCTCATGTTCTATACACTAGGCCATACTGTTTCTCTGTTCTAGTTCTGGTTCTTGGTTCTTAAGTTCCCGACAGACACTCATATGTAGTTCCTCATGGGAGGCTCCATCATAATCATCATCGTCATCATTATCATGTCACTACTTGGTGTTTTGCCTTCTAGATTATCTGATTATCCAGATGCAGATTGAGATGTCTGCAGGTAATGCTGTTGCATTCAAAGCTCTTGTTCCTGCTGATCCTGTTTCTTGAAATGTTTGCTAAGGCATAGGTCATAATAAAGTGTTTTGCTAGCACATATCATCAAGGTATGCTTAGTTTGAAAGTCATTTTCTTTTAATTGGCAAATGAGCTGAATAATCTATGAAAGGGACTTTAAAATCCCAAAAGGGAATATTCTTGGGGACTTGGGGTAAAAAAAACCCCTACAGAACAACTTAGACACCTTTAGAGAAGCAGCGTGGCGCAGTGGAAAGAGCACGGGCTTTGGAGTCAGGGCTCATGAGTTCGAATCCCAGCTCTGCCACCTGTCAGCTGTGTGACTGTGGGCAAGTCACTTAACTTCTCTGTGCCTCAGTTCCCTCATCTGTAAAATGGGGATTAAGACTGTGAGCCCCACGTGGGACAACCTGCTTCCCCTGTGTCTACCCCAGCGCTTAGAACAGTGCTCGGCACATAGTAAGCACTTAACAAATACCAACATTATTATTATCATTATTATCTGCTCATATGATTTAAGGCTTTTAGGTTATTGCCTGTTCTGCACCCCCCCCCCCGATTAAAAATTTTCTGGGACTTTTCTCTGAAAGGCTGAATTAGAATATATCTTCCACATTTAGATCAAACTAAAGGACTACCAACAGCTGGGCAGCAAAGGACCCATTAAAGTCAATTCTCATTTGAAGAGAGTCAAAATAGCTAAGTGAAACTCTTCAAAGCATTTCAAATATTTGTTCATTTACTAATACTAAACCCCATATTTTCTGATCTTACGGAGTAATTATATTTGTTGTAACAGGAAAAGTGTCTAGACAGTATTTTAAGTGGAAATCAAAAGAGAGACTGATTAGTACGTAGTTAAATTGTAAATATCGAAAAAAAATGCAGTGAAGCTTGAAGCTTGAGACAGATGAAAGAAAACACTTCTTCACACTGAAAGTGGTAAGCATATGGCATTTGTTCCTTTTTAGGAAACTGTGCAGACTTAAAATATCAGAAGGTTCATGAGAGGTTTGGATAAATTCAAGGATGAGTGATCTGTAGTTGATTCCTCCGATAAAAGCTACGGAGGAAAAGGGGAAAAGTAGGGGATGTTAGATGGTGCACCTGTATCCATGAGGTTGGATAGCCCAGAGAATAACCATCCCATGGCTTTTCCAACCATTCTGAAGCCACTGACAGAGTTTTTTTATCTGATCTGGTAAAGACATTAACTACGCTCCTATGGGTCGATTATCAAGAGCGATACAAAATCTTTGGAACTAAGGATTCCTCAGACCCATAAGAATCTGAATTGTCTTTCAAATATCCCTCTCCTGACCATCTACTCTTTCCCCAGAGAAAGAAAACAACAACTAAAAAACTCCCATTTCTTCCTAACTCATGATGACATCATAAGGATGCCATTTGGGAAAATTCTGTCCAATTCCACCTAACTGCACCTGAACCTAGACCGTTTCTCTGAGGTACTCAGACCTATGATCCCTACTGTTCCTGAGCTATTGCTTTCCCTTCCTCCATCTCTTGGATGCAACTGCCATTTTTGGACTGCAGAACTCCACAACAGAAGCCATGAGAGAGAAAGTCTCCTTGCTTAATACTACTACTACTACCACTAATAATGATATGAAATTTTTCAATGTTTGTTTAGATCTAAGGTTTTGGATAGAAATGCCACAGGGCAAGTAAAGAGAACAAGCGAAAGGCAATTCCTTTAGAAATCTGCTTTTGGACATACCTGCTTTTTATTGTGATTTTTATTGTTTAAGGAATGAAAGAAGAGGGAAACGGCATGGCCTAGTGGAAAGAACATGGGTCTCACAAGACCTAGATTCTAATCTCTGTTCCATTACTTGCTTGCTGTATGAACCTGGAAAAGTCACACAATTTCTCTGTGCCTTGGTTTCCTCATCTGTAAAATGGGGATTAAATGCCGGATCACCCTCCTTTTAGTCTGTGAGCCCCATGTGGATTGAGGACTATGTCCAACCTGGTTATCTTCTATCTACTTCTATGCTTAGTAGAGCACTTAGCACTTAGTAAGTGCTTAACAAATACCACAGTTATTATTTTAAAAGACAGCATTTAATGGTCAGGAAATATATTTCCTTCTGGTCAGGGCCTGGCTGGTTGTGTTTTGCTTCTCTTGCTCAGCTCCATCCCTCTACTCCATTTCCATCTGCCTCTACATAAGGCTCCTCTTTAGCTGGACAGCAGCCACAGCAAAGGCAACAGCCAAAACAGCCACAGTCACTACAGCAGTCATAGTAGCCACAGCAATCACAGTAGGCAAAGTAGCCACAGTAGCCACAGCAGCCCTAGCAGTAGTGTGTGTGGGGGGGTGGGGGTGGGGTGGGGGGGTGGTGGTGATGAAAAGACAGGTAATTTGCATGAAACTCCCTCCTGCTGTGTGTCTTCCTTGAGAAGTAAACCAGTTCTTCCAGTTTCACAAAATTATCTCTCAAGGACCAAGCTATTTAAAAGGGAATCTGTGTTTAAACTCTAACCTCTTCTCTGCTGTTTGCTGCAGTACTTCCTATCCTCTGCACATTCTTCTCTTAAAAGAATACTAGTCCAATATTTCCCACTTCTTCCCTTTTCTTTCCCTATCTCCCTCATATCTGCCTTGCCTTAGAAGCACTACCTATAATTACAGAGTTCCAACAGGGGGCAAACACTTAAGGTAGTAAGCAACCCCAGACCCAAGGTATTTTTAGACATGATAAACACAGATAGTCATTATTATCATCATCGCTGGTATTTATCATGTGTTTACTATGTGCAGAGCAGTATACTAAGCCCTGGGGAGATCATGGCATAACAGAGCTGGCAGACATGTTCCCTGAACTCTAGCAGTTTCATTTTATTCATGCTCTCTGACTGCCAATCCTATGCCCAGAGTTCTGAGTTGTGGAACGAGGTCAGAAAAATTCTAGTCTCTGCAAATAATTATAGTTTGGTGTATTCTGTGGTAAATACGAAAGTCGTTGCTTAGATTCACTCATTTAGAGTGAATTTTCCAACAAAGCTTTATTTTACTTCCAGACTTTAAGATAAGCTATGCTCATGGCCCCAGTCAAGATGTTTTTATATAATAAACTTTGTCCCTGAGCAAATTATAAACTCTATCATTTCTCTTTGGAAAATGATAACTTGGCAGGAGGGAAACTCTTGGCATGATTCTTTATTTCTCCTGCTACCATGCCTCTGCCTCCAATCAAGACAAGTTGGATTTGTATTTCCAGCATAACAAATAAATAAATGAGACATCCAGGTATAGAACAAGTAATAGGCTCTTTTTTAGAAAAAGACTGTCTGATTATCTACAAAACACCACAGGGAGTTTCTCCAGGTTCCCAATTTTAAATAATTCATTTCTCGGAAAATCTTCCTTCCTGAAGGGCAATACTGACTGTGTCACTGTTTGTGACCAGTTATTTTTGGGGGAAACATTTTGTTTTTTCCCCAGGTGCAGGCCCAAGCAGGTAGAGGGGTTGTTCGGTATTATGAAGCACAAAATCTGCTTTAATCTTATCACTGTCACCACTGCCATCATCACCTTAACTCACTGAGTGTGTTTACTGTGCCAAGAAATACAGGAGGCACTGAGGAAGACACAATGAAAATTAACAGGCATGGTTGCGGCTCTCATGGAGCTCACAGCTTAAAATGAGGGGGAAGACCTGTGCCCATACAGCTGTGGTCCCTATTTTTTACTCTCCATTTTATTCAGGTTTTCTGACTACCACCTCTCAAAAATAGAAAACACCCAAAACAACAAAGCAAGAACAAATAGTTCAAATAATGAACTGCCACTCTAGGGCAAACAGCCTAACCCATGGCTCATAGGGTTCTTAGTGTACCCAAGTGACTTAAGTTATCTGAAAGACTGCTTGGTTCCCCCTCACACTCTCCAAGTGAGTGGGGACAGTTTCTGGGGGACCAGCTCCCCATATAGGGATGAGTTTCAAAGCAAAGAGTTAAGGATCCTTGATACAGACTTGCTGGCATCAACTGGGAATTGACTCCCTCCCTCCTCAAATCCAACAGACAATTACTCTCTCCCCCTTCCAAGATTTATTGAAAGCACATCTCTTCCAAGAGGCCTTCCCTAAGCCCTCCTTTCTTCTTATCCCCCACTCACTTCTGTGTGTCCCCGATTTGCTCCTTTTACTCATCCCCCACCATCCCTGCTCCACAGCACTTATGTTGCTATCTGCAATTTATTTATTTATATTAATGTCTATCTCTCTCTCTAGACTGTAAGCTCATTGTGGGCAGGGAATGTGTCTGTTTATTGTTGTACTGTACTCTCCCAAGTGCTGAGTACAGTGCTCTGCACACAGTGAGCACTCAATAAATTCGATTTCATGAATGAATGAATGACCAGAAGCTGAAGCCATCACCACCTACTAGTTGACCTGTGCCCTTGCCCAAGTAACAGAGATGCACAAAATAAAGATGACAGTTTTTAAGTAACTAGAAACTGATTTGAATGTGCGTAACATGCCAGTTCCTACTAAGCTTGCCAGGTGGACTGTTTAGGCAGAGAAAGAAGGGGCTGACATTGCTTTACCTTCTAGGTGGCACTCACACAAATCATAGGAGATGAAATGTGAGCCTCAGAGTGGGACAGGTGTCTTTGGCCCCTGGAATCTGTGCACGTGCCAGAGTCCGCATATTGGGGTCTTTGGGTCTTTAGGTAGAGAGGAGATCTCTGGTTGGAGACATGTGTCTGCCTGGGACCTGGCAATAAACTAAACTCTGTTATGTTGTATTTTCCCAAGTGCTTAGTACAGTAGTCTGCACACCATAGAGCTCAATAAATACCACTGATTGATTGATATTCACAAAGCGGGTGTAACAATACTCATGTCGCTTAAAGAGTGGAAACAGGAGGAGTCACAAAGGGATCCTGGCTAATGAAGCGTTCTCTTCCTTTCTTCTAGGGGTGTTGGGAGGGTGGGAAGGATGAGATCTCAAGCCTCAGACCTCTCAGATTGGTGCTTTTTGAATGGGGGAGATCTGAGATCCCATGACCAGATTCTCATTGGTCTTCTCTTAGCTGCACTTATTTTAGACTCATGCTTTTTATAAGACAGTCAATCCATAACCAATGTTATCCCTGGGTCAGACTAATAGTTCTTTAGGGATAACAGTGGGGTAGCTTCTTCCAACCATCTTCCTGACATGCCTTTTGATGGTTAGAGATGGACCATCGAACCACCCAGAGCTTTTCCTTTACATCCCTCACTTTCCTTCTAGTAGCCCATCATAGCTCTCTCTTGTATGAATAAATTCACCTTTCACCCTCACCCCTGCCATCCAACCCCCTTCACGGCTAAACCTACCTCTATTTTCATCTTGCAATACGTCCGGATTGGCCCTGAAAACCTTATGGGGAAATCTCCAGCACAAGGCTAGAGGGCTGGGTTGGGTAGTGGGAGATTGAAGTGCTGAAGTTCATCTACTTCTGGTTGCTGCTCTGTTTTTACGGTATGGGTTAAGCTCTTGCTAGGTGTTGAGAGCTTTTTTAAGTGCTGGGATGGATACAAGTTAATCAAGTTGGACACAGTCTCTATCCCTTGTGGGGCTCACAGTTTAAATAGGAGGGAGATCAGATATTGAGCCCCAATTTTACAGTTGAGGAATCTGAGCCCCAGGGAAGTTAAGTGACTGGCCCAAGGTCACACAGTGGGTAAGTGGTGGAGCTGGGATTAGGTCCCAGGCTTGTGCTCTTTCCACTAGGCCAAGCTGCTTCCTTCTTTCTAGGCTTCATGATTGAAGTATGCGAGGAGCCAAAAGCTATTTCCCCTAGCTCATTTCCCTATGGCTGCAGAAGAAGCCCAATTCATCTTCATGGACACAGCACCTTCTAGATTTTCTTGGAATTCTGTCAACTCCAGAATGGAGGCCCCAAAGTCTGTGTTCTGCTCTCATTTGAAAAATTTAAAAGGCACTCTGTTCTACTTCTAAAGTTTGAAAATTAAGATACTCTACGAGACTCAGTATTGCAAGTCATTTGAAATGGTAATAAACAAAAAGAAGGATTCCATGCCATGATAAACATTTGGAAAAACATTTTCATTAAAAGCAGTCTGATCTCAGATTTTGCAATAAAGCAAGATGAACACTTCATACTGTATTCATAGACTTTCCTGGAGTTGAAAAAAAATTATGCATAATTTATTGAAACTTTGGAGTTTACCACTCACTTCATCATGTTAAAGGAAAATAATTACTTAAGGGATAGATTATATTTGTATTGGTCTTAAGTGTTTCTCCATTCTCTCTGTGAGATGGAATACTTGAGCCTTAAGGACCCTGGGGTTGCAGAAAGAGCATCAGTGTTGCACAAGGCATGTCTCAGAGGGGAATGGTAAGATTTCTGTTGCAAATCTGACTAGGCTGAAAAATGATTAGAGAATCTGCAGGCCTCTGCGAAGTAGGAGAAAGTTAGCCTGGGAAATCTTTTAGGATTCTGAATGGGATGAGAAGGGGGCAAATTTGCTCTGAATTCCGCTTCAATTTCTGTTCAAGAGGTCTTAGGGTTCAAGAATCAATCTGGTTTTCTTGATTTTACCCTAGGGAAACTTCTAACTAAAAAACCTTGGACAGAATTGGTCCTGAGATGAGCTTTGGCCTAGAGTAAAGCCTCCGAGAGGGTCATAACCTCACAGATGGAAATTTCATGCTACTGATTCCTCAGCCAAGAGTCCTACACCAAGCAGATAGGCTTAAGGGACCAAGAATAGCACATCATTATGACGATAAGGGTTACCTGCTTCATAAGTGGCCTAATTCCATTTCCTGTTCCCTATTTGTGGTGAACAGTACAATCCTTGGTGAATTCTGATTTTGCTTTTTTATGGTATTTGTTAAGTGCTTACTATGTGTCTGATGCTCTTCTAAGTGCTGGAGTAGAAGCAGAATGGTGTAGTGGATAGAACACGGGCCTGGGAGTCAAATAGCCATGGGTTCTAATCCCAGCTCCAACACTTGTCTGCTGTGTGACCTTCAGTAAGTCATTTAACTTCTCTGTGCCTCAATTATCTCATCTGTTAAATGGAGATGGAGACTGTGAGCTCCATTTGGGACAGGGACTATGTCCAACCTATTTTCTTGTATCCATCCCAGTGCTTAGTTCAGTACTTGGCACATAGTAAGCTAAGCACTCAACAAATGCCCCAAATATTATTATTATTATCATTATTAGATACAAGATAGTATCACAAGATAGGCTCACAGTATTAATCCCCATTTTAAAGATGAGGTAATGGAGGCACAGAGAATAATGATAATAATAATAAATGGTATTTGTTTAGCACTGACTATGTGCCAGGCACTGGTCTAAGCAACAGGGTATACAAGGAAATCTGGTTGAGCACAGTCCCTGTCCCACAAAGGGCTCACAGTCTTAATACTCATTTTATAGATGAGGGAACTGAGGCCCAGAGAAGTGAAGTGACTTACCCAAGGTCACAAAGCAAACAAGTGGAGGGCCTGGGATTAGAATCCAGCTCCTTTTGATTCCCAGGCCAGTGCTCAATCCACTAGGACATGCTGATTCGCAATGAATGATAGTAGGAACCAATATTGAGGCATCAGTACTTAATGTTCTAACTTTCTTGCCACTTCCAGCTTCAAACCTTAAGGCCAGAAGCATCCGTAAGACCTACTTTCACAGCCTGTTTTCATACTCTAGTAGATTTTAAATTCCTCTCTGTCAGTGATAAATGAGACAACTGATACAAAGGTGCTTCAAGAAGATAAAAGCACAAGATAAAAAAAAACTAAGTTTAATTGCTACGGGTTTGCTGAAAGCCTTTAGGACAGAATGAACACAATTTGCTGGGTTCTTCATTCTCCTATATCGTATTTTTCCCTAGTATGATTCTAGGCCTTCCATAAATCTTGAATTACAACCAAAGTCTTGAAAAGTCTTTTTTAAAATACAGGTAAAATTCCCAGCAGTGCCCACTAGATGGAGCGAAAGATTTTCCCAGTCTTGGCGCATTCAAGGTATTGCAAATGATTCCCACTGCTGTTCCAGGCTGATTTATTTATTTATTAGAGAGAGACTGTATGCGTGTGTGTGTGTGATTGTGTGTTTTTGAGGGAGTGATTTTTGATTTCTCTAAAGTTTGTTCAACATTTCACAGGGGTTTCCCCGATAAACTACTAGAAATAATCAAGACAGTGAGTGGAATTGCTGTAGAATGAAATGAACTAAATGTTTTAATTATTTTCTTCTGAATGCAGCTTGGAATTCCATATGTATTAATGAACTAACATATGATATGCTCATTTTATTGGGGGATACCCTCAGTTTGCTAATGGCAAAGAAACAAAACAAGACAAAACAAAACTTTTGGGGGGGGCTCACCTGGGCTTTTGTAACAATTATGACTGAAGTTTAAAGGTTGAAGGTGGCAACTTTGGTTTTGATTCAGCTTGGTTTTGAAAGCCCCTATGTTTTCCTTCAGGTGTGGAAAAATGCAGTCTGGTTTAGAATGAAAAGATATTTCAGTTGAGAAAATCATTTTTCACTTACTACCTCTGTCCTGTTAGGATGTGAAACCTTTAACCCTTTTTTTTAGCAAATTCTGTCATTTTTCCTGGCTCTAGCAGCAATGTTAGAATTATTATAAATTGGCTCTCAAGCATGCTGGTCTTTCATCTTCTGTGAAAAATTTCAATCATATTCTTAATGTTTCTGTTCCCAAGCCAACTGTTTAATGCTTAAGGCTTTATTTTAGACTGCCGCCTAGACTAATCATTTATGCTAACACAGTGAAGCTTGAACAATACTGTACATTTAAAAAAATATTATTTTGGGATTTGTCTTATAATTTACCCTTTTCCAAAACTACACTCTAGAGAACTTAATAGCTTAAATATTAATGGGATAATGAGGACCAAGTTTGAGGAAAATATAGCTTGGAAGTCTGTTTCTGAAAGGGATGGAAATAGGCCTTTTTGAATTTCTATCTATGCAAAAATAATACCACACCATTTATCTCCAATTATCCTCAAGTAAAAGAACTAGAAGTACTGAAAAAAATAGTCAAGATTTAAATGGATCCTTTATTCTTTTGCTTCCCTTCACCTATTATTTCTGTTATAAATATTAACAGAAATCAGCAAATAGGACTGGGAAAGTAAGAAACATAAAGCTTATGTTCTTTGGGTAAACAAGAAGCCTCCCCTCAATCCATCTGAAATTTAGAGTCTATTATACCAGGAAAATCTCTTCACATCATCCAAATGTTCATTTTCGAACCCATTTCTGCCCAGTGAAGTGTGTGATTTTTTTTTAAACCATGATAAAGAAAGCCAGCTTGAGGATCTATCTAAATTCAGCTAATTGCATTTGGTCAAGCTTGCCCTAGACACAATTATTCCTAGGGCTTGAAGTTTTCTGTACTTTAATCAGCAATGACTGTAAGGACTGTTGGCTGAAAAATACACATTTTAATTACTTCAGAGATAGTGCTGGGGGGCCAGGGCTGTACACTCGAATAGTTTCAAACCTAAACAAATGGATGGGTTTATGCAACAAGCCTAGCCTAAAAACATAAAAGCATGAATAAACCAAATGGAACATTTCAGAGATGAACATGCATTTCCGTGCAGTTCTGTAAGTTCATTGCTTTATTTCTGAGCCCTAGATAAGCACTGAGAGCCAACTGCTTTGTGTTTGCTTTGGGAGAGTCAGCACTAGGGCTGTTTGGTTCCACACTACCCAATTAATTTCTAAATTACACCATAAGGAATTGACACATTCTTTTTCTGCTTTGATATCTGGGATCTGGAACTTTAAGGTCTCTCTAACCCCCACTTGTGAAAAACAGCTCTTCCTTTTGTAAAGGCAGGAGTAGAGCAGGCAGAATTTTTACACCTCCTCTTGTCAGTCTTAGATGATTCACTAGGCCCTAGGGCTGTGTGCCCTGTATCAATACAATTACATAATCAGTACCTGTAAGTTAAATCACTCCATACACCCACTGGTAAAAAAATGACAATAAAGCTATTCTTAAGATTTTTTTTTGCCTTCAAAGTCATTTCTTATGGTTGAAAAACTGAACTACCTTCAAACTAAAGTGCCTTCAAACATTACTTATCCACTCAGAAAACTTTGTCCCCTCAGGCAATGTTGAAACAGAAACAGCACAATGAATTTTTGGAGATTGCAGCAGATTTTTTTTCACAGGAATGTAAGGCCATGGAAAGTGGTAAGAATTCATCTTAAAATACTTGAGAATCAAGTGACAATCAGGGACAGAACATTTTAACAATGATATGCTGGGGCCATGAGAAGTGTCAGTCCAATTCCTTTGAATGAAGGGAATGAGGGTTAAATACGATTGTCTCAGGAGGAAGAAGGGCAATGTTTTTCCAAGTTATTGGGAGGGGGGAGGGAGGAGGGAGTTTATGCAGGAATTGTGGAGTCAAATTTGAAAATTAACTTCTTGAGCCAAGGTGCTGATCTTCAAAGGGAACTGATGTGGAGAAGGAAATTCTTCAACCTCTTAGGTCATGGGGTTGGAGCTGACACAGGTTACCACAAAGAACTTATTTGCAAATGACAACCATTCTGTGAAATGAGCTGGTCTCAGTCCAGTGGACAGATGTCCACATTGCAAAAGATTCTCTAATTGGCAGGCTTAGCAGGGCAGCCAAAAATTAAACGAGTCTGGAATCTGAACTCTTACTGCTCCCTTGAAGGGTGAATTGAGACACTGGAAATGGATCCTTGAAATTGCTGGTGGTGGTGTGCGTGTGTGTGTGTGTTTCTGTGTGCTTGTGTGTGTGTACAAATATAGATAAATAGGTGTCCTCATGATTTAAAGGTCTAGTTCCTTTCATCAGGATTGACTTTTCTTTTTATAATAATAATAATAGCGTTTATGCAGTACTTACTATATATCAAGCACTGTGATTAAGTGCTATGGTAGATACAATACAATCAAATAAGACCCAGTCTCTGTCCCACATGAGGCTCATGTTCTGAAGTGAAGCAGACCAGGCATTTAATCTCCATTTTACAGATGAGGAAACTGAGACACAGAGAAGTTAAATGACTTGTCCAAGATCTCACAGTGGGCAAGTGGCATGGCTGGGATTAGAACCCAGGTCTCTTCCTTCCGAATCCTGTGCTCTTTCCACCAAGCCCTGCTAATAACACCCTAAACTGGTACTGGTACTTTCTGCTAAAAGTATAATATTGCACAAGCATAGAGTACTTTTTCCAATACAGTTTTAAGCAAGTTGGATGCTGTTGTGTTCATTTTAATGACTGCAGAACTTTGAAAATGCATATATGCCATGAAAAAGCACATCTCCAGGTAAAACACTTTAAACTGGGAGTGTTAGTCTTTGGCTAGGCCTGTATGGGGTTAACCAAAAAGCAGGTTGAAAGCAAAATCCCATGTGTGTTTTACTTAACTCTGGAAAAAAGTTTATTATAAAATATAAAGTCAGTAATATTATCTAATTAAGCCACTATGCTAAGAATTGTATAATTTATATATAGGTAGGCATATAATTTAATTTTTTCAACATTGATATTTATGTTTCACAATATAGCACAGTTTTCACTGAGTAATAAGAATTGGAAGGGAATATATTGGCAGTGTGCTACCTTCGCTATTTCCTGGAGTCGGTCTCCCTGCCTTTCCCCACTAATGGAGAATTGACATTATTTAGGAAACTCTGTCCTTCCCAATCTTTCTCATCACTGTAGACAACATCACACGAACCTGTCTCTCAAGCCTGTAACCTTGGCTTTATCCTCAACTCATATGGGAAGCGGCGTGGCTCAGTGGAAAGAGCCCGGGCTCGGGAGTCAGCGGAGGTCATGGGTTCGAATCCCGGCTCTGCCACGTGGCAGCTGTGTGACTGTGGGCAAGTCACTTAACTTCTCTGTGCCTCAGTTCCCTCATCTGTAAAATGGGGATTAAGCCTGTGAGCCTCACGTGGGACAACCTGATTCCCCTGTGTCTACCCCAGCGCTTAGAACAGTGCTCGGCACATAGTAAGCGCTTAAAAAATACCAACATTATTATTATTATGTCTCTCGTTCTACCCACATATTCAATCTGTCACTAAATGTTGTGGGTTCTACCTTTAAGTCATTGCTAAAATCCACTATTTCCTCTCCATCCCAACCATTACCATGTTGATTCAAGCATTTATCCTATATCACCTCGACTACTGCAGCAGCCTCCTTGCTGACCTCCCGTCTTCCTGTCTCTCCTCACTCCAATCCATACTTCACTCTGCTGCATGGATCATTTATCAACAGAAACATTCAGTTCATGTCTCCCCTCTCCTCAAGAACCTCTAAAGGCTGCCCAAAGATTTTGTGCCTAGACCACAACTCATCATCATTTTTGTTGGTAGACTCCATATCAACATCAACATCTTCACCAGATCTAGGATAACTGCCACCAGTTGGAGAATGATGCCCCTACAAGGCTGAGAAGAGCAAAGTCAGAATGGCATTTGTAACTTTATTTTAGATGTCATGAATAAGTCATCAGAAGAGAGGAAGTCAGGGGTGTGGAAGGGAGAATTAGAATGGACGATAAGGAGGGCAACCACCACACTTCTTCTAAACATCCGGGGCCCTGGTTGAAGACATTTCTGAGCTCCAGTCACGCTACCCCTGGAGGGAATCTAGCCAACCTCCTCTCTGGTGGGAAACTAGGACAAGTGAGGACATAAGAGAGATATGGAGCATTCCCCCAACTGGAATCCCTTCCTCTGATATTTCACCAAACCTAATCCTTCAAAGCTCTTCTTGAAAAGTCTCCTCTTTGGGGAAGACTTCCCTGATTAGTCCCCCATCGTTCCAGTTTCTTTCAGTGGTCAGTGCAGTATAGTGTTCTTCGCCTAGTAGGTGGTTAGTAAATACAACTGAAGACCCTGGCTAATAGAGGGATGCCCCAGAATGAAGCAGCAGGATGCACAGGTGGGTGTGGCCAGAAGCAAGTGGGCTGATTCACTCTCACCTCAGCTGAGCAGCTTCTGATCAGTTGAGAATTGTTTAAAATGATCGATCCTCTCCCATCCCCCTTAGAAGCCCCAACACCTATTTTTCATATTAAGGCATCGCCAGAAGATTGATCTAAGGGAAATGAATAACTCATCTGAAAGTATCATTAGCAAAATGCCTATAGAGCAATTTTCTACAGAATTTAAAATGGAAGCAATTCTCTATTCCATTCTCAGGTCAGAAGCTCTTAGAGTGCCTAGGGGTGCTATAGGTATAGGGATTTACATTAAAATGGAGCCGAGTTAATTTCTTTGGCACGGAGAAGTCAGCAGCATTTAAAACAAGGGTTTTTAACAGGGCATACAGTGCAGGTGATATTTATTAACAAGTTGACTGTGTGCATAACGAATCTGTTTGTGTGCATGCAAAGTGGTATTTCATTGAAGAATACAAGGTAGGTTGTCATGGAGATTAAAAGCCTTGAAGTGCTATTCACTTGTGCTAGTTATGGTTGCTGGGCACTAGGATATTAGTGCTGGCACCCTGAATCTTTCATTGTTGTAAAAATAATTACACTTTTATCTTCACCGCAAGGGCTATTCAAGTAGGATAAATAAATACAGACACACGAACAAATCTAACTTAAAGGTAAATATAGCAACTCTATGACCCATCTGACTGCAAAATTATGTAGCTTGTGGTTACTGTACTACCAAAATGCTTGATTTTCATTGCAGGGTCATTGAGGCTGTTTACAAGGTGTCATTACAAAATGCACAAAATCTGCACTTACATTAAAAGGCAAAAGAAGAATGAAAGATATTGACCGTCTTGTATGGCCACTGGTAAATATATAGGTTTTCTTTGGGAGCAAAGGAAACGGAAATGAAAAAGCCCGTAATATGCTTCGTTACCATTTACTGGAAATACTGTATTTATATGCGATTTCCAGCCTTACTTCGAGCTCTGCGTAAAGCGCAAAGCTATTTTTCTAGCGGCTTTTTCCCCCCTTGAACGATTAGATGAAATGATCTTGACAAGTTTACCTCTGTGAGAAACTATGTATTTTCTGTACAAAAGGAACACTTATGCTTGGCAGAAGCAGTGTGGACATTTTCTTAACCAATAAATCAATGAGAGAGTTGCAACATAAAATGCACAACGCATGCACACACACACACACACACAGAATGTAACACAGCAATCTGCAGCAATGAGTAATATGGTTTTCAAAACTGATTTGAAGGGATGATTAACTAGAATTATATATATTTATATTTAAACTGACACCACAGAATTCTTCTAAGTCTTGACAGATATGTGGAATATTTAAATATAGTAATTGCAGTTATAAAACCTCCTGGGATTAACTTGCTGGAGAGATAGCGGCATCTTATGTGAAGGAAAATTATTTTACACTGGGAGAAAAAAGACCTTAAAAATGAGGCAATCCCATGTGTGTTTTACATAACTCTGGAAAAAAGTTTATTATAAAATATAAAGTCAGTAATATTCTGTAATAAGCCACTATGCTAAGAATTATATAATTCATATATAGGTAGGCATATAATTTAATTTTTTCAACATTGGTATTTATGTTTCACAATATAGCACAGTTTGCACTGAGTAATAAGAATTGGAAGGGAGTATATCGGCAGTGTGCTAACACTTAGAGTCATTCACCACAGTGTTGACTAAGAATCGTGAATTTAAAGTTAAGTGGCAGGTTCTAGTTTCCTAAATAATGTCAATTCTCCATTAGTGGGGAAAGGCAGAGAAACCAACTCCAGGAAATAGCAAAGGAAGGCTCACTTAGTGGTTAAACGACCGTATTGGTAAATAATATCAACACTTCTTCATCCTGCTAGTCTAATAGGTAGGGAGAGCAGCTTCCTTATCCCCATTTTGCAAATGAGGGAGGGAGATTAAGTTATTTGTTCAAGGTCACAGCAGATCACTGGCATTGTTGGGATTAGAACCCAGATTTCCTGATTTTTCTAGGCCCACGATGCTCTTTTCACTTGACCATTTTACCTCTCAATGTCTCAGTGTCAGTGTCTCAATGTCAGTGATAGCCTCACTATCTAGAGATAAGAATTTCCACCTGGATCTTTGACACCATTGTCCATTTGTTTCCAAAACTTTATGCTCGGTCAAAACTACTTGTTTTGGACAAGTTTGGACTCAATATGATTTGCTTTTATGATGTTTCACGTGTCGGTGTGGGCATCAGAAGCAATAATGCCAGATTAGATTTGGGTCACATTTCTAAGCCAGATGGCCCATGATTTTCCCTGTGATTGTTTTAAATACTATTAAAATCAGCACAAAGGCCTTGTGCTGTTTATTCCAACCCATTTATGCCTAGTGGAGCCTAATCTGGAAACTCAGCAGGAAAACACCACACACCATTGTATTACAATGTGGAGACACTGCTACCATCAAATGGGATTGTGGGATTAAGATCAGAATTAGGAGAAATGTCTCCTAATTTTCATTTAAATTATTTCTAATGTATACGCCCAAGTATCTAGTACAGTACTCTGCTGACAGTAAATGCTCAGTAAATACTATTGAATGAATGAATGTCGTCACAGTGCTCTTGGGGAATGGGTTTATTCTCTTTTCCCAAATGAAAGGGGCAGAAATTAGAAGTGTTTGAACATATGTTGGGTCTTTTAAATAGAACCAGAGAGTATCAAACTCAGTTTCATTTGGGTTTCACTCCAAATGGGTTTGCATTTCCCTCTTCGTAGGAATCACCTCAGAACTAAGGTGGCAAAAGATCTCATTTGGGGGCAAATAATCCCAAGTGTTAGAATTTGACTCTATTTTCTCACAAAACCCAGAATGCTACAGGAATCCTTTTCCATTTTGTAAAACTGGTCACTTGCCTCTAGGGGGAAAACTTATGAATTTGTTTAAATTGAGGAATTATGGGCATTTATGAAATGTTTGCCCCTGGGTACACAAGGACACATTTCATTTAAGGTCTGCTGGGGGTATTCCTGATATTGGGGATACAAATTTGAGGATATTCAGATTGTGGATACGCTTCTCCATGCTTTGCTTTCTGCAGCAATATGTTTAAATCAAGGGAGCCTATGACAAAACCTTTAAAATGTTCTGCAGAACTCTTGTCTATTTTCGGTTAGGCTCACTGCCACTGTCCTGGATTTTGGCTGACAGTGCACTCAGGAATCAAATGATACTATAAAAATGCAATGGGAAAAAAAATCAAACCGAAATTCTCACTGCTGCCTTATTTTGAAGGGCGAATTTGGGTACATGGAGTTTTGTGGGGCAAAGGCATCAAAAACTAGGGTGTTTCTCCCTTTCCCTCACACAGTCCCAATAAGGTTGAATTTACAAGCACTACAAAGTAGGGAAGAACTGTGCTCAGTGTCAAATATAGCTACCCAAGCAAACAAAAAACATGTAATTCGGGTAACTTGTTCCAAAAGTTTTTTTGACTATCAGTAGAGGTAGGTGGGAAAGGAAGTGAATGAAGGAGGCATAATTTCCTGCTTCAAGCCCCAAGAAAAAAAAGAATGCTTGGAGTTGCTAAAAAGCAGTTAAAAATATCAGAAATCATCCATATTAATGCCTCTGTGGCTAACCAAACAAGACCTTTCTGAGGAGACAAGATGAATTTACAGTTGAATGGAGTTTTAGTATTATTGTTACTGAGCTTTTCTCTTCAGGATCCCTGCACCAAGTTCAAAATCAGAAAGGAGATGAGATGTTAGGGATAGCATGTCCTGAGGTCCTACAGTGGGCAGGGCAGACACAAAATTCAGAACGCGGTCCTGCCACCTGGAAACTGAAATGGGAGCAGGAGATTGTTACCTTCTTGTGGGCATGAATTGTCTCTGCCAACTCTGTTGTAATGTATTCCCCCAAGGGCTTAGAACAGTGGTCTGCACACAGCAAGCGCTCAATAAACATCATTGACTGACTGAATAGCCAGGTTGGCAGTGATGGCAGCAGTGGGATAGGGAATGTTTGTGTGTGTGTGTGTGTGTGTGTGTGTGTGAGAGAGAGAGAGAGAGAGAGAGAAAGAGAAAATGCTGAATGTGAGTGTGTCTGCCTGTGATTGTGGTGTGTGGCCATCATTCTGCCTGGGTGTCTGTTTCTCTCTATCTATTAGTCTGTTTTGCTCTGATTTTGTCTCTTTCCTGCCTTTTCCTTCCTTACTATAGTGTTTGTTATATATGAGCTAAGCACTGGGGTAGATATTCAGATTGGACACATCTCACTATCTCACATGGGACTCAAAATATTGGGATTTTAGTCCCATCCTCTGGAAACCGAATCTCTTTTCTCACTTTATGGATCTGGAAAACATGATCACCTTTGTTATCCTGGCATAAATTTTCTTTCCTATTTGTGACAAATAAAATGTCACGTGGAATTAACAGACCATCTTTCTTCCAGAGAGCTGTGTGCTATTCCTAATACCATCTCGTTAATTTGCATGGCAGTTCTTAGATTGTGGGTATTAGTGCTCTCATTTTTTTCATGGAGAAACTAAGGTCCCAATCACTCAGTCAATTAAGCGAGTGTTTATCGAGTGCTTTCTGATTTCTGTAGACTGTACTAAGTGCTAGGAAGAGTACAATGCAAGAGTTGGTAAACACATTCCGTGCCCACAAGGAGCTTGCAGTCTGGAAGGGGAGATAAATATTAATATAAATAAATAAATTATGGATATGTACACAAGTGCTGTGGGGCTGAGGGAGGGGTGAATATCAAGTGCTTAAAGGAGACAAATCCAAAGCAGTGGAAAAGGAAGAGGAAGTAGGGGAGAAGAGGCCTAAATGGGGAAAGCCCCAGAGAGGCTAAGTACTGTGTACAAAGTCCCACAGCAACAGCAGAGTAGGAGCTAGAATCCATGACTTTAGCTCCCTGTCCCCTACACCATCCACTAATCCGAGCTGATTTCAAAAATATATCTTCCCCTTTGTCCCTTTAATGCTTTTCAATTAGGTTTTTAAGGGAAAAAAAAAAGATGGCGAAGAGGGTGGTGACAAATTCAAGACATATTTGCAAATGACCTCCCGAAAGTTACTAAAATGAACATTAAAATGGGTGGAAAATGACACTGAACAATAAGACCTTGTGACATTGCCCACTGCAACACTGTAAAGAGGACAGAAGTTCACAATGTGTTGTAAAGAAAATTCTCCCAGAAATTGCTCTTATCTCAGAGGTACCAGACACACCATATGCCGTGTCTGGCAGTTGCTATGGTAACTACTTTGAAAATTTAAGAACAGGGTAAATTGTTGCCTAAAATCTCCATAACTTAGAGAGTATATTAAGGCACCTTCAGTGTAACCTTTTCCTCCACCGTTTACTGCTTTGTTTCTTTCTGTTTCAGAAATCCCCAACTCTCCAAAACTGGAGGAAGAGAAGGCGAGATTCCTGGCTATCGTCTGGAGTTGCTGCCGGGAAGAGCTTAGTTTTTGTTTCAACTTTTCCCTGCTCAGCCCGTAACAGAAGACTGGGGAGATGTGAGGAGTGGACCTTACAGGACAGAGGCCTTGGGTAAGAGTCCAAAGTTCAGCTTACAAACTGTGAAAAGACTAATTAGTCAACCAGTCAGTAGCATTTATTGAGCATCAGCTGTGGGCAGACCATTGTCCTAAACCCTTGGGAGAGTATATTAGAGGCAAAAGGTATGGTCCTGCCCCAAGGGAACTTCCTAACTAAAGAAGGAAACAGTAGGCATAAAATATACCACTGATCTATCTATCTTTCTTTCTATCTGTGCTGAGAAAGAGAGCAAATACCTAACTAGTAAGTGGAACTATTTGGTTGATGCAGCTTGGGATGACAGGAATAAATCAGGGAAGGCTACCTGGAGAACCTGTATCTTCTGGTCTTGTGGAGCCAACTGAAACATCCCTATCTTCTGCCCCTCAAACTCACCCCCCGTCCCTCACATCAGCTGCTGCCTCCACACACAGCCTTCTGCCCCTCACACTCACTCCTCTGTCCCTCATATCTGCCCCAGCCTTCACACCGATTCCTCTCCCCCTCACCACCATCCCCCCATCCTTCATATCCCTTATCCTACCCCTCATCTATCCCTGTTCCTTACACCCTCTCCTCTACCTCCACATCCCTTTTGGCTCTTCACCTCCACCCCCAACCCCCTGTTCCTTACACTTAGGAAGGAATTAGGTCGAATCTTTGGAGAAATGCTACATGGTGGGTGGAATGGTGAAAATTTGTTTAGTAGTGTATATCAGTAACTTTCTATCTTTCTCATCCCACTCATCTTCTTTTCCTCTCCCCATCTCCTCTGGCAATACCAATGCCCTCCCACGTTCCCTCATCTCCAAGACGGCCCTGACCTAGGCCCTGCCTCTACAGGGGAAGGAGAATTGCCATGGAAGGGGGTAGAGAAGGATAATAATAATAATAGTTATGGTTTTTGTTAAGTGCTTCTATGTGCCAAGCACTGTTCTAAGCGCTGCGGTAGATACAAGGTAATCAGGTTGTCCCACGTGGGGCTCACAGTCTTAATCCCCATTTTACAGATGAGGTAACTGAGGCACAGAGAGGTTAAACGGCTTGCCCAAGGTCACAGAGCAGGCAAGTGGCGGAACTGGGATTAGAACACCCATGTCCTCTGACTCCCAAGCCCGTGTTCTTGCCACTAAGCCATGCTGTTTCTCACCTGCCAGCCACCCTACTCCTGGAGCTTCTCCTGAGCTCCAGCACTTAAGAATTTGTGGCCTTTTCATACCTTTCCTGAAAAACTGTGTCCATCCAGTTTGAGATACTCTGGCTAGAAAGAATGTCAGCAGTATAGCTGTTCACTTATAGCTGTCAACTCTATAACACAGTGGTCTGAACATTGTAATGCTTCCCACAATAAATATCTTCCTCTCTCTTATATCTTTTCTAATAGAGGAGGAAGCCCTAGGCCAGGGTGCAGGAATGAAGAAAAGCCACATGTTTATTTTCTCCAGAGCACACACCCAATGTATATACATATATGGTTGTCCTTCAATTCCAATATACTACTGCTGTCTGTACCACGAGCAAATCTCACTCTCAATGTCAAAGGGCCAGAAGAGCTGAACTACTGTATTTTCCCTGTAAATGCTGCCTTCTTAGCAGCAGTATAGCCTAGTGGAAAGAGCCTGGGCTGGACAGTCAGAAGATTCGGGTTCTAATCGTGGCTCGGCAACTTGATTGCTATGGGCCTCAGTTTCCTCACCTATCAAATGGGATTAAGTACCTGTTCTCCCTCCTACTTAGACTGTGAGCCCCTTGTGAAACAGAGACTGTGTCCAATCTGATTATCATGTATCAAGTACAGTTCTTGGCATATAGACAGTACTTAACAAATGCCACTATTATTTTTGGAAGCCCTTCCTTAAGTGAACAGGGTGGGAAGTCAATCTCACCAGAACCAGGGGGAGAAGCACCATGTTTTAGTGGATAGAGCACAGGCCTGGAAGTCAGAAGGACCTGGTTTCCAAGCCCAGGTCTGCCACTTTGCTATGTGAGTTTGGGCAAGTCACTTAACTTCTCTGTGTCTCAGTTACCTCATCTGTAAAATGGAGATGAAGACTGTGAGCCCCACGTGAGTCATGGGCTGTGTCCAACCTGATTAGCTTGTATCTACCCAAGTGCTTAGAGCAGTATCTGGTATAGAGTAAGTGCTTAACAAATACAAATAAAAAATGAAAATGAAAAAACTTTTCTAATGAGAATAGGTAGGTAATCCTAAACAAGAGAAAGGCTTGTGGCCCCAGAGGCCCCAGTGCCAGAGCAGATAAATAATAGCAAAACTTAAATTTCACAAGAAAGGTGGAAACCCGCCCCCAATCCTTACCACAAATTCAATTCTTTTTGGTTCAGTGAAATTCTGAAAAGAAAAAAAGTGTGAAAATATAATAGGCTTCAGCAGTAGTAATCAGGGAAAGAATAGATTTCCAGAAGCTGTAGCCTTTCCTGCCTTCTTCTTGCACTTGAATATGAACCACTCTAATCCCATCTTCAGGGGATTAGATTTAACAATGAGATCTTTGGTAAAGTGGCTCTTCCAGTCTCTTGTTTTTCATTTGAAAGCTAAGAGAGTGAAGTAAATCTTCCCTTGTTTTCTATTTGTTCTGGTAGCTCTCCAGGCAACCTCCCTGACATGAGAATTTATTGGATGCACCCTCAGTGGCCTTCTAGTGGCTGTGAATTTGGGTTTCAGAGCAACTGAATTACTCACTCTCTCTCCTTAACTTCCCCATCTCATCACCCAGGGCCTGATATTTTTTGCTCATTAGGATACTGAGAATGACAGAGAGTAGACCCAATATAAATGCTGGTGGAAGTGGGAGAGAGGTGGGGTTTGCTGTCATGGGAGCCTCATAACGCAAGGCCCGCAGCTCCCTTAAACATGGTAAATCACATGGCGGGATACAGTATGGCCTAGTGGAAAGATCGTGGACCTGGGACTCAGAGGACTTGGTTCTGATGCCAGATTCTCCACCTGACTTCTGTGTGACCTGGGGTAAGTCACTTAACCTCTCTGTGCCTCAGTTTCCTCATCAATACTTGATCTTTCTCCTACTTAGATTGTGAGCCGCAAGTGGGATAGAGACTGTGTCTGACTTCATTACCTTGTATCTTCCCCAATGCTTAGTGTAGTGCCTGGCACATAGTAATCCCTTAAAAAATTTTATTATTATTATCATCATCATCAGACAGTCCATCACTCTCCCCACCTTCAAAGTTATCCTTAAATCACATCTCCCCCAAGAGACCTTCTCTGACTAAGCCCTCATTTCTCTTACTTACTCTTCATTCTGTCTCACCTATGCAGTTGGATCTGAACCCTTTAAGCACTTGATATTCACCACACTCTCAGGCCCCTAGCACTTATGCATATGCCCTTATACTCTGCTATTTCCCCCGCCGAGATTTATTTCAGTGTCTATCTTCCCCTCTAGACTATAAACCCCGTTTGGACGGGGATCTTGGCCGTCAATTCTATCATATTGCGCTTCTCCAAATGCTTAGTACAGTGCTCTGCACCCATTGAGAGCTTGATAAATACCACTGATTGATTTCTAAGGTAATTAAAATTCTTGTTCCCCTTTCAGTTTTGCCAGAACATGTCTCTGTTGCTTCTTCAAATTCCCCCTAAAAGGCCCTCTTATTGAGGCTTTCCCTGATTAATCTTTCACCTTCCTAGTCAAGCCATCCCCCTGCCACCTTAGTATTCATGTATTCACCTATTGTCTAATTTGTTATGTATTCACTTCTGTGATTATATATATCACATAGTAAGTGCTCAATAAATACTATTGAATGAATGGATCTATTTTTGCACCATTAAATATGGTATATTAGTCAATTTATATCTACTGTCAAGTCCTAATAGGGCAGAAGAACTGGTTTATACTTCTTTTGAGTGTTTCTCAAGGATCTAGTATCATGTTCAGCCCACAACAGATGCTCAGAAGACATTCAGGATAGTGGTCTGCACATAGTAGCCAGCATGTAGTTCAGTGTCCTACACATGTTGGTGCTCAGTACACTGCTCAGCTCTCAGTAGGTGCCCAGGAAGGCTCAGTCAGAGTTATTGATCCTGGCATTGCTAGAGAAATGGCTTTTTTAAAAATAATATTTGTTAAGCGCATACTATGTGCCAGGCACTGTACTAAGCCCTGGGGTAGATAAAAGTTAATCAGGTTGGACACAGTCCATGTCCTATGTGGGGCTCACGGTCTTAATCCTTATTTTACAGATGAGGTAACTGAGGCACAGAGAAGTGAAGTGATTTGCCCAGAGTCACACAGCAGACAACTGGTCGAGTCCTTCTGACTTCCAGTGCTGTCCACTAGGTCATGTTGCTTCTATCTATCTAACTATAAAAGGTTTCTAAGAAGAGCAGGAATTTATTCATTCATTCATTCATTCAATAGTATTTATTGAGCGCTTACTATGTGCAGAGCACTGTACTAAGCGCTTGGAATGTACAATTTGGCAACAGATAGAGACAATCCCTGCCCATTAACGGGCTTACAGTCTAATCATTTATCCATCAAAGGGCTCTAAGTCAATTACAATGGGAGAGTGGAGGCTGAATAAAACAGAGAACTATGAACAATCACACAGTAAAACTTAAATTCCCAAACCAGGCTGACGTTAGACTGCCCTACCCACGGGGAAAAACACTCAGCTCATATGCAAACAACTCAGGAGGTCTTCTAACACTTGCAGATATCTGAATGTGCCTCTGAAGAAAATCAGGACAGGAGGAGTGGTTGTTTGCAGTCTGGGAGTTCATTTGAGCTCTATGGGATTTTCCCATCTGATTTTGAAGATAAAAATCTCTCAGTGTTTCTCCCATCCACATTTTCAGATGGGATGGTATGACTGGGATGATGGAAAAATCCACTAGAAGATTAGTCAGTGAATAATCATCCTAAATGGGCAAAGCAGAAGGGAGTCTCATAGGTGGTTTTTGAACTGTCTGTACCCACCATCCCACGATTCTGGGTAGGAGGAGAGAATGTGAATTTAAAACTCAATTTAAGTAAAATGCTGTTAAATGAAACACTGCCATACACTATGGTGTCTCTACTCTGAATGGTTCCCTGTCCCGGGAATAGTTCACTTCCTGAAAGCCATTTTGACTCGACTGTACTAAAAGACCATGACATACAGTGTGAAGGGTATACTCTTAAAAATGCTTACAGCGAGCAGGAGGGTATTAGCATAGTGGATAGAACATGAGCCCGGGAGTCAGCAGTTCCCAGGGGTTATAATGCAGGGTACCACATCTTGAGCGATTGTCCAAAGAGACCAGGTAAGGATGTATCGGGGCAGAGGACTACTGAGATGCTCAGTAACGTCATCTCAACACACGTAGGACAGCTAAATATATAAGTACTAATACAGTAGAGGCTCTCCTCATCATCTATCTGCAAGCTCACTTTGGGCAGGGAATGTGTCCATTTACTGTTATATTGTACTTTCCCAAGTGCTTAGTATAGTGTTCTCAGCACACAGTAAGCACTCACCATCAGTAAGAATGAATCACCATCAGGAAGAGTTTATTGTGTGCAGACCACGATGTCAAGCACATTTAGGGACATTCAGGAGGAAGGAAAATGCACGATTCCTGCTCTCGAGGACCTGACAACTGATATTTGCAAAAGCAACTGCAATTTTTGGAAGGAAGGAATGAGTCAGACCTTTCTGCATACCATCTGGAAGAACCCCAAGACTGTGACATAGGACCGGCACGGCAAACCAGAATCCCTGGAGTCTTATGAGTGCCAGTGATATAATGGATGTATGACCTTCAAACTAGAGGAGAAACATGGGGTCAAGGAATGATTGGGGAGCACCCCTTCCTGCTACTCACAATGGCATCTACAATGGTCTTGGCCAGCAAGAAGATGCTTCGTTGTCTTCCAAGTTTGCCTTTCTAAACAAACCAATAGACCCACCCATTAACCAAAGATAAGGTAAAAGCATTCTTCCGAGATTCCTCCATTTTATTTTTTGAGGTCGTGTGAAGCAGAGACGTACGTGATTTCATTCCAGACCGTGTGATTTTATCAGCCTCAGAGAAGCATTTTCTGCAGCTGAACTGCTGCTGAGTGTACATTAAGAAACTGATGTTCACAGTATAGCGATAGCTGGTGGAAATGAAATAATCTGTATTGACACATTTGGAAGTTTCACATCTTTTTCCACTTAACATGCTAACGTGATAATTGCCAGACTGATGATTTTTCCAGTGACACATTTCCCTTTGTCAATATTTAGACCTGTGTATAGAAAGCTTATCTAACACACCTGGCTAATTTTCACTTCATTTAAAAATAAATGGAACATGTTTAGCTTGCAGGGTTAGAACAAAAAAAGGCATTATAAATAATTTTCTAGAAACAGCTTGGCAATCATAAAAAAATAAGAGTCATAAAACCAGAGATCAAGGCTTCATTTAAGTCGATGAAAGGCGTAGTGGGGTTTATGGTTTAAAGAAAAAAATCTGCTGATTCTGGATTCATGGTTCTGATGCAGAATAGTTTAGCAATGACCAAAACTGAAGTTGAATTTGCTTTCTGGAGGATTGTCCATTTGGAATGTAGTGGTTTGGGGGGCTTTACCCAAAACTTTATGTTTGCTCATCACTATGGGAAACATCTTGGCAGAACTGAACTGTGTCTTGGTGTAGTGAAAGAGCACGGACTGAGTCTGAAGACCTGGGTTCTCATCCCAGCTCTGCCACTGGCTCATTGAGTGATCTTGGCCAAGCCACTTAACCTACCTGGCCTCAGTGTCCTCATCTATAAAATAGGGAAACAATAGTACCTGGCCCTCTCTACCACATAGGAGATGTTGTGAAGAGAAACGTGAGATAAATAATGTAAAAACATTTAGAAGAATAAGAGTCCTGGATATTCTCAAGGTAATGTTACAAGGACTTCTTCCAATTCCCTCACTGAGCACTCCGTTATTCCTAGAGAGTGATACGGCTGATGGTTTTCAGGCTTCTAGGGTACTTCAAAGGCTGGATGTCGTCTTGGAAGGGAGAGAAGGAAAAACCCTCAACCTAATCCTTCCTGAGCCCAGCCTCAGTAGTGTCCCCTTCCCCTGCCTCCCTTGCCCAGAGAGGGTGAGTCCCCGTTTTCATTTCCAAACCCTCTGCCAGGCTCCAGAACCCTCAGGTGCTTGGCTGGCTAGGAGACTACTGAGCCCGCAGCGGACTGGAAACAGCTCCTTAAAATAACGCCAAACTGAATAGAGTTAAACTGGTTTCTGATTGGTGCATCTCCCGGGCCCTGGTGCGCCTGACTGGGCCTTTGCCTTTCTTTCTTTCCTCCCTTTTCATAAAGAATAATTGCAGCTAAAACATGTCAGCTTGGTTTGCTTTTGTAAAAGCACGGCCCTGACGGGTTGAGGAAGAGTTGCTGGATTAGCAGTGTGGCGAGAGTTCTCCAGGCTCCAAAGAATGCTTCAAAAGTGTGGGAGAAAGCTCTTTTTCTTCTTATTTTTATATGGCTAACACTTCCCCAGCCTTCTAATTTGCTGTCCTGTAGAAGGGAGTTCATTATCTTTGTGTTACAGTTTAGTCATTCTGCCTGAGTTTCTGTCCTTTCTTCTCCCCTAAAGTCCCCGCTGAAAACGGCAATACAAGAAACACAGCAGAAGCTTGTATACAGACAGAAGATATAATGAGGCTAGCACTGCTCCCGGGAATTCAATCCTGCATCACAGGGTTTCATTTGCAAATATTTCAAATGAAAAGCAGATCTGAGGGTATTGAGATTCACTGTCCGGGTTTCTCTTACCCTTCTCCTCTCCTTCCTCCTGCTCTCACTAAAGCTGTCAAGGCAGGCAAAATACGCCTCCCCCCCTTCTCCATTTGAATCTTTCTATGGCAATATGGAGAAAATGGATTTCAGTCCCCAAAACTTTGAGCCTTGTGCTTGTGAGGTCATTAAACCCACACAGGTTGGCAATAGGGCTGGATTCAGTGTTAAAGACTTCCACTCTACTGGGTTATAGGATCACATGGGACGACACAGAAGTGGAGAGGGGATCTTTGGTGGTTCATCTGGAAAACCACTGGCCAAAATAAAAATGGCCCCCTTTCCTGACCCCTTTTCCCCTCATGACTCAGTGTAGGGGTAACACTAGAAACTTTTTTGAAAGATGCTGAGTGCATATGAAGTCCACTAAACATATTCATTAGATTGTAAGGTCCTCAAGGGCAAGGAACTATACTTCATATTTTTATTGCAATCTCCCAGGGATCTCATACAATGTTCTGGACAGAATAGGGGCATCATAAATACTAATGATTGATTGCTTGGCCTAGAGGAAGGTACATGGTGCATGGGACTGGGAATCAGGAAACCTGACATAATTCCAGGCTGTTTCTTGCTTGCTGTGTGATCTTGGGTAAGTCACTTAACAACTCTGGCCTCATTTTCATTATCTGTAAAAATGTTGATAAAATACCTTTTCTCCCTCTCTTTTCGCTGGTAAACCTCCTGTGGGTCAGGGACTGATTATCTTGTATCTACTTCAGTGCTTAGCAAAGTGCTTGACACATAAGAGGTACTTAATAAATATCATTATTACTACTCTGTCATCCCATGCAGTCCCACAGAGTTTAACTTGGATGCCCTTAGAATTTCTCTGTACCTCAGTTTCCTCCATCTGAAAAATGGGGATTAAGTACCCCTTCTTCCTTTTTAGACTGTGATCCCCCTGTGGATCAGGGACTGTAGTCCTCCTGATAATCTTGTATCTAACCCAATGCTTAGTATAGTGCTTTGCATAGTAAGCACTTAGTAAATACAATGATTTTTTAATTATTATTATTACTATGGGAAAATTTGCTTCTGTCATTTTTATCAATCTGATGAAAATATCATTCAAAATAAACAAGAATTCAGTGCTGCCAGGATCTAAAGAAATTAACATCCACTACAGGGAAAAGCATTATCTTTGCTATTTTCCCCATAATATAAAATATCTCTGCCACACATTATACCTCTTGACCTTTGGAGTGCATTGTCTAAATGTTGCACAGGTTCCTAGGTGCAGTTATAGCATTATGGATGCTCTCTGGCATGACTAAACTGTTAATATTTGATAGGCTTTACAAAAAGCAGCCAGGAGTTGACAACAATGTGTATTACATGTGCTGTATAATTATAGGGAAGGTGTGGGTTGCTGCTTTTTATTTTATTTTATTTTATTTTGTTTTATTTTTTTCAGTCTGGAGTTCCCAGATCTTGGCATGTTGAACAGTGTTTGGAGGAAAATCAAGATAGTTTTGAAGGTGAGTTGGGAGGTATTTGGGGACTCAGCAGTAACTAAAACGGAAAGGTTGCTGCTGCCTAAAGATCAGATTCTTCTCGGAGGTGCAGTAGCAAGATGCTCTGTGCTCTGAAGTTCTGGTTTGTGTCTCCCCTCACCACCACCCTCTTTGTCAATGATGTCAAGGAGCACAAGTCAGAGGAGAGAGGGCACTGCTGACCAGTCTGCTTACCCCCTTGCTGTCCTTATGGTCTGTGTGGATGTGACGCTGTATCCTTTTGTTGGCATAGAAATGTAGCACCCCAGCTATGAGCTTGAAGGAAGATGACTCACATAGGACAGGAAGTGTGTCTAATCTGCTTGGGACAGAGTGATCTGCCTGATCACTCTCCCCACCTTCCAAGTCTTATTGGAAAGCACATCTCCTCCAAGAGGCCTTCCCTGACTAACCCCTCATTTCCTGTTCTCTCCCTCCCTTTTGCATCACCCTTTCACTTGGATTGATACCCTTTATTCACCCCTCCCTCAGCTCCCCAGTACTTATGTAAATGTCCATTATTTATTTATTTACATTAATGTCAGTCTCCCCTTCTAGGCTGTGAATTCCTCGTGGGCAGGGAATGTGCCTACCAACTCTTTTATATTGCAAATCTCCCAAGTGCTTAGTACAGTGCTCTGCTCATGGTAAGCACTCAGTAAATGCACTTAATTGATTGACAGTGCTTGGAACATAGTAAGTGCTTATCAGATACCAATCATTAATCAGTGGCATTTAGTGAGTGCTTTCTATGAGCAAAGCACTTTACTAAACACTTGGAAGAGTACAACAGAATTAGCAGACATGATTTCTGTCCATAACGAGCTATTCTTATTATAAGAACCATCCTTCCAATTATTCATGCCCTGGCAGACCCTGGCCTGGAATTCTCCTCTCTCCAAAGACCCTGGAAAGAGTCACAGCTGAATCAGGAATGATTAGTACAGATCTAAAATCACTTGACATGAATGTGGTTATGTGTCTGGGTAGGTAGGGTGGGTGGATTCCTGAAGAGGATTTTTGAAACAATCAGCCTTTTCAAAGAGTCCACTTGAAACCATTTAGAAACATGGGCCTGGGAGTCGGAAGGACCTGGGTTCTAATTCCACTCTGCTTTGACCTTGGGCAAATCACTTCACTTCTTTGTGCCTCAATTACCTAATCTATAAAATGGGGATTAAGACGGTGAGCCCCAAGTGGGACAGGGACTGTGTCCAGTCTGATTAATGGGTATCTTTCCCTAGCACTTAGAACAGTTGTCTGGCACAGTAAGCAGTTAACAAATGTCATTAAAAAAAACCTCTCCCATCGCCCCCCAAGAAATCCATTTGATTTGATTTTTACCTCTTCCCCGCAAACATAGACTCCACAAGGGTCTCTGCAGACCTTTATTCCTTATCCGTGGTGGGCGGGGGTAAAGGGGCGATAATTTCCCTCTAGACTGTAGGTTTGTTGTGGGCAGGGAATGTGTCTAGTACCTGTTATATTGTTGTATTGTACTCTCTGAAGCACTTAGTACAGTGTTCTGCAAACAGTGAGTGCTCAATAAATACCACTGATTGAGCTTCAGCAACGGGAACCAGGTAGCCAGGATTAACTTCTGCCTTGTTTCCTCACAGTTTCGCAGTTTCCTCTGAAATTCCACCCAGGCAAAATTCCAGACCTGGGCAGTATGCAATGTCATGTCTGGCCCCTATCTACATATCCCAGCCCTCTCTGGAGAAGTCAGAACCAAACAACCCAATTCCCCTTAGGTGTTGTGGGTAATAATGTCGAGTGAATCAGAAGATTAAGCATGGCAAAGGTGAACCAGGCAAGATGGACTAAATTGTCACAGATTGAAAGGCAGTTCTCCTTAATTACCACTGTATGAAGAAGTGGGGCTGACAGCAGGCTCGTTCTGTAATGTTTGCTGTATAGCTACAGTATGTACACACAATGCAAGCTTTATGCACCATCTAATAGATATTATTATACACACAATTATTACTGACTTTCATATTGGGGAGCTACAGCTGGTGGGCTTGGAACACTGGTCTCCAAGCCTGTGTGTATGTGTGTGTGTATATTGTACGTGCGAGCACGCACAAACACACGCACTGAACAAAAGGAACAGTTTAATTTCCTCCATCCAGTTGAGCGTATTTATACTTAAACACATTTCTTCCCAACTTACAACATGTCACATTAGGTGACAGTCCATGAGCTGGACAGGCTGCAATCTCTGGGAGGTTTGCAAGCCGGAGCTTGTGGTGAGTCTCAAGCTGACAAATTTTCTTCTCTCTTTACTGGGGCATCAGCTATCCTGCTGATTGCCAGGCCTTCTGAGACAAGAATCCTTCCAGCAAGAATCAAAGAACTGATGCAGTGAAACCAACAGCAAGGCTTTGTAGTTTGCTTGTCTCTTAAATTAAATGTACTTGTTTATTGAAATTGGTCAAACAGTTTAATTAGCATTCCATGTTTGTTATTCCTTTAATCAAGGTTTCCAACAGGACAAGGCAGCAAGCCAGGGCAGTAATGAGTCTCTCTCACCTACTCTTACGATACTTCTTGAGATTTCTATCCATTTCCTGGGATCTTCTCAGTCTCTGATGTGCTTTCGCTTATCATCAGGGTTACTGGGCATCGTGCATAAATGTGCACTAATTGGCAGCAGGCGATGTATATATTTATGTAAATACATGGCTGAACGCAAAGTTCCTGAGAAATAGGCGTTTTTTGAAAGTGAGAAGAACCGAACGTGTTTCTCAGGAAATTTGTGAGAATTCGGGGGCTGTCTGATGAATAAAACAAGTCCGCCGACTCTGATTTGAAAATTCAGAAATGAACTTTCCTGCTTTCAGAAAGTTGACCTATTAAGCAAAGCAACTAAAGATAATTCCCAGGAAAAATGTTGTGGCATCCAATTACTTATAACCCCATAGCAAGCTGTATACATGTTTTTTAGTTGTGGAGAAAGGTCGGCAATAGACAAATGGTTTTTTTTTTTTTGCTTTATCCAAATTGCTGGCTTACTTTTATCTGAGCTGAGATAACTTAGGCAATGTTAAAGAAGTTTTAAAGATCATAATTACAAACAGTTTCTTCTTAGCCATTTTGCATTTAGAATAACAAGGATCATTTAAGAACCATTTTGAATCCCAGCTTCAATAAAAAGAAATGTTTTGCGAACAGCGGGAGAGGATTTCAGAAATCTATAAATGAGGAGGGTCCTGATTGGTGTAGAAGGGCAGGTGGGTGGAAGATAAGTCAGAGAGTGAATCATTTCTGCTCCCTTTGATTCCTCTTAGTGATGGGATGAGTCCAACAAAGACCAACAACAGTAAAGGGAAGTCAGTGAAGAAGATTGTGAGGTTTCATTCTCACCAAAAGCTCGTGGCAGAGATTCTGAGGACATCGCCGGTTTTCAGTGGGGAAGCTATACTGTTCCCTTCCAAGCACTTAGTATTGTACTTTGCACATAGCCCTCAGTAAATATCATTGATTTATTATCTGGATATCAATTCATCAATGGTATTTACTGAGTGCTTATTGTATACTGAGTCCTGAGCAACTGCTTTAGCAAGTACAATGATTTATTTATCCACTTGGATTTATATTTCTTGTCACATTCTGTTAACCACCGCATATTTGTCCATTTTTGTCAGCTTGCCTCCCATTTAGACCATAGAGGACCTCATCTAACTTCCTTTATGTGTCTTCAAGGGCCTAGGGCAGGATTCTACCCCAGTATGTTCCCCAGCCAATAGTAAGCAGCATGGCATAGTGGATAGAGCACAGACCTGGGAGTTAGAAGGTCACGGGTTCTAATCCCGCTGCACCATTTGTCTGCTGTGAGGCCTTGACTCACACCTAAAGGCAAGACACTTAACTTCCTTGTGCCTCAGTTACCTCATCTGTAAAATGGGGATTAAGACTGTGAGCGCCATCTGGGACATGGACTGCGTCCAACCTGATTTAATTGTATCCACCTCAGCGCTTAGTACACTGCCTGGCATATGGTAAGTGCTTAACAAACAAATACCATTATTATTATAGTGTCTATTAATTATTAAATGTGTACTAAAGACTGAGGAAAAACACACAGGTGGGAATTAGGCATGAGCCCTTTCTCTTGGGGGGCTTACAATCTAAAAACTATTAATGATGCTATTGATGATGAAACATGTAAAGAGGAGAATCAGGAATGAGGGTTAAGGTAATCAATATGTACAAAAATGTCTTGGGTGGTCCCTTTCAGTGTGGGCCCAAAGGAGGCTTAAATCATAGGACATAGAGTTAACCAAAAGGTCCATCTCCACCCACTGGGTCTTTCTCTAAAGTGATGCAGTGGGTGGGCTCGCGGCTAAGCGTCTCTCTAGCCTCCAAGCCAGAACTCAGTAGGAGCCAGAGGAATATGAGCCTTGGAACTTGACCCAACAGAACCATCTGTTGGAAGCCAGGTGTATCAATGGAGGAAAAAGATCAGGGCCGGGACGTTACCAATTGCCTTGGACTTAGAGCCAAGAAATCTCAAAGTTCAGTCTCTCTAAGCCTACAGCCTCAGCTCCTTTCCCCATGACCTGCATTGAGTAGCTGAGCCCCCCCAACTTCTGAGTGAGGACTCATCTAGGATTTGGTATCCTGACACCACCACTGAGAAAAGTCACTCAACAACGAAGCCTGCCTTTAGCCAACAATTCCACTAGACAGCATGGTCTAGTGGAAAGAGCATGGGCTTGGGAGTCAGAGAACCTAAGTTCTAATCCTGGCTCTGCCACTTGTCTGCTGTGTGGCTTTGGGAAAGTAACTTTTATGTTCCTCAGTTTCCTCATCTCTAAAATGGGGATTAAATCTTACTCCCTCCCACTCAGACTGTGAGCCCCATGAGGGACAGGGACTGCATCTGACCTGAGAACCCTTTACCTATCCCAGCATGTAGAACAGGGCTTGGCACATAGTAAGCACGTCACCACCACCACCACAACAATCATGATAATTTCAATTTGGTGGGGGAAATTACAGACCAGGGTGAAATTACAGACTTGCTGGCCTGCAGTCCCTTGCAGTCAATTCAGGAATCAATCATACTTATTCAGAGCTTACTGTGAGACCACTTTCTGGGGCAAAATCACCTGCAGGCTAAGACGTTAAGTACTTTATCGCTATAAGAACTAGCATGAAGAGAATAACTGTAAACCTGAGGAGGAGAATCTATCAATCAATCGTATATATTGAGTGATTAATGCATGCAGAGCACTATACCGAGCACTTGGGAGAGTACAAAAGTAGCTGAGTTGGTAGACACGTTCCTTGCCCACGACAAGCTTACAGACTAGAGGGAGAAAGCCAGGATCTGATGTGTATCTGATACATTGACAACTAGTTTGTTTTCTTTTCACATCTTGTTTGTGACAAAATTTATCCACCATTGCCCATAATCTACTTCCAGCCTGCAAGGAGCAGCCTCTTTTTTCCCCAAGAATAGCGTTAATCCATCTGAAGATGATAATAGTCTTGCTATTACTGCTACCTGGTTAGATTGCCAAGCCATAACACACTAAGGTATCTGTTTCTATCCCTTCATTATCTCTGAGGGCTAACTCTGGTTTGTTCCCAAACCTTGGGCACCAGAAAACAACGAAATTTAGTACCCGTGAATGAGGGATGAAGGTTAAACCTCTGCAGAGAGGGGCCAAGTCAGCCTCTCAAGCTGAACAGCAATGTGGGAATTTGCTGCAGTAATTACCTTCCTATCATTAGTGACGAGTAATTGCCATAGCAACCCCACTGCCACCTGTCTCTCACACACGAACTACATAGTCTTTTTAGGGAAATAACAACAGTGTCTCACAGTCATTATTGAGCTTCAACGTACAGTGGGGCTGGAATGAAAGGAAACGGAGTTGGTGTGCAGAAATCCGAGCTAGTTTAATGGGTTTCATTCAATGTTTTCTTGGGGGCTTGATAGAATAGTATTTATTATGTGCTTGCTATGTGCTAAATGCCGGGTAAGCACCATATAATCAGATCAGACACAGTCCCTGTCCCAAACGAGGCTCTCAATCTAAGAGGAAGGGAGAGCACTTATTTTATCTCCATTTTACAAATGAGAGAATTGAGGTACAGAGAGGTTAAAAGATTTTCCCAAGGTCACACAGCAGGCCAGTGGCAGAGCTGGTATTAGACCCCAGGTCACCTGACTCCCAGTCTCATGCTCTATTCTATGAGCTGCAAAAATCTTCCCCCGACCCTGTTTTCTCATGTCTTACATTTTATCTGCGGGTGGATGTAGAAAACCTACACACACAGTCTAACTCAAGTCTACACAGGTATATTGGGAATGGAGAACTGAACCAGTGAATTTGATCAGTGTAATCAATATAAATAATAAAGTGGAGACCAGAGACCAGAATATGATTTTGCTTAAATAGCTGATTACTCCCCCTGCATTATTTAGATAATTATCACAACTCTCAATTTTGCTTTTCCTTTTGTGGATACAATTTTTAAGTCAAAACATCCTTACTCTTACATTTTAATCCACTAAATGTATTAGATGTTTTTCTTTTTGCTCTAAGAAGCTTCCCAGGTCTGTGAATAGGATAAGGATCATTGATAAGCCAGGAAAAGATGGTTCTGACTTTATTATTATTAATAATAATAATTTTGGTATTTGTTAAGCACTTAGTATGTGCCAAGCACTGTTCTAAGCACTGGGTAGATACAAGGTAATCAGGTTGTCCCACATGGGCCTCACAGTCTTCATCCCCATTTTTCAGTTGAAGGAACTGAGGCACAGAGAAGTTAAGTGATTTGCCCAAAGTCACAAAAGTGACAAGTGGCGGAGCCAGGATTAGAACCCACGATCTCTGACTCTTTCCACTAAGTCATGCTACTAATTCACTGGATGGCCAGTTGAAGCAGCAATAGTCTCTACTGACTCAAGATCAGCTAGGAAGGTACACGTTGAATGGTTTTCTACAAAGATCAAGTCCTGAGACGGATTCTATTCAATGTCTTCGTTGTTGACCTGGATGAATAAATTAAGGACAGACTCATCTGACAGGCAAATGGTATTAAACTGGGCAGGATTGGTCTCCTGATGGAAGACAGGAATAGTATTCCAAGGCCTAGACAAATCAGGAAAATGGCCCTTTTGAAACTGGATGACGTCTAAGAGGGAGATGCTAGTGTTGGTTAGATGCTGAGTGCTGGGATGGCCGGGGTGTCAGCATGACCAAAATGGAACTTTCTTTCACAAAACTTAATTGGTTGATGTGGTTTCAAGATGGGTCTATCTCCTTCCAAGGGTAATATCAGTGACAATCTGAAACTGGCTCCTCCTTTTCCTTCACCCTGAATATTCTTCTGACTTTCTTGAGAATCTAAGCTCTGTGGCCAATTAGAAATCTCTCTATATCAAACCAGGACAAGATGAATTTTTTTTAGGGTTTTTAGGTTTTTCAGTTTCTTTTGAACTGTTTTCTTTCCAAAGAAAATACACCTAAATTGGTTGTGTCAGACTATTAGACCCAGTTCCTAATCAACATGTGTGAAGACTGTTTTTCAAGTTGCTTTGTATTGTCAGGCTAACAGGTTACCTACCTTGCCCTTCAGGAGATCCCAGACTAATTTAAGAGCAAGATCGAGAGAGAGGAACATGTGGGCATTTTTTTTCTAACACAGTGGGAGGGAGGATAGATATCCCAGATAAAACTTGTAATACCCATCATAGATTATTTTTCAGCCTAGACTAAAGAAAGCTCATAACTGGTGTTGGGTCTTAGCTGCTCTCACTGTGTCATCAGAGGACCTCATGTTGGATTTATGCCATATTGTTAGCAATATCTTGTGGGCCCTGTTATTTTTTTAATGATTTTTTTTAACACTTACTCTGTGCCAGGCACTATACTAAATACTGGGGTAGATGCAAGCTAATCAGGTTAGGCATAGTCCATATCTCACATGGGGCTTGCAGTCTTAATCCCCTTTTTACCGATGAGGTAACTGAGGCACAGAGCAGTTAAGTGACTTGCCCAAGGTCACACAGCAGACAAGTGGCAGAGCGGGATTAGAATTCATGTCTTCAGACTCCAAGACCTTTGCTCGATCCACTAGGCCACACTGATCTTAAGTCCTGGTCCCTCTCTGGGTTCCAGCTGGCATCGCTGACTGTTCTCTCCAAGGCTGTGGGTTCAGGGTCTCATCTCTGGGCTGAGGGGAGCTCTGTGGATGCTTCCTGTCTGTTAGATGATGAGTGGGAATCTTCTGCCTGTTTTCCCTCCTTACTGCCCCATGTCCTTACGTACACATCTATAAATTATATATTGTAAAGTATTTATTTATATATACACATATGCATATAATGAAGATGATGATCGTATTCATTAAGCACTTACTATGTGCCAAGTACTGATCTAAATGCTGGATACAAATACACACACATACACACTTGTGTAAACATACAGTCCTCTAGACTGTAAGCTCACTGCGGGCAGGGAATTGTGTCTACAAAGTCCATTATATTGTACTATATTGTTACATTGTACTCTCCCAAGTGCTTAGTACAGTGCTCTGCCCATACTAGCACTTAATAAATATCACTGATTGGTTGATTGATTAATATCTGTTTCCCGCTCTAGACTGTAAGCTCGTTGTGGGCAGAGAACGAGTCTACCAACTCTGTTGTATTGTACTTTCCCAAGCGCTTAGTCCAGTGCTCTGAACAGAGTAAGCATTCAATAAATACTCTCCCCCGCATTCAAAGGCTTACTGGAGGGATATCTCCTCCAAGTGGCTTTCCCTGACTAAGCGCCCCTTTCCTCTTCTCCCACTCCCTTCTGCATCTCCCTGAATTGTTTCCTTTGTTCATGCCCCCTCCCAGCCCCACAGCCCTTAGGTACATAAAAGTCATTTTTTTATCCAAAATGACCGTCTGTAAGCTTGTTGTGGGCAGGGAATTTGTTTATTGTTATACTGTACTCTCCCAAGCGCTTAGCATAGTGTTCTGGACACAGTAAGTGCTGAATAAATACGATGATGATGATGATGACAATGACCAGGCAGAATAAATAGGTCTTGGAAGGAAAAATGAGGGATAGCAAGCTACAAAAGTGATATCCACTAGATGTCACCAAACTTCCAACGAAAGGAGCCTGGTCGTGTTGAGAAAATGCAGGCAGTTTCTTTCCATTTCCTTAACCCTTTTTTAAGAAAGGAAAGAAGCGGTACAGTTGAAAAAGGCTTTGCCGTAAACAGGGGAACGATACCTTTCCGGAATGCTTGGGCTGACTTCAGGCCACATTTTTATTAGCTGTTAAAAATGAACTTGGAAAAATGGGTGCTCAGGGTCAAGTCTCTTATTTTCCTTGCTAGTAGGAAACTTGCCTTCTCCATAAAGTGTTTAGGCAAGGAGCCCTTGGTTAATAGTTTTCTCCAGTTGAAGCTCTCACTTTACTGAATGGCTGACTTTCTGATGGGGCTATAGGAACATCCCTAGCCTGGTGGTCTGTCAGGGAGATTTTTAAAAAATGGTATTTATTAAGGACTTAGTAGGAGTCAAACTCTGTTCTAAGTGCAGGGGTACATACCAGTTAATTAGGTCAGACATAGTCCCTGTCCCACACGAGCCTCACAGTCTAAGTATGAGGGAGAATAGATATTTAATTCCCATTTTATAGTTGAGGAAACTTTAAGCACAGAGAATTTAAGTGACTTACCCAAGGTCACACAGCAATTAGAATCCAGGTCCACTGGCTCTCAGTTCTGAGCTCTTTCCACTAAGCCACACTGCTTATCTTGGACAAGGCACATTGAATTGCTGAGATACTGACTGTAGGAGGGATCTGTTAATCTTATTGATTTGTGTGAAAGCTCACTAATGTGGAAAAGAGATCTGTTGTCTGAACAGGGAAGGACTGTTAAGAGACTCCTGTTCCCTTGAACATATGGGATGGAAGACTGGGTTTGTTCTTAATCAGAGTCTGGGCTGAGATCTTAACTCTCCCACCTCTGGACCCTGGTTCATGTCCTTCCTCTTCCTTTGAACTTCCTCCTCATTTGATTGCCCCAGACGGCAGCTCTCCCCACCTACCCCAGAAGGCTTTCCCTGATTAATTTTTTATTTTCCCTGGGTCGCATCTTCACTACTATCATCTCGGTACTTTTGCTCCTCCTTAACACTTTTGTTCCCTCTACTTCCTGTTCCTCTTTTATACATTGTGCTTTATGTTCTCTATTATTTGACCATTTCCTCCTATTTGCTAATTATTTTATGACTGACTCACCCTCTAGATTAAAAACTCCTCCTAGGCAGGGGGCATGCTTCCTTTCATTCATTCATTCAATCGTATTTATTGAGCACTTACTGTGTACAGAGCACTGTACCAAGTGCTTGGGAAAGTACAACTGAGCAACAGATAGAGACAATCCCTACCCAACAATGGGCTCACAGTCTAGAAGGGGGAGGCAGACAACAATACAAAACAAGTAGACAGGCATCAGTACCATCAAAATAGATAAATAGAATCATAAATATATACACATCATTAATAGAGTAATAAATATGTACAAATATATACAAGTGCTGTGGGGATGGGAAGGGGGTAGAGCAGAGGGAGGGCATAGGGGCAGTGGGGATGAGAGGAGGAGCAGAGGGAATGGGAAGGTTCAATCTGGGAAGGCATCCTGGAGGAGGTGAGCCCTCAGTAGGGCTTGGAAGAGGGGAAGAGAGTTAGTTTGGCAGATGTGAGGAGGGAGGGCATTCCAGGTCAGAGGTAGGACGTGGGCCAGGGGTCGACGGCAGAACAGGCGAGAACGAGGCCCGGTGCGGAGGTGAGCGGCAGAGGAGTGGAATGTGTGGGTTGGGCTGTAGACGGAGGGAAGGGAGGTGAGGTAGGAGGGGTCAAACTGATGAAGAGCTTTGAAGCCAATAGCGAGGAGTTTTTGCTTCATGAAAAGGTTGATAGGAAACCACTGGAGATTTTTGAGGAGGGGAGTGACATGCCCAGAGCGTTTCTGTAGAAAGATAATCTGGGCAGAAGAGTGAAGTATAGACAGAAGCAGGGAGAGATACTGTACCAAGTCACTAAGTGCAGAGTAGAGTGTTCTATGCATATGTGCCCACTAAATGGTATTGAGTGATTTTTTTTTTTTCAGCTATGTGGGTGGGATAGGGAAAACTTTTTTCAATCAGCTTTTTCTAATAGAAAAGAGCTGTCCAGTCATGTAGGTATCCAGGAAAGAGTTCCTTGAACTCCTCACTTTGGATTATGCTCAGATGTATATATGGATTATTTGTTTGTTTATTTTACAGCCATTTTAGTCTGATATATTTGTATTGCTACCTTTTATATTCTTGCTCTTCATTTTTTTCTCACTGTTTGTAAATGTTTTTTGTCTCTCTCCCCAGTTAGATTGTAAACTCCTCGAGGTCAGGAAACTCTCCTAAGCACTTAGTACAGTGATTGATACTCACTAGTATACTCAATCAGTTGGGGTTTGTAAGGGGTAGCTCTAGTAGATTACCTTCCATGGGATGCTTCTGGAATGATTCCTTGAATTATCTGCCAATTCCAGATATTGTTGTATCCCATTTTCACATCTCCATCCCTTTTAATTGCTCTTGCTCCCAATCTGAGGATGAAGGAGGAAGAGGCTGTAAGGAGGGAATGATGTATCTGCCTAAAGAAATATCCAGAAAAAATTCAGAATGAGGGGGAGGACGGAGAAGGGGCTGGACAAAGCCAAGACCAAAAAAGAAAGTAAAAGCCTGAATCTTGTAGAGTTCAGTGATTACCTGGGGCTGTCATTAAAGGGATAATGTTAGTGAAAGAAGAAATATTCACATTTTCATGATAGAAATATTAACTTGGATTTCACTTCTCCCTTTCAGTCTTCCTTAATTCAAATGGGAAAACCTGTCTTCTTATCTTCGACCACTGGAAAATATATTTAACAATTAAGGTCAGAATACAGAACTGTGCTCTTCTTATGATCCATGATGAATTGTGAGGATCACCTTAAGACACTGCTATTAACATTTCCCTTCATTGTGAGATGTATAATGATGGAATTTCAGAATTGTACAGTACTATGCTTATTTAGCACACCGATTCCATTTCCTGGCTACTCTCCTGTTATAATGCTGCAAGTAGAGTAAGAATAAAATCATGAATAAATTCATATAGTGCAAAATGAGGCTGGGGCATAGATTAGTGGTTGCATTTAATCAACCAATCAGTGATATTTATGGAGACCTTATTGTGTGCAGAGCACTGTACTAAGTCACTCACTACAAAAGAGTAGGGAGGCATAATCTCTTCCCTCAAGGAGCTTTTTTTAGCATTTGTACCAACTCTATGTATTGTTCTATCCCAAGTGCTTAGTACAGTGGTCGGCACACAGTAAGCACTCAATAAATATGATTGATTGATTGAAAGATCTTATAACCCAGTGGTACATAATGAGTGTGAAGGTTACAATGATGTAGATCAGAGAAATAAAAGGGAAAATTGAGACAATCTGGTCAAAGGTTCAAAAGATTCTGCTTTCTGAGCGATATGTAAGAATTTTTGATTTTACAAGCACTTGGATTCTTTTAGTATTCGTGTCAGCATGGGGCAGTGTGGCCTAGTGGAAAGAGCATGGGCCTGAGAGTCAGAGGACCTGGATTCAACTCTCCAGTCTGCTACTTGACTGCTGCATGAACTTGAACATCTTTTCAATTATCTGTGCCTCAGTTTCCTCTTCTGTAAAATGGAAAATAGGATTTCTATACTTATCCTCCTTCCTATTTAGATTGTGGGGAACAGGGGACAGGGACTGATCTGATTATCTTGTCTCTTCCCAGTGCTTAGGACACTTCTTAGCACACAGAAAACACTTACCAAAAATCACCATTATTAAAATTATTGATTAAGTCCTTCTGGCTTATGTATTACCCCATACAGCAGCTGCTTAGTTTTTGAGGCATGGGGAGACACAAAATGAAGCTTTAGAAAAATGATCTGAGCAGTTAACTGAAGGGTGGACTGGAAGTGCGAGAGATGAGGCAAGGAGGACAAGTGAGGAGGCCGATGCAGTAGTCAAGCCAGGATATGACTGGTATTTTAGACCAGCATGGTGCCAGTTTGGATGGAGAGGAAAGGGTGGATTCTAGAGATGCTGCTAAGAAAGAAGAGACAAGATTTGGTGGCAGATTGACTATGGGGGTTGAAAGAGAGAAATGATTCAAGGATCATGCCAAGGATGTGGGCTTTAGAGATGGGAGGGATGGTGATGTTGTCAACAGTTCTGGGAAGTTGGGGGAGGAGATAATTTAGGAAGGAAAAAGAGGAGTTCAGTTTTGGACACAATGAGCTGGAGATGCAGGTGGAACATAATAAAAATAGTGGTATTCATTAAGTGCTTACTATGTGCCAAGCACTGTACTAAGAGCTGGGGCAGACCAAGATAATCAGGCCCCACAAGGGGCTCACAGTCTAAGGAGGGATTACAGGCATCAAATCCTCATTTTGCAGATGAGACAACTGAGGCACACGGAAGTTTCACTCAAAGTCAAACAAACAATCAAGTGGCAGAGTTGGAATTAGAACTCAGATCCTCTGACTCCCAGACTTATGCTCTTTCCACTGGCCCACTCACATCCAGGTTGAGCTGTCCTGGAGGCAGGTGAAGAAGTGAGATTGCAGAGGAGAGAGGTGTGAGAATAAATCAATCAATTGGTGGTATTTACTGAGCGTTTACTAGGTGCAGAGCACCATACAAAATGCTTGAGAGAGTACAATACAGCAGAATTAGCAGACACATTCCCTGCCCATAACGAGTATCCAGTCTTGAGGGGGAGTCAGGTATTTCTGAAGATAGGACAATCCTTTGGGGTCTTATACCCCTCTTCTTACCTCCAAAACCACTTGCCAACCCAGACCTCAGCAAGCCCCGTGGACTGCTGACAGGCCTTTCTCCCCAGCCACACCTCATCATACTATTCCTCTAGAAGGCCTTGACCCAGGCCCCAGAGTCCAGCTGGATTGGACAAATACAACAGAAAGAGTCAGAACACTTTCCATTAATTTGGGGAACAGGGAGTTTAAAGGGCTCTTTTTAGATTCAATTCTTCAAAATGGTTTTTTGAAAATGTATGGGACCCATCGGAAATAAACTGGGTATTTTTCCTTGTCTAGTGGAAAGAAATGTGACTCCATCATAATATCCGTGCGGAACCTGTCACACTGAAAGAATATCTGGTTTAACGAGGAACCTGATTATATTTGAGAGGCAGAGGTCTCCAGAGCTTAAAATGTGGATTTAGAGGTCTCGTGCAATAGCATTTTGGGATCACGGATGTATGTGGTGGATGAGACTGCTTGATAACTACCATTGTTTGATTGATTGATTGATTAAATCTGGCACCAACTCACCAGGAATAGATTTTGTGCTCTCTGAGGGCAGAGATCATGTCTACTATTCCTTATACTCTCCCAAGTACTTAATTCAGTGTACGAGACATAGTGGGTGCTCAATAAATCCGATTGCTTGATTGAGTAAACAAAACTGTGAACAAAAAAATTGGTGAAAGCCGAAGGACTTAGTGACTGATTGATTCAAGAGCCTCCCATCAGTTGCATTTCTAACCTGCAAGCTACAGCGATGTTTCATCAAGTCAGTGATATGATTAACCCTGACGATCCTATAGTCAAATGAGTTCTTATAGGACCCAGAGGCAGCTAAGCGTGACTTCCACTATTGGGTGCCGTAGAAACCAGGAGATATAAAGCAAGAGGAGTGGGCCATAATGAGGTTCAGTTGGCTATCCCCACCCATCCTACGTGTCTGGAGAGAAGCAAAATGGAGCTGGAGGTCCAAGACGAGGTAGATAGCTCCTCTCTTCCTTCCCCACAAATGTTGCTCCGTGGGAAATCTGTTTCTAGTGAAAAGGATTTGATGACGCTTGGAGCATTCTGGGCAGGAAGCATATTGCTGGCGCTGGGTGAATCACAGGCCCACTTTGCTTGGGAAAGCAAGAGACTTTCAGCTTCCTGTGCTAAGTGATGCTGGGGCTCCATTCTTCCTGTTGGAAGACGCCTTAATGGACAACAAAAGTGCAGTCCTGAGTACGTTGTCTAGCGTATTAATTGATGTCAACTGTTCATGCTGCAACTCAACACTACTCTCTCTCCTAAAAACAAAGAGTGAGTTAGTTTTGGTATTTATTAAATGCTTAAATCAATGGTATTTATTGAGTGCTCACTGTTTATAAAGCACTGTACTAAGCGCTTGGGAGAGTACAAGAGAATTGGTAGACACGTTCCTCACCCCCAAGGTGCTTCAGTCTAGAAATAGCAGGTGCTTAACAAATACTATTATTATTATTATTATGAGTCCTTATTTCCTCTTCCCAATCCTCCCCCCGCTCCTTGTTTTTTAACTTCCCCTCACATGTCACATATTTATTGCTATTGTTCTTGTCTGTCCGTCTCCCCCGATTAGACTGTAAGCCCGTCATAGGGCAGGGACTGTATCTGTTACCGATTTGTACATTCCAAGCGCTTAGTACAGTGCTCTGCACATAGTAAGTGCTCAATAAATACTATTGAATGAATGAATGTCACAGTAGAAGGGTTCCTCTGTGGGCAAATGGGCACCAGAGAGTCAGTGTAGTGCACCCTGGGGGAGTTCAGTTCTGGCTCAGCCCTGCCCTGTACCAATGCATGCTTGGGCTGTGTGTGTGGGAATGTGTGTGTGTACATGTACCAAATTCTTCTTTTCCCTGTTTTAACACCCATTGGGAATTGAAACCACATTCTAGGAATCGCCCTCCGCCCTTCCCTTCCCAGAGAAAGAGTGTCAGGCTGGGTAATTGTTGGGATAGTTCATGATTTGTCTTGAGGTAATCACCGCTCTAAAAACTGCATATAAAATCTGGTGAACACGATTCATTAGTGAACTGAGGAAGGATATGTTAAAGCCTGTATCTGCCTACCACCCCTGTATCCAGACACATAAGGGGAAATGGAGAGTGGAGAGAATTATCTGGAAAATTCAGGCTTGCCGTTGAGGACCATAAGGAATCTTGGGATTGTGAGCTCCATGACATCAGAGTTCATGTCTACTAACTTTATTGTGATCAATTAATGAATCTATCATTCGATGAATCATATTTATTGAGCGCTTACCATGTGCAGAGCACTGTAGTAAGCGCTTGGGAGAGTATGATACAACAGAATTAGCAAACACATTTCCTGCCCATAATGAGTTTACAGTCTAGAGGGGGAGACAGAAACTCATATGAATACGCTCCCAACTGCTTAGTTCAGTGATTTGCACCCAGTATGCCCTTTAAAAATATCACTGATGGATTGACTGGATTGTACTATTTAGAAATTTTCCCTCAACCCACCCCTCTGCTTGTGTGTGAACATTTTCAAGTGGAAAATATCTTTTGTGGATTTTGGTTTAAGTCTTTCAATCAGAAGATAACTGTCTTGGACTAATTGAAGGCCATAAAATAGATTGTAATTGAACTTTCTGGAGCTTTTCGGTGAAACCTCATGCCAGCTCAGTCATTTTCTCACTAGGAATGTTTATTTGAACTGAGCTTGACTGTGTTTCATCTGAAATACAACATATTGACTACTAAGTTCCGAGTTTTATTATAAACTTTACACTTTTTGAAATTCAAATTGGAAATGCTCCCCAGAAGCAGAATTTGTGTGTGTTCCTTTGACTTAGCAGCAAGAATCAATCAGATCATGTTAAGGTGCACAATGAGCTTTTCTAAAAGCCTGTTATTAAATATACATAAGAATAGATGCTTTTCAGTGCTCTGAAATAAAGAGAAAGAAGGTGTGTCATGTTCCTGAAGATTGAAATGCTTTAAGTCTCTTTTCTTTTTGCGGGAAAACAAAAGGCTATTGTCGTTCGAAGCTCTGAAAAGGCACTAGCCGGAAAGTAATTAACTGTTCATTCAAGGGAGCGAGAGCACAAATCATAGGCAAAAGTGAACAAAAAAAAAATCAACTGTGTCGATAACAATAAATCTGTCTGATCCAGTGTTTGTTTGTAAAACATGGTGGTCCTTTTTCTGTTGCCATAGACCGACAAGGGACCCAGGGACACCATTCTTCCTATTACCACCATCTCAAAAAACAAGGACGATTTTGCTAAAATTGATGTGCATCTGGAAACTCAAGATCCTTAATGAGAGGGGGAGTTTTGCTTGGTACAGACCTATTTTGTGAGATCCAAGGAGAGGAATATTGCATAACTGGTGTTTGACACTTTTGATATGCTACAGTTATAAGGCCGTTGCTGTGAACAGCTAATCTAATTTTTAAAAAAATATCAGAAGTGATTATTAAGGTTCCGGGGAACTGTGAACAAGTGTTAGAGATGGAAGAATATGTGGGATTTTTCCCTCAAACAGTCAAATTAAGTGATCAATCCCTATTTAGGGGGCTTTTTCAATATATTCAGGTCCCCAGGGAACCTTCCCTCCACGCGGAGTTGAGGCTGGTCGCGCCTCGGCCTACGTTTGCAACAGCTTGAGCGATGTCATCTCACGGGGCTTAGGGAAATTGCTGCCAGCATAAACCGAATCCCTCCCTCCCTCCAGTCCTCAAGAATGGCTGGAAACTGTAATCTCTCATTATCAAACCTTCTGCTCTGCTCTCTCCTGCTGTACCTCGATGCCACCGGCCTCGTTTGCGATCCCTTTCCATTGCGGTCACAGATCCAGAGATACGTGTATTTTGATGTGACAGAATCACACTTAGTTTTCAGCAGTGTGACGGCTCCCCGGGGAGACGGATGGAAGTCTGGACTAAGCGGCAGGGCCGCCAAGGAGGGTGTTGCCGATTTAATGGCAAAACTCGGTGTGCCTTCACCTGGGGTGGTTCACATGATGGCGCTGGTTGGTTGGAGGGGGTTGGGGGTTGGGAGCGCAGGGGGTTGTATGGGACTCAAGAGTCGACTGAGGTTTCAGCTCAGAGATCTGTGTGTTTTGCCTGACAGAGGCCTGAGTTCCACTCCAGGTTTTCCCTGTAAGTGTTGAACGAGAGAGGCAGCTGACTGAGCGGATGGCTCCTCCATTATAGACCAACCGAGTTGTCAGTGCCTCCGACAGCAGGGCACACTGGGAGCCGGGCGGAGAACAAGCAGTGATGTTGACGGAGTTCTAGGTGGGTTGGCATGGGGAACATTTTCGGGTGGAGACCAAATCGCCAGTCCTGGGCTTACGGAAGTGGCAAGGGTGACTTCCAACGACCTGGGCGAAACTGGACAAGCAGTTGCATGTGTCACTCACGTGTTATCCTGAGCATGCAGTGTCACGTATCTTCCCACCATTGACTAGCCCTGCTCCCAGCATGTTCTGGGTGCACCAAGGTCAGGGATAAAATCTATCTCCACGCACTTTTGGGCTCCTCCAACCCCCTGAAACTTTGAGCCTATTCCATGCATTTGTTTGCGCTGCATTTTAATGGTTCATCACTCCTGATGAGTCTGTCTCCAATCCCTTCTCTCGACTTAAACTCTTAGATTTTGAGCCCCACAAGGGTTAGGGACCATGTTTAATTCCTACCTGTGTTTTCTCTTTCATGTACCTCGTACAGTGCTCTGCACATGTTGGGTGCCATTTTTCCAGAAGGAAAAAGACTTTGGGATCCTAGAATGTTCCTCAAGGGTTACTTCCGAACTCCACTGATGGCAGAGTTCCCTGATATGTCTGGGGAAGTTACCCTTGAACCTCGACCGAATCTCAAGCAAGAGAGTGGAAATGCTTGGGGATGTTTCTGTTCTTCTCTCTGTCTCCCCGTCCCTGGTGAGGTTGTGCCATCTTTCCTCAAACAAAGGGAAGCCGTGCCAATTAGGCAGAGGGTTTTAGTAGACTGGCATGTAGGAGTGGAACAGGAAGAATGGGAATGCAGGAGTGAGAGTAGTGGATGAAGGAGGGCTAGACTGGGAAAGGATCCCATAGGAGCTCAGACCCTCAGCCTTGTTTTCAGGCAAAGAGTCATGGCAAGAAAGTGGCTACTGGGGGGAGATGGGTAGAGGATGTTATACTGCATCCTTCAACATCCTGGGGTTCTGGAAAGACTAGGAAAATGGTCTCACTGGAGACCTTCAGAGCTAAGGACGCCTCCAAATTAGAAGCATTTTGCGATCAAGGCAAAGCGCGTGATTTAACGAGGCTTTCAAGGACCAGGAGTAACTCACTGCCATATGTCACTGCCTTGGAAGAAGTTGGGCCCGGCAAGTGAGATTCAAGGGGTGGCAAATGGTAACTGAACATTTGTTAGAAAGATGCTGTGATGAATCATCGGTCTCTAGGCTTACAATCATTTTTGTTTAAAAAAAGTCAGAACTTCCTGCCAGATGACAGAGAATCCAGCCAAAGCCCAAGGCACCCTGGGATTGTCCATTTCCAGAAAACCACAGGAGCAGAATGAGTTAAAATTCTCTGGGCAATTTTCAGCATTAGGAAAAGAGATGCCTTTTCAAACTAATGACTATTTCATGGATGCAGGGGAGAGATATTCAGCAGCTGTAATTCTCTTCGGCCCAAGAGTGAAGAGATAAGTAGTAATCATGCCTTCAAGGTAGAATTCATAATCAAATCCTTAATTAAACTCAACGTGGAAAGTCCTTAATAAATATCAAAATCTGACTATTAGATTTCCTGGCAGATAGTTAATGAAATGTTCAGGATCCAAATTTTGAAAACTGGGGTGGAAAGGACCATGTCTTCTGGTTTATTTACCAAATACAGTATAAAGAAATATTACTGGCAAATACAAATAGTGAAATGGCCTATACTTCTCCAACATAACTATCCACATCAGTAATTTTTCTTGCTTGGCACTTTCAGGACACCTTTGACAGAAGATCAGTGTTTTTTGTGTTCTTTTCTTTTTACCAGCTTTGTAAAAACTGTATTGTTTAACAAGAACTTCTGCAGACATATCACCATGCTAGGTGCTGCAAACAAGTAAGCTGAAGACTTTCCCTGTAGGAGAATCTAATGGACATGGAAATAGAATAAGTGGATTTTTCCCCCCAAGATATATTAATGTGTTGGAGTTGAGTTTGGGATGTTGGAAAAGGGTTCCACCACACATCTATCAACCCTAAAGTCGCATCTATATGCTCACTCATGCACACTCACAGATGCATGCCTGCATACAGACACCTGCCCTCACATAAGAACACATACATACATACATGTATCTATAAACACACTTGCTCACACACACACTTAGAAATTATTGGGCTCCGATGCAAACCCCGCCCCCACCAAACATGTACTGATTTCAAAAGAAGTAGCTGGTGGGAAGTGAGGTTTGAAAATTGGGTGGAGGAGGGGTATGTCCCTGAGGTCTCCTTGGAATTCCCTTGGGCCACTATGGTGAGAAAACCTTTTCCATAATCCAGTAACCCACGTCTCCACCAAGGGTGAAGAAATGTAGGTCATAGTTCTGACCCGGTCCTGGAGGATGGTCACCATCGATGCAATTCAGGCTTACTCTGTTAACCTGAAGGCTCCATGATAATTTTATACATTGAACAAATGACAAATAATACTGAAAAGTGGCTGGTGTGTTAACAGTATCTTTCAGTCCAGACTTTCCAATGTGCTCTAAAAGGGTGGGGTATAACTATTTTCCAGGTGAGACAAATGAAAATTTATTATTTATTTCAGGATGGCTGTGACTTAGAGGCAGAATTAGAAATAGAATTCAGAGATCCAGGCCACTGTGGTTTGAGTTTGGAGAGCCCTGATGTTTCTTAGAACAAAACCAGCTATCATCAATCAGTCACTTATATTTATTGAGCAATTCATGCAGAACATTGTTCTAAGCCCTTGGGAGATTACTAAATGAAAGAATTGGCATTGAACAATGCAACTGGGTGTTGAGAAGATAAAAGAGGTGACAGCAGTGAAAGCTCTTTGAAGCCTTGGTGGAAGCCACGTTGCAAATCGAGTAGTCAGGGATATGGTACTGGTCTAAGGAGCTCTAAAAAGCGGGTCAGGTTTTCAAAAAATTTAGTGCTGTAAGGAGCAGCATGGACTAGCGGGGCCTGGAAGTCAGAGGACCGGTGTTCTAATCCTGACTTTCCCACTTGCCTGCTATGCAACCTCAGGCAAATTACTTAACTTCCCCGGGGCCTCAGTTTCCTCATCTGTAAAATGGGGATTCAATACCTGTTCTCCCTCCTACTTAGACTGAGTCCCTTGTGGGATCATGATTGGGTTTGATGATCCATGAGTACTGAGGTGGTAGATGGGATGCCATGATCAGGGTTGGAGAGATTTAGTCAGGGAATGCCTCTTGGAGGAGGAGACACTTTAGAAGGGAGGTTGGAGGAAGCAAGGAAGGCGGAGTGGCATAATTGAGGGGAGAGAGATGGCAGAGTAGCTCAATATGCCACCCCCTGACTTAGATCTTGACTTCAAGATAGTTCTTATGCAGGGTACAAACAATCTCCTAGGTGTCCAGTGAAATAAGTGCACTTTTCTGGCTGTAGACTTGGGTCCTGGGAGAATCTTGAGTCTAGAAGAGAAACAAGCCCTATGTGCAGGAATAATAATTACTGAGCATTCACTGATGTAATGTATTGTTCTAAGGTCTTGTAAAAGTATAACAGAAAGCCAAGGTACGTTCTCTGCCCACAGAGGCTTTCACTCTAATGGGGGAGACAGAAACATCCTTACAAATGGAGTCATCAGAATAAATAAATCACCGTTCAAGTGGTAATGCATATATAAGCAACTGCTGAGGAAAGGGAGACATAAATACATGTTAGAGGCAGCTGTTCTATTGACAGGACTTGGGGTGTTGGGAGTCAAGTGGGGTAAACATGTGTGAGGTAATGAGATTTTGGAGGCCTTTGGGTATGGGGAGATCTGAGACTGTCAGATCAGGGGGCGTGGTAGGGAGTCCTAGGCAAGGGGAAAGTGGCAGAGCCCGGATGAATCAGTCAAAGAGCTTTTAAGAATAGCTCACCTGAAAGCCATCTCTCTGTGCATATACTTGTTGAAATGCCCTCCCATTAAGCATTTAATTAATATTACTACTACTAGTACTATTATTGCAAATACTTCTACTATTTAGCATGGTTCTTACCCTGCATTTCTAGGCAGGAAGGTTCTGGGACAAAGGGAAATAGCTGATTTCAGAAAACTTCAAAGTTAAAAAGCCTCCACTGCACCTCTTGGGAAAGAACTTGGGAATTGCCCAGCAAAGGCGTGGACCCTCCCGGGGTCGACTTTTGAAAATAGATTATATTGGCTTCCGAAAATGGCCCTCAGTAATTCTGACCCTCTATGTCTCCAAAGTGAAGGAAGGGATCCAGAGAGTCATGGCCAGCAGGCAAAACTAGAACTTGGTGAGATTCCAGGCCTGAATCTTAGGCCTCGATCTGCCTGGGTCTTCTGTGGAGCAACAGAGGAGACCGACGGAAGGCTGTTGGGGTAGACAGCGAGCCCTTTCCCCTTTTCTGACATCGCACCGCTGCACCAACCTCAGGATTTACTCTGCACTCAAACCTGGCGTGATGTTTACCTCTTCAGATGACAGGCAGAATGCACTCTCCTAAAAATGTGAGAAAGTGCAATCAAGATATTCAAATAACGACTAAATATACTCACATTACCATTCAAGTTGGAGGAAAACTGACGGGGGAACAGCAGCTGTGCTGTAGCCGGAAACAACAACAACAACAAAATCCTTTTTGGAAATGGAGGCTCAGTTTAATGGGAGGAAAATAAACACCAAAAAGAAATCCCAGTGTCCTGTGTCGCGGGCACCCGGGACACTGTCGAGGGACTGAACAGGGGAATTTTAGGAAAGTTTCCCCTCCATTGAGACAATACCATAGATGTATCCAGCTAGCCCTGAGAGATGATGATGATAATAATGGTATTTGTTAAATTATTACTATGTGCTGAGTACTGTCATAAGTGCTGGGGTAGATATAAGATGGTCAAATCAGACCCAGGCTTGGACCCACCTGGGCCTTATAGTCCAAGAAGGAGGAAGAACGGGTATTGAATCCCCGTTTTACAGATGAGGAAACTGAAGCACAGAGAAATTAAGTGAGTTGCATGGGGTCACATAGATGGTCAGTAATAATAATAATGATAATAATTTGATATTTGTTAAGCACTAACACTATGCCAGGCACTGTACTAAGCGCTGGGGTGGATACAAGCAAATCAGGCTGGACACAGTCCCAGTCCCACATGGGCTTCACAGTTTTAATACCCATTTTACAGATGAGGTAACTGAGGCACAGTGAAATGACTTGCTCAAGGCCACACTGCAGTCAAGTGGCAGAGCCAGGATTAGAACCTATGACCTTCTGACTCCCAGGCCATGTTCTATCCACTATGGCATGCTGCTTCCCAGTAGCTCTCAGGTACCTGAGTCAGGCTGGAGGGGTCAGTGGGAAATGTGAGGCTGCGGAGATAGAGCCTAAACTGCTCGAGGACCTGGGAGGGCGAGGAGGGATTGAGCACCAGGATTCTGGGGTCTCCATGACCGGTTCAGGGCCCTGATTGTTGTGGGCTATGCTGACCCCATCTGAACCTTTCCTACCTCATGACCCAGTCCCTCAGCAACCAGAAAGTGGTGGCTCTACTAATGATAATAAGAATAATAGTAATAGTGTATTTGTTAAGCATTTACTCTATGCCAGACACTGGGCTAAGCACTGGGGTAGATGCAATACAATCAAACCACCGATACATTCCCTGGCTCTTCTAGCCACCTCCATCCCTTCAGCGGCATCTCATTAGGACTTGAGGATGTGCTTCAAAGATGGCCAGGGGTGGGGACTATGTGGGGAGAGATACGCCAACAAAACATTCTCAGAAACGTTGATCAAAATATGTCGGAGCTTCAAAACCCATGGTCAGATAGCTTTCCTCCTGCCCTCCCATTTTTGGTCTTGGGTTCCTTCCCACAGATGTTCTTTCTTGTCTTACTTATGGACCGCTTTCCGGAATGCTTGAGAACAAATGGACACTGATGCCTTGCAAATTCCAGATCAGGAGATGGTGGGTGACGGGACATTTATTACACCAGGCATAGCTTGATGACATGACACCGGCATTTTTCAGAAGTACACCTGAACTCAGCAGATCCTGCTGCACTGACCCAGGAACCACTGACTCCTTCCCCACCCACTCCCCATTTCCTCCTACTTGTTCCAGAGACACTGAACTCCTTTCTGAGGTCTGTATGAACTCCGGTACCACATCAGATTCAATCAATCAATACATCAACTGTATTGATTGAGCACTTACTGGGTGCAGAGCACTATACTAGGCACTTGGGAGAGTACAATACAGTTGAGTCGGTAGACAAGTTCCCTGCCCTCAGTGAGCTTACAGTCTAGGGGAATCATGGCACTTGGCAGCAGGAGCTGTGGTAGAAGGAGGCTGTGTGTGGAAAATGAAAAGCGTGCCTGGGTCCCTAACGGCTTGGGACAGCTGTGGGAGAGATATGGGCTTGGAATTCGAAATTCATGATCATTCCTAAATGGCCTTAAATCCCATAGCAGATAACTTCTTTTCCTCAGCCCTTATCCCCAGGCCCCCTTGGAATCTCAGTGCAAGCCGAATGTGGATTGCATTTAAAATCCCACAAAAATAGACACTTTTCTACAAAGGAGAGACCCTTTTCAGGATTTAAAGATCCTGTTTATTAACTCTGTTTCATTGTAGCCTCCCAAGAGCTTAGTACAGTGCTTTGCGCATAGTAAGTGCTCAATATATGCCACTGATTGACTGACTGACAAGTTCTTAGCCCAGTAAGATTGCTCCTGTCTCAGAACATCCTAGTGTAACCTTTCCTACTGAAACCATCTTAGTTTCCTGTCCCTACAATCATTAAGTAATTAATGGAGGAAGCAAAGCGTTGCTCCCCATTCTGGTGGACCAATGGAGGGGTTGATCTTGGGCCACTCAGCTGACCCTAGGAATGCCCTTCCACTCTGGGCTTGGAGATTTATTTACTCATCTCAGTGTTGCATGTTGGCAGGATCTTCCAGTGGTTTGAACGCGCTCTATTTTTGCAGGCGCTGTTTTGAGATTGATTAGATCTCCTGCCCGCCCACTGAAGTCATCTAACCTATTGAAGAAGCAGAATGGGCGTTGGATTATAGGGTTTCACATCACCCCGAGGCCCTTGTGAAAGGTATGTTATTTCACGGCTTTGTTCTGCCTTTGGAAAAGTGGAGCTGTGTTTTCTTCCTTCCACTGTATAGGTCACAGCAATTTTTTTTTCCACCGGGAATTACAAGAAACAAGGAGCATTTCCAGAGCAGAGTCATCATCTGAACTTGGCGTTGAGTGCAACAGATCGGCTCCTGGACGGTACCCAGAGGGTAGTTAGTAAGTTATATTTGGGTCAGTCCCCAAGCTGCTTCCGAGGGCACCCTGGGGAATCAGACTACTTGCCTGCTCTGGGAAGAAGGGAAAACCACCAGTTATGAGCTCCGGTTGCCCTAGATGCATCAGGAGGTTGAACATTATCGGACGCTGCAGGCACTAGTTGAAAACACCTAAAATTTCACTGGGTGATGCCATTTTGACAAGAAACAGAAGCAGCATCTAATGAGGAATCACAAAGACACGTCAGAGGATTCAAAATAAATGGAAGAAGCGGTCTGTTCCCACTGTTACTACAGGGGTAAAGCAGAAGTGGGAAACTCTACTAAACCTATCATAGAGAGGCAGCATGGCCTAATGGAAAGAGCAAGGGCCTGGAAGACAGAAGATCTGGGTTCTAATCCTGACTCCGCCACTTGTCTTTTGTGTGAATTTGGGTCAGTCACTTAACTTCTCTGTACCTCTGTTTTCCTAACTGTAAAATGGGGATTAAATACCTGTTCTCCCTCCTATTTAGACTATAAGCCTCATTTTCATTCATTCCTTCAATCGTATATTTCGAGCGCTTACTGTGGGCAGAGCACTGTACTAAGCGCTTGAGAGAGTGCGAGATAACAACAGACACATTCTCGACCCACAAAGAGTTTCCAGTCTAGAGGACCCTTCCTCACTCTCAGAAGTGCTCCTCCTCTCCACCTCCCAGGAGAAATGTAAAAGGTTTGGATTGAGCACACGTGTGTGTGTGTGAGAGTGTGTGCTTTGGCTTTTACAATCACATTCTAACTAGTATTCTTAATTCTTACTAGTATTCTTAATAGTATTAACTGGGTGCAGAACACTGTACTAAGCACTGGGAAAGAACATACAGGTGGGAATTAGATATGGTTCCTAATATTAGATATGGTTCCTAATACTCAGAGAGCAACATTCATTAACTCAGACATGGTTTCCCAACCAAGGACTGCGCGTATGCTAAAGCAGGGAGCGGGAAGCAGAAAGTAAGAATTAACAAGTGACAACAATAAAAACACTAAGAGTTAAGGTAGATTACTCTTAAGGGAACAGTTTTACAGCTTATGACTTCAGTGCTACTGAAATCTGCATTTGCTCTTAGAAAGTCTCCCTAAATTATGCAATTCAGTTGGAGTTTCATAGGATGATATAAATGATTCTTCCAGATGTCTGAGTTCAGGTCTGACCCTCGCTAACATCAGAATAAAGTTTTTTGTTCCCCTGTGAGTTTTAAGCCAATGAGAGTTGCCTTCAGGATCCAGAACCTGTGGATGAAGAGTTGGAATGCTTTGCGTTTATTTATTTTTTTAACATTTCTGACATTCTATTGGAATTTTGGATACCACACAACTTGAAAATTTGACCTCATAGAGAATAGAATTTATGGAACCAGGAAGTGGAGATTGGTGAGATTTGATTGCGGAGGATTCAGTGCTACATTGATTGATTCTAAACCCTTCTACAGTTCTGGGCCATTTGCCTTCTTTCTTTTTGTCTTTCTGATGGCATTGGTTGAAGTTGGAGAAAAATGAAGCAGTTAAAATTGGGACCTCTGCCTACAGAAGAGGGAATGATCAGATGGAGTAACCAGAGTCAAAGCCAACTGCTCGGTCACCTGCACCTGGGTCCTGCTGGGGAAAGAAAGTGATTTCTTCATTTTCTTTCTTCATGTTCTGGGGATGATGTTCCACTCAAAATAGTCCACAGCACTGGGTGTCTTTTGATTATCATTCCCATATCTTTCAGTCACTCTTACCACTTGAGTTTATATTGATTCACATATTAGATGTATTTATTTATTAATCTGTCCATACCTTAGCTATCACCAGTTACATCCACATTCTTCCTCCTTGCTTCCATTATATGGAACCAATTTCTGTCTTCCTTCCTTATTACATGTCAAACTCCTTAAGGTCATCCTTGTGTCCTCATCTTTTATTTTACTCTTATAGGGACTCAGTACAGTGCTCTTTTAAAAGTAGGTGCTCAAAAATACTATTGATAGATGAAAGCTCTTTGAGAGTAGAGATTGTGTCTACCTACCAACTCTATTGTACTTTCCTGAGCACTTAAGACAGTGTTCTGCATACAGTAAGCACTCAAAAAATACTATAGATCCCCTCCCACAAAAAATCATCCCAAAAGTGACAACTAGAGGTCTCCGTTCAACCAAGTGTTAGCGTGGTTTCTCGGTGTGGTCCAAGTTTTATATTGGGAAATAAAATCCTCCAGAGACCACAGAGATTTCACAAAGCTGCACAGTGCTTTTGTCCTTCATGAGGGTCATTAGGATCAGCCACGGTTTTGGAATTAGTCATGCAGAGTTTGTTTCAACTAAGAACTCCCCAGATTCATTCATACCAATGGGGATAATATTATTGGACGGACAGAGTCTCTCAGTAGTGCTGTTGGTAACCGGGCGTATCATCTCCTCTTAAATCCCGGCTCATGTTTCGAGGAAATTGTGTAAGAACGTAACTGTTCTTTGTGGCCCATTGGCTGCTACTGTATTAGAATAATCAGGAAAAAGCAACAAAAGCAGGTTTCCCTTGTAAGGGGGCAGGTCACTTTAGAGGTTTGAGTGGAGTCAGTGTATGCTTTCAGGCTCAGCATGTGCTGGACTTTGGGGCTCTTTTTTCTGTTCAACTCAGAGTGAGGACTGTCCATCTGTCAGAGCAGGATTGGGTTCTGTAATCAGCAGGGAGGCTAGAAGATTTGGGTTGGCTGAGAGAGAATTTGAGCAGAGAGGGCAGCAATGTGTTTGTGCATATGTAGGAGGAATGCGTGTTTCGGTGTGTAGATATTGGTGAAGGTAGTCTGGATGTATTTGATGGCACTGGTTGTCATGTCTTAACCTAAGTGGATAAGTGTGTGTTTGTGTGTGTGTGTATTCTTGTACATGTGGGACCAGGGACAGGTGATATCAGTACCTCCAGTTCTCCCACAATATGGCGGATGGGCATTTGCAGAGCCCTGAATTAAAGGAAAATGCAAGTGGTAGTACTCACCCTGTGTCTCCATGCGGACAATCATTTTTTTCTCTCAGCACATCGTGCTGAATTCAGACAACGACGGGCATCAGAAGATCAGTCCTTAATTCTATCATCAAACTCTGTCTCAGTTGCCTAGTGGAAACACGTAATCTAGTAGGACCATTACTGTGCACACATGCACATCCATGTCTTCTGACATTGCAATGCATTCTACCCAAGCAGGCATGTATTAGCAAAACGATATCCCCTAGTTCCCCAGTGACGTATTGTCTGAAATGTCTAGTGAAAATGTGCATGTTAGGAGTGCTGTTTATTTTAGAGTAACAATGTGTGTGTAGTAAGGATGGCCAAACAGGGATAGTATATGCATAGGGTCGACATGAATTGGAAACAGCTCAATGGCATTTGATGATAAAAAGAGTATGGGAAGGTGGGCATATTTATTTCAAAGGAAGGAGGATGACTATTTGCTTATGATGGTGCGTGTGTTACATTTGGGGATGGATATAATGTATGTTCATAACGTACAAGTTCTAGGTGGCTGACTATTAGTCACACATTGGTCTTTGCAACCCCACCCTAAGCATGGAAAGTTTCTTACTGATGGTAGCAATAACTTCAGATATGAAGAACAAGAGATATATGATGGTAAATGGGTATATACTGGAGTATTTATGTGTGTTCATCTGGATGTATATGATGGTATGTCTATGGGGATATGAAGGTGTAGGGGTGGATGTCTGAATGTGTATAATAGTGTGTGTGCGTGTGTGTGTGTAGCTGTAGGCATGTATTTGTACATGGTTATGTTTGTAAGAACAGATAAGGTGGGATTTTGTATGTTGCATGAATGATGCATATTACGTGCTTCTAGAGTGGCCCAAATGAGAGTCGTAAGTTTGTTTACCTCGGAACCCACTGACCGCTGATGCAAAGTTAGCCAAGAGTGTAGAAAACCAAATCAAGAAGGCCAGCACATTGTCTGGGAGACTGTCAGAGAGTGGTTGCAGTGTGATATCAGGTTCCAAGCCTAACTAAAGGCCTACTGAACTGAAGCGCCATCCAAACTTCTCTACAGCTGGGCAACGCGGACCACTCAACTTGCTACATCTGGCTCCTTGAGTAGTTCCATAGGCATCATTTAGGGGTCAGAGTCAATGTCACGTGACAAGAGAAGATGACGAACAATGAGGTTTTAGACCACAGCCAGTTTCTTCTGTCACATGCCAAGCTGGTTGTGGGTGGGGTTGGTGAAACTATTTGAGAAACTGGGTGAGTCTTCTGAGGTAGGTCCCGGTCTCACAGTCATGAGAAAGCTTTGTAGATCTGTAGTTTGGCATGAAGTATGATGCCACCATTATGGCCAAACTCTGTCCGTTTTCCCAAGGCCCCGCTGATAGTAGAAGTATTTATTGGGGGTGGTAATAGGAGTAATAATATCATTGATGCAGCACTCACTGGGTGTGATGCACTTTACTGAATGAAGTTCTTGGGGAGTACAAATTAAGCGAGAATCACAAATCAAAGTCTTCTTGTTTTGGCTCTCTATCTCTTTGTATTTCTGTGCATTGCTGGATAGTGGTAGCTTAGGTAGCAGAGGTTGCTGACAGCATTAAAGTCTACATTGCTAACAAAAGTCCCTGGTGGTGAGACAGGTTTCCGGGGAGGAGTTACATAGTTTCCATCTTCTTTGGATTTATAGTCAATCTATAACACTGGATTGACTGCTAAGTGATGCATCAGTTATAATCATCTGCATGTTTTCTTTTGTTTGTGCTCACAGAAAAGCTAACAAAAACACTTTCCCGGTACTACTGAAAACAAAATCAAATGTGCCTTAATTCAGCGTGGTTCACGCATCAGAGCAACAGGGATACTGGATCATTTCCAATCAAACCCAACCAATTTCTTCTATTGAACCCTGTAGGAAGTTCTCTAATGATTCTTATCTTTATTATATTGTCAGTTGGTGTGATAGTCTCATAACAAATTACCATCACAACTTACTCTATAAAATAACAACTTTATCTCTTAAGTCCTTAGTGTCACCTAATTAATTTTTAATCATTAAAGCGATCTTTACAATCCTCCTCCACTTACCTTTCATCATTAAATGTCTGATACTTGTTAATTGACCTAGTGCAGTCTTATCTTCCTAATGCCCATTCATTTCTGGGTTTCATTAAGGCTCTCCTGGAGACTCACCAAATTGGACCACAGAATAGGCATTGTGGTCCAGGGTACCTGCAAACGTCAGTCAAGATCCCAAAGAAACCGCTCCTTGCAATTTGATACCATACTCTTGGCTCTGAGCATTAGCCCCGGATCAGAGTCACCACAGAGGACAATTGTTTAAGCTGTGTTGCAGTGAAATCCAGACAAGACTACACAATCAAAGCCTTCACGCTCAAGCAGACATCACACACTGTAATTATATTTGTCTGCCAGATTATTATAATTGTACATGGCAGGTAGTGTAAACCAGCTCCTCTATAGCTGCCTAAATAATGTGGCGTCTTCTGCATCCTCTAAATCAACCTCACGGAAGGGAAATTATGAAAGCTAAATGCTCGTCAAGTGTTTTTATTTACTTTTTCACTTAGCATCTTATGTGGTGCTAGACGGCAGAAGATCATTACCTTATTTTGCTAGGTGCTGTTCTGTTTAACATGTTGAGGTTCCATGTTCGTTTTTGGCTGAAGGGTTCTCTTCATTTGGTGAATGCAGGCATGGTAGATTACGTTCATGCCTTTTTGACCCAACAGGTCTGACCAGGTGGGGTTCTGGAGGTAGGCTGAGTCAAACCCAAATTATATATTACCATTTGCATATTCTTGAACTGGCCGCTGGTTTTAGGCTAAGAGCTCAGATGTTTGTTTTCCTTCTCAGGGCTGAGAAAACCACTTTAAAGACTGCGAGCCCCAGGTGACACGGGGACGGTGTTCTGTCTGCCTACCTTGTACCTATCCCAGGGCTTGTACAGTGCTTGGCACATAGTAAGAGTTTAACAAAGGCCACGTTTATTACTATCACAGTGGTATGATCTGTAACCCTTAAGGTTAAAACGGTGTACCACTGCCATGCCTCTGGTCCATAATAATAATAATTATGATATTTATTAATTGCTTACTATGTTTCAGACACTGTACTAAGAACTGGGATAGATACAAGCAAATCGGCTCAGACGCAGTCCTTGTCCCACATGGGGCTCACAGTCTCAAACCCCATTTTACAGATGAGGCAACTGAGGCCCAGAGAAGTGACTTTTCCAAGGTCATACGGCAGACAAGTGGTGGAGACAGGATTAGAACCCATGACCTTCTGAGTCTCAGGCTCATGCTTTATCCACTGCGCCGTGCTGCTTCTCATGCACTGAAATCATGGCCATTTTGACTTTAGAGGTGTTTATGGAAGATTGCAAGCCAAGTGTGGGAATGTTACATTCGTTTATCCCCGCAGCTGCAGAAACTCTGGCTGCTGTGAAAGCAGCCAAGTTAAAGAGGTTACTAGGACATAATGTAAAAGCTGCACTCCCTAACAACATATACAGAGGTCAGTGAGAAGCTTCAGCTACTTATCCAGAAACCGCTTGGGCAGGCCTATCTTCCCTAGGTATATAGTTATGTATATACCTATATACATACCTATATATCCATAGATGTATGGAGCTATTCCATCTTTAGGGAAGAGCAGGAAAACCAGGTCCAATTTCAGGGGGGAAAGGATAGAGGCAGCTGCCTTGGGGAGCATTGGAGGGGGTGTTCCATCTGATTTTGAAGCATAACAATTTTGAAATCTGCTAACTGTAAGATTAAAATTGTTAGCCGATTGCACTTATCATTTGTTTTTGCCATTACTTTATTCTTGATGTAGGTTCGGGAAGACCTGGGGAGACTTCCTCAAAAGGTCTGTATGAAATCATATTCCACCTGTGTGATGCCCACAGTATGGAGGTCAGTCAGGGTGGACACCCAAGGGAGGGGGCGACAAATTATTTCCCACCGCTGAGTGGGCAAATATCTGAAGCTGCCCTTGAGGAAATCATCACTGAGAAGAAATCGGAATTTTATTACCTGGAAACTTTCCACTTTGGGTGGCATGCCAGGTGTTACCCATTGGAAGGATTGGCCCCACAAGGAGGGGAGAGCTCTGATGCGGTGCCAGAGTGTGCCACGGATGCGACTGCAGCTTCAGCTCCTGCCAAGCATTGGATCTTTTTGTGAAAACAATGCTTGATGTTCTGGACAAGTAGTCAGCAAAGCAGATTGGCTGATGGTCCGGGATAGCTGGGAGCAGCGATGGAGGGAAGGGATTTTAGTGGGAACATATGAACATTCTGCTAAGATGCTGATGATCCACTGACTCATTTTCCTGGTGGTTTGAAGGCTGACTTTGACTCGGCGGTAGAGGCCAGACACTTCAGAGGAACACAATGTAAAAATAAAGCGAACCAAACATCCTAGCATAACGTACCGATCTGGGTTTATTTCATATGTGCGTTTTAGATATCTATCCTGTTTCTTCCATCAGTTACAGAACAGTCCCCTTCTTGACAGTACTGCTGGGCAAAATCAACGTCTGGTCTTCTTTGGCTTGCATCCCCCTCAACGAGAACTTGACGTTTGTCACATCCCTCTTCTGCCGACATTTTGAGAATTGTTAGTATTTGGAGGCACTTTGCAGGTAGAGACAAGACTTTACCAGTCCACAAATAGTTTACCGGACTTCTCTTTCCTGGGAGGTGTCCAGGGCCATCTTGTCCCTTGGGCAGAAGAAGGATGAGCAAGAAGAGCAGTCCTGGGACATACACAACCATCTCAGCTACATCTCCTCCTCCAACCAGGAGAAGCAGCGTGGCGCAGTGGAAAGAGCATGGGCTTTGGAGTCAGAACTCATGAGTTCAAATCCCAGCTCTGCCCCTTGTCGGCTGTGTGACTGTGGGCAAGTCACTTAACTTCTCTGTGCCTCAGTTCCCTCATCTGTAAAATGGGGATTAAGACTGTGAGCCCCACGTGGGACAACCTGATTCCCCTGTGTCTACCCCAGCGCTTAGAACAGTGCTCTGCACATAGTAAGCGCTTAACAAATACCAACATTATTATTATTAACCATTTCTATCTCTGCCCAGGCTGCTTTTGGTTAAAAATAAGGTTACTATAATGGAGAACCCCTTGGAGAAGGACACTTCGAAATGTCATCTCAAGCCCCCAAATGGTTTTCTATAAATATCAATGATGGTGATGCGGTGGTGGTGATGGTAACATAAACCAAAACTCTGACCTCGATTCCTTCATTCTTGAAAAGGCATGAACATTCAGGATTGCCTGGAACAAAAGCATTGAAATCAAATTTGGTGTAGAGATAACTCTTTGCTGCACCTAAAAACAACCTTCCATAGTTTAGCTTACATCACTCTTTTTCCAGCTCCACGTGTCTGATCTTACCAACTCTTCAAAAGAGTTTACTGAGTGAACAACCAAACTTTCTCCAAGATTATGCCTACCCAAAAGCATGATTAGAACTGTGCTTTTGAAAGAGCTTCTTCCTACGTTTTGGTTCCGTGATGACAGTGACTGAAAAGAAGCCCTGAATTGCAATAATAATTAATAATAATTGTGGTATTTGTTAAGTGTTTACTATGTGCCAGGCACTTTTCTAAGTGCTGGGGTTGATACAAGCTAATTGAGTTAGACACAGTCCATGTCCCACATAGGGCTCACAGTCTTAATCCCCATTCTTCAGATGAGGTAATGGGCCCAGAAAAGTGAAGTGACTTTGGACAGAGCTAGAATTAGAACCCATGACCTCCTGACTCTCAGGCCTATGCTCTACCCACTACGCCATGCTGCTTCTCTAAATTGTACCCTTGCACTGGCCAGGAATAGAACCCGGGTCTCAGGGCCAGCTGGGGCAGTGAAACTTTGCCTTGGATTCATGTTTTTGAACTCCTGTCCTGCATGTGGGGGAATATTTAGCAGTTGTGAGGACTGGGAATTGGGTGTAGGGATGGAGAGGAGATAGTGACCCCTGTTGAGGGGTGAATCCTTCACAGAAGCACAGAATCTGTTTCAAAGCATAATCTAAATCTTCCTTTTAACAATGGCATGATGTGCTTCATCATCCTCCCCTTCCTCACCATTATCATCTCCTTACCACCATTACCATCCTCGCCAATACCACATCATCCTCACCACCACCCCCCTCACCACCACCATCGTGCACACCACCACCACCACCACCATCTACCTCACCAAAGCAGGTTTCGAAGAACAAATAGGATGCAGTTTGAAAGAAAGGGGAAGGGAGATGATTACAGGATTGTGAGGGATAAAACTGAGAGTCAGGGATAGAACAAAGGGGATTATGGGGAGAGGTTGGCAGGTGAACTGTAGTGGAGGGAAAGAAGAGCAGAGCAGGAACCAGGGACAGAAGGTAGCGGTTACTGATCGGGGACACAACAGCTAACCACTGTAAGAGGGGAGTAGGGAAATATGGTAAGAGTGATGTGTGAAGAAAATCAGCTAGTTGACAGTACTGATGGTTATTGCAGAGAGTGGATGATGACAAGAAGGTCTGACTGGAGAAGGTCTGATAGTCCAGTCAGAGGTGATTTCAGCCTTGAGGAAATTGACTGCAAGATCCATCCATTGTAGGAAAAGTGTCTTGATCTGTTTGCCTAATACTGTGTAAGTATCATTGTTAACACATGCACTGTTTTAACATTTGGTGCTTATTAAAATATTAAGTGTGTGGAGAACATTCCAGTCTTCACACAATTATGCTTGAACCTAATGTACGAATGCAAATAGAGGAGGTAATAACATCATATAATACTGCAGACAATTTCTCAGCCTGCAGGTACAGAAACTATTTCTGATTGCTTGTGCTTTGTGCCAGCTCCTTTCTATCTGTCTGCTTGCTGTTTTTCATTCAAAGGATAACACCTTTTCCTCTGAGATAAATTAACAGGTTTTTTTTTTCGGGGTAGCTTTAAGCTTAGATACTTGGAAGAGCTTATTATAAAGTAGAGTCATTAGGCTTTGGTAAGAGGCCAGATTTAGGCAAAGCAGATACAAAAACACCGAAAGCAAAATAAAAATTCAGAAGAACCATGCAGAATTGCTTGATTGCTGTGTTTACAGGGGATCCACAGACTGGTTTTCATTTCTTCTTGCTTACAGGAATCTAGATTTTGTCTTAATTTGAGTTTGCCACAGTATGCCTTGGCATTTCCTTTTCCTGGGACCTAGTTCTTTCTAATGAAGAAATCTGCTTGGTTTCTACAACACCCACTTATGAGATTGATTCCAGTACCAGAAAATGCTACCTCAATTAATTAACCCACCTGGAGCATAAACTGTTTGTGTGCAGGGAATGTGTTATTTGCTTGTTTTGTATTTCCCAATTGCTCCTCTGGACTGTAAGCTCCTTGTGGTCAGGGATTGTATCTAGCAATTCTATTGTACTTTACTCTTCAAAGAGCTTAATAAATACCAATGATTGATTAATTGATTGATTGGCATGGTGCATAACATCCAGGGGACCACAGTAAATACTACTACTGAAACAGGAGGGTGTACCCCCACATTTGAGCCCAAGCTGAAGCTCATGAGGGGCAATGCTGGGTGGGAGAGGAAGCTTGCCAATTTCTTCACTATGAGCCCTGTGTTCTCTTACACTAAATGCTTCAATGCCTTTGTCCTCTTCGCCACTCTGCTCCTCTCATCCCATTTCCATTCTTTTCAAATCCATAATGCTCTAAGATAAAGGGCTCACCAAATTCATGTGTGGCCATGGCATGGCCCAAGCAATCAGTCAATCAGTAGTATTTATTGAGTACTTACTGCATGCAGATCACTGTACTAAGCACTTGGGAGAGTACAACACAACAGTATAACAGACAAAATCCCTGCCCCAAATATTTCTCTCCACCCCCATCTTGAGTCTTTTTTTAAAAGGGAGACTAAGGGAAAGAGCACTGTTTTGAAAATTTTGCATCTTCAGCTTTTCCACCCACAGATGTAAATGCAAAATGTTGGCTGCAGAAAGCTTTGCATAGGTGTGGGCCATGCGTGACTATCCAAAATGGATTCCTCTTGCCTAAAGCCTGCAACAGTGAGATCCCTGAGAACACCATGACCAAGACCTAGATTCTGAGTCAGCTAGGCCTCTTGGTTGCAGGTTTATCTAACTAAGGGTAGTGATGCACCTATTGACTTTGGCCCCTCAGTGCAATATTGAAGTCTTTATAGCAAATGAGTCAGTCCTTTTAAATTCAGCCCAATCAAAGGTAACTTTAACTTCACTTCAATCTGCAACAATTGCACTAATCGGATTTAAAGCTGGTGGAACACTTTCAATACCACCTGGTAGAGGTATGCATTAAAATATAACACTGTTTCCCCTTTGAACAGAAAGAAATGCTTATTGGCACGATTATCTGGGATTAGAATTTTTCATTAAAAAAGGTTTTAAGCCATGAGTGAAATGTAGAATCCAATTTAATGAGGAAAGAAACAGAAAGCGCACAAATTCTCGTAGGACACTTCCCCTAGAGACAAAGTGATTCTTTCACTGGTGATTTTGCTGTTAACTTGGTTTTCCTTCAACTCCACAAAGGGAAGACAGCAATACAACCTGAATCCCTTCTCTGCCACTTGTGCAAGGCAGCAGAATACCAAAAAAAGCCCCTACTGAAACAAAGAAGAAATTACTTAGAAATGCCAGGGCAGAGAGTAGTGTCTATGAACCTCCTGGTGATAGACCTACTGGAATTATGCAGGCCTAATGATGCAAAAATTCCTGTATTAACTCCTAAATATACACTGATTGAGAAAGACGTACTTTATACACAAACTGGCATGACCTTAAGGATTGATCTGTTGCATTCCTGGGAAAAGTTAAAGGTGTAGGGGCTAAAATCAGTATTATTGTCACCAGTACTGTCGAACATGTATCCTTAGTACTATGCTGGGTGCCTAGAATGTGCTAAGTAAACCCTCAGTTCAGAGCAGTAAAATAGGTGTTTGGGAAACATTCAAGAGAAGTAAGAGATATAATTGAAAGCCTTCAAGGAACTTTCATTCTTATAGAGGATCAATAAGCTTAAATTGACAGACACACCATGATTAAGAATGAGAGTATAGATGCACACAAATAAAATGTAAAGGAAGATAACTCTAAGCATATTAAGGTGGCATTCCAGGTGTTCCTTTCTAAAAACCACACAGATTAGCAAGCACTGGAAACTTAGAATTTCTGTTACAGACAACCTGGAGAGGATTAAAGATATAAGCCTCATTGTTGTCTCATCAAATTTTACAGAAATTGGGGCTTATAAGGCCAAATCCAGCCCATGCAAGTGGGGGCATCATTAAACAACAGCCCCGGTTCCCTGGCAGAAGATGAACTTGACAAAAATCAGTGACGAAGCTAATTCAGTGCTTACAACACGCATAGTAAGTGCTTAACAAATGCCATCATTATTATTTATCAATGCCTTTCCAGAGTATTCACTTATTAGCTCTTAAAATATTTGGCTAAAGCAGGAGTCATGAAGTTCACTCAATAGTAAGTGACAACACAAGCAGAGCCTGACAGAAATGTACCTATAGGAAGCCAGGATCTCCCTAGAAAATTAGGATACATTTTCCAAGCATCTCCAAAATACAAATTTCTGTAATAAGACAGAGAAAGCTCCCACCACAACCATCTACTCTATTTTGAGGTGAACTTTGATGCAGCTACAATGGCTACTAGAAATATTGTGTGTACATTTCCATTTATAGCTAATTAAAAGTATTTTTACAACTGGGTTTGGGAAACTGGCACAGTGTCAGTGCAATGCATGCCACTAATGGTTTTATCTCAGTTAATAAGAGGTAGCTTCCAAACTGGTATTAAAGCAGTATTTATCATTCCCTGATGCAAACTTCGATGAAAATTCTGTGGCTATTAGCGATGGTGTGTGTACATTTTCATTTAAGGCTAATTAAAAGTATTTTTATATCTGGGCATTGGGAAGTGTGACATATATGTCACAGCAGTAACAGTTGCATCTCAATTAATAAAAAAGAAATAGACCACCAAAACAGTATTGCTGGCTTCTTTGCCGAGCCACTATGTGGGTACTGATTCAATTAGACTGTTCAAAACAAGGCAACACACCGAAATGTGTTAGTGCTGCAATCTGAGCATTAGCACAGATAATACAGCTTTCGCGGATGGGCTACTTTTAGTGTCCACTGTAGCAAATACTAATGGTCTAAAACTATTATGGCAGAGTGAAGGACCTGGCTTTAGAATCAGGGTCAAATTCCCATTTTTAATGGCTCAGAACTCATTGTGGATTTGCTAAAATGCTTGAGTCTCACCCTTGTTTCTAGCTTACTGATCACTTTTCCTCCTACCCTTTAGGGAGAAGGTGGAGAATGAATGAATACTAGAAGCAACCGATAATTACAGTTGGGATCATTCCTTGACCTAAGATATATGCAGTCACTTCCTAGGAGAGCAGTTGAGACTGGCAGGCTGGAGTGCCCTAGACTGTAGGCTCACTGAGGGCAGGGAATGTGTCTGCTTATTGTTTCATTGTCCTCAGTACAATATAACAGTAAGTGCCCAATAAATACGATTGAATGAATGAATGGATGACTGGCTTCTGGGCATCTGATATCCACTTCTTAATAAACCATTTCTCCAGCTCTACCCCAAATAAAGTTCTAGTTCAGACACCCTACAGGAATGGCTGGGCTTCACCTCTGGCTAACTCCTTTCTCTCCCAATGCTCTCTCTTGTTTCCCCACAACAATCAATCAATCAGTCAATCAGTAGTATTTGTTGAGCACTTACTATGTGCATAACAATGTACTAAGCACAATAGAGTTAGTAAGGCACAATCCCTACTCCCAAGGATTTTGCAATCTATCCCAAGAGACAGATACTAAAATATAATGCAGGCAGGGGGAAGTAGTAGAGATTAGAGATATATATATAAGTGACACAGGGACAGTGGGAGTGACTTCCCAGATGCTTAGGTTATGCATGAGGGCAATAGTAGCAGAAATAGAGTAGAGAGATGAGAGATGAATTAGGGAAAGCTGCCTGGAGATTTGATTTAAGAAGGGCTTTGAAGATGGGAAGAGCAGAGGTCTGCAGGGTGTGAAGGGAGATGGAGTTTCAGGTGGGAGGCAGGGCTTGAGCAAAAGGTTCATGGAGAGAGAAATGAGTGCGAGGTACTGTGAGCGAGTTAGTTTGGGGCAGTGAAGTGTGCCAGCTGGGTTGGAGAGGGAAAGGTGCGATGATAGGTTGTGGAGAGAGAGCTGATGACTGGAACAGCCCCTCCATCCCACCGAATGCACTGGAGCAGAAGTTCCTCCTTCTGCAGAACCAGCATGGCCTAATGGAAATCTCAGCTCCCTAATCCCATCTCTGCCATTTGTCTGCTGTGTGATCTCAGGCAAATCACTTAAATTCTCTGTGCCTCAGTTGCTTAATCTGTAAAATGGGAATTTAATCTGTGAGCTCCACCTGGGACTTGGACTGTGTCCAACCTGATTATCTTGTATCCACCCCAGTGCCTAGTACAGTGTCTGGCACATGATAAGTACTTAACAAATACCATTAAAAAAACCAACCTCAACTACCCTGTCTTATGGAAGGCAGTAGAGTACTGGATTCTCTCTTCAGAATGAACAGCTGTGGTTTTGACTCTTGTTACCTTACGGATAGCTCAACTCAGCCTATTGTTATTCATGATAAATTTTCTCTCTGGATCCGTTCTTATCCCTTCAAACCCTTGTGACCCAGGAACCGTGTCAGTATTAATAACCAAATCATCTCCAAAGCACTTAATATTACAACTGTGGTCTTCACTGCAAGTCCTTAGCAAAGGTCATTATCGAATGAGAATTGATTACTGCATTTACTCAATTGCCCATTAAGCATCTTAGTTTAAAAACAAATCATTTTAAGTCACTTCAGCATCGTGAACATAGCTATTTAGATTGCATGGAGTCTCAAAACTGTTTGAAGCCTCCAACCATTCAGATCCAAGCTGGAGACCATCTATTCTTGAAACAAAAGGATGCAGTTATTTGAAATTCACTACTGTGACAGGTGCAGACTATTTCCTGGTTCCCAGGGTTTCATCCTACATTAGTTGTTGAATCAACATGTGAGTGGTCACCCACTGCTTTAATAGGTGTCCATCAGCTCCAAATCAATTGAGACTAGGGCTACCACGAGGCTTGCAATATCCAAAGAAACTCCAGGGAACAGCCTCTGGGGTAGGTTGGAGTTCTGAGCTTGTCCTGACTGCACAGCTGCTCCTTCTTGTTCAGAACAGCCCTAAAGAGGTTAAACCTCCCATTAGTGGCAGGAGGTCTACAGGCACGATTTGCTCAATCTGCAAACCCCCTGGTGACTCCCAGAACTCCTCGGCCTAAGCGGGGAAGAGTTCATCTCACCTCCTCCCATACTATAAAATCCTGAACCTGGAAAGGGTATTGGAAATTTATTTCCTAGGGGAAGGATGAATCCTAGAGCAGTAGAGAAGATACTGGAGAAGAGAAAGGAAACTTACATTATCTTTCCCCTTTTTTTGATAAGGACTGAGATGGATGAAGGTAAGTGGCTGTTCTGCTTTCCAGAGTCCACGGTGGTGAGTTTCTTTGGGGACACCAAGCTAGGAAAGAGGAATGGGAGTGTTTGAGTTGGAGGGGGGAAATGGAACTGAAGACCCTGTCCTAGTATCCTAGTAGGCAACAAGTTTGGTGACTTTCTGGCCTCCTAGGTGAGCAAGCCACTAGGGTGACTAGGATTCTGACTGCAGCAGTGAGTGGTGATTAGTGAGTAAGAGGGCTGGGCAGGGCTGATTGGAGGTGCTGGATTGTAAAGATCAGTCTTTCATCTTCCAGCCATGAGGGTTTAACGTAATCTATAAACCCCTGTCTGTTTACTTGGCAGCCAGTGATACGTCTGGCTGATCCACTTACATTCTTGAGCTTAATAGGTACCCAAGATGTTGGCACTGTGTTCACAAGATGTGGTGGGGTGGATGGCTGGGGGGCTATGAGGGGCTCTGTCATGCTCATAAATAAAGCATTGTCTCAGTAAGGAGTTTGAGAGCCGGGGACCTCGTTGCGTGCAAGAGCGGCTCAGTGCTTGAGCTTCCGTAGGGTTGAAGCTAATCGGAAGTGACATGTTTCAGTGAAAGTACTTTATAAAATCAATATTGAATTCACAGCCTCTGACATCCTGGGACAGCAAAGATAAAGGGGAAATAAGCCTTGGAGTAAACAGACCTTCAGCTATGCCCATTGTTGAAGGCAGGAATGGGGAGGAAAACCAAAGAGTGAATGAGCTCTTTGGCTTTGTGTTTCAATGCAGGGGTCTTGGCCTCTGGAGGCAAAATAGGCGGGGCAGCAAACATGCAAGAAGGGAAAGGCTGACCAGGTAACAGCCTCTTGGGGGCCATGGAGGGGTGGAATTGGGGGGAGGGGGCAGGGCTCTCTCCCTTCTTTAATGGAGGACCAGCCTGGGCCAGGTACTTCTGTGCCTCTCAGGGGTTCCAAACATGACAATCATGGTATGATGACAACAGACTACTGGGGAAATCTTGGAGTGCTGTAGGCTGATTCCACTAGGGAGTCTTTAATCCCAGGTCTAAAGCTAGCCACTGATGTTAGCTAGTCCCTCCTCAAAAGTGACTGAAACTCCCTGTCAAGTCCAGAATTCCTTCAGGGGTGGAGACTAGAGAATCTAACTGCAATTGTATCAATCACCTCTTCATTGTAGCTCCTCAGGACACTTGTCCAGACTCAGTGGTATGAACTGCTGTTTGGGAGTCCCTGGGGCCAACATGACTCAAGCCAGGTTGCCTGACTCCAAGGGTTTTTGCATTCACCTCCTTGGGTCACGCTCAGCAACACTGTCTGGTGTTCTCCTCTTTTGGGCAGAAGCCCATTTCTGAGGTCCCAGTGGCACTGGGTGAACCAGTCCATCTTGCGTATTTCCCCTGTCTCCTCAACCCTGGCAGCAACCAGCACAAAATCTGTTAGACCTTTGCACTTCCTTCCTGTCATATTTCCCATATGGATGTGGCCACTCTGATGCCAGATGACCTGAAATTCAAGCCTGCATCAAAACTCTGGAGGTAGCTCTTAATCCACTTTCATTCATTCCACAAATTAGTCTCGACCTGAGGGGGTTAGGGTGCCACTCCATGGCTCTAAAAATACTCCACTTCTGACTGGAGCCAGTTTTAGACTGTGAGCCTGTTGTTGGGTGGGGATCGTCTCTATCTGTTGCCGAAATGTACACTCCAAGCACTTAGTACAGTGCTCTGCACACAGTAAGCAGTCACAACTGAATGAATGAATTTGAATGTTCACTGGGATCCAGTTGCAGGACACAATATGAACCAGAGACCCTGCACTGGAGAGAAGGTTAAATTCTCAGTTCTGTCCATGGAGTCTTTATGGGAAAAGTAGTAATTCTATTTTCATACAGACTCATACAGGTACCCTGTCCTCTGCCTCCCCTCCCTCCACATCTTAGGCCAGCGGGTCAGGTGAGCCAGGATGGTCACAGGGCCTTTCCATTTTACCTCAATCAAGGAGAGATGGGGTATTTTGTCTCTCTTGTTGCAGAAATCCCTGAAAGTGAGGAGTGGGATGAGAGAGGAGTCATTTCCTATGTCTCGGTCGGGGCAGAGGATAGGAAGGATGAAAGTGTGGATGGTGGCATCTGCACAAACATAGCAAGAAGCCACTGCCGATATGAAGAGTACATTGGCCAGATATGGGCCACTAGAATGTAAGTTCCTTTAGGGGAGGGATCACTTAGTATCGTGTTTGGCTGGAGAAGCAGCACAGCCAGTAAAGCACAGGCTTGGGAGTCAGATGACCTGGATACTGATTCTGCCAATTGATTGCTATGTGACCTTGGGCAAGTCACTTCTTTGTGCCTCAGTTTCCTCAACTGTAGAATGGGGATTAAATACCTGTTCTCCCTCAGACTGTGAGCCCTATGAGGGACAGAGACTGTGTCCAACCTGATTAACTTGTAGTCACCCCAGTGCTTAGAACACTGCTTGATACTTAGAAAGCACTTTAATACAATAATAATAACAGTAGGGTCCTAAGTAGATACTGTTGTTTGAGCCAAGCTCAAGGAATTAGCCTGCTCTCCTAGTGAAGGTGCTGACTTTCTGCTTCTCTTTCAATTCTCCAATTTTTTGAAGGAAAAGGATAACCAATTTTGGTATTTTCTTTTGGTGCTACCAGGAAAGATCAAAAAATAAAGCAAGGAGGTAGTTTCCCTCAGCCAGATGCTCCCCATCTCAGCTCTCAGAATTATCTTCTGAAGAGTTCCTTGTGGAAGATTACGGAGAGAATGTAATCACTTTTTAGCAATCCCCAGAGAGTTTCATAATGAACCTTACTTACATTGTGTTGACACTAATAGAAACTAAAACCACGATTTTCAAACCTCTACCTAGGAGGCAAGTTGGGGAAATTACAACATGGCCAAAAATGATTTGAAAAAGGGCTTTTGTTAAATGACCCTTTTATGTGGTCTAGAGTCCACTTAGGCTAGTTAATAAAATGTTCAATTAGCAACCAAGTGTGAGTTAAATTAATGAAAGATTACATTGCCCTGTCAATTTTGGCCTAGTTCAGCTTCATATCGAATTAAGGGACTAAGTAAACCAAACATTTATATGCCTGAATCACACTGAGAAAAAAATGTAATCACAGCTTCAGTCCTAAGACCGATTAAGTTCAGTGCAACCAATTTCCTCTCAGCATTTCCTCTTGTCATCCAGGTCTCCTTCTTAACCCTGAAATATCAAATCAGGAAACTTTAAAAACTAGAGTATTAACACTGTTGGAAAGAAGTGATTGCCTTTCTTAAAAAAAAAAAAGAACCCTCAAAAGCATAAATAATCATAAAATAACCAGGGCTGAAGTGGAACATCATAACTCTTTTCTAGTGAAGAGCTCAATTCTTTTGTTTTCTTAAAAATGAAGTTTTTCTCAACTCAGCAAAGTGCTTCCAGAAAATAAAACTACTGAACCACAAAGCCATTTTGGGAGGTTGGTAGATCCCAGGATTTGTACAAAAAGAGGACACAGATTTTCAGTTGGCCTGAGAGTGAATTAAGTGAATGAAAATATGATGACAATAATAATCATGGTATTTGTTTAGAGCTTACTATGTGCCAAATACCATTCTAAGTACTGGAGTTAGAATGAAGATAATCATGTTGATCCCATATGGGGCTCAAAGTCCAAGGGAGGGAGAACTGGTATTTATCCCCATCTTGCAGATGAGGAATTGAGGCAAAGTGAAGTGACTTGCCTACAGTTATGCAGCAGGTAAGTGGCAGAACTGAGTTAGAAGCCAGGTCTTCTGACCTGTGTTAGGAAGGCCAAATGGTGATGAAGTTCTCGAAGGACTATATGTGCAGAAGGAGAGAAGGCTGGTGCCGCTGTGGGATCATTGAGGTCAACTGCAGAGGCACCTAATTTTGCCTTCTATTAGCACTTAGCTGGTGATTTTGCCCATGCCTGAAGGAGCTATTGGAGTTTGGGCCAGTAGCTAAGGGATGGCCAGGCACTCAGGGAAGATGGGAGGGTGAGGCAGAAGCAGCCACTGCATTTTGGCCTGAGGATTGGTTGGAAGGAAACTCCATAACTGAAGGTAACTCCATGTGGGAGGGAGAATGTCTGACTTGATTCATCTTGTATCTATCCCAGTGTTAAACTCAGTGCTTGACACTTAGAGCTTAATAAATACCAGAACTAACAAGCCAAAAAAGTGAATCGCTCTTCACTTTCTCTCTGAAGGGAAGATATGTTTTCTTTGAGGGCTTAAAACCACAAAAGCAAATAAGCAGAATGGCTACTCCCTTAGGTTTCAAATTCTGGCCCATCCACACTCTTACCTGAAGCTAATTTAGTTGGAAAAGGTGCAATCTTGGGAAATGCAAGGAATGGAGTGACAAGAGCCCTTGAGTTCCTGGTGGTTTATGATCACACAGTGTTCTCTTTTTCTGTCTCTCTTAGTAATATGTTATGATGAACCACATACTCTGTGATGCTGAGTAATTCAGATGCTCTTCTGTAGGACATATGGTGCTTTTGAAAACACTCAAAGGTTGATATGTTTGCCACAACCGAGGAAGATTGACAGAGCGGGCCGGTAAAGCTGAGGCAAAGGCATCGGCTTGGGATCTGGCAGAGGGAATAATTCCTTGCATTAAGATGAAAAAATAGCAGGGCCACTGAGATAAACAACATGGCATGTCTTAAAGCGAGGCCAAATTGGTCTGTTCTTACGTGTGCACACTCCTACACAATGTAGCTGTTAGGGTGGTACAGCTGTTACATACAGTTCTCTAGACTTCATTATTTTCTTGAATCTTATAAGATTTTCAGGTTAGACTCTAATAGCCAAGGAAGAGACTGGATGGGTAAAGTCATTGTTCAAGGTCATGGACATCAGGGCCAAGGGAGGAGTACTTCTCTTATAATGCAGGGGTTGTATTTCTGAAAAACCTTGCATTACAGAAACTCATATTGTAGTATTCAGGTCTTAAAACTGAAGCCGTTTTTTCAGACTCTGCATCGTACACTTTGATCTCCTCTCTCGTCTTCAACCCCTTGCTCGTTTTCTCTTCTGCTAGAAACTCCCTCCCCCTTCATAACTGACAAACCACCATTCTCTCCACTTTGAAAGCCCTACTCCAATCCCACCTCCAGGAAGACTTCTCTCATTTCCTTCCTCCCTTCTGTGTTGCCTATGCACTTAGGTCCAAGTCCCTAAGCACTTTGATATTCACCCCACTGCTCTCCCATAGCAGTCCAATCAATCAGTCTTATTTACTGAGCACTTAATGTGTGCAGAGCACTATATTAAGCACTGGGGAGAATGCAATTTAACAGAATTGGTAGACATGTTCCTTTTCTATAAGGGGCTTTCAATCTAGAGCACGCATGCACTTATATACATATTATTATAGCTCTGCTGCTTCCCCCTACATAGTTTTATTTTAATGTCTGTCTCAAGCACTAGATTGTAAGCTCCTGAAGGGTGGGCATTGAGTGTCTCAAGCACTCAGTATAGTATTCTGCATCCAGTATGCGTTCAATGAGCACCATCGATTCGATGAAATCAAGGCTTCTGCAGGGCTCCTTATACAACTAGGAATTCAAGATAAGGAAGACCCAATGATAGAGACCCTCCATTCCCTTATCAGTAATTTATTCTACTCTCTGTTTCCCCTCCCTAGACTGTGATCTTCTTGTGGGTAGAGAATGGGTCTATCACCTCTACTGTATTCTCTCCTCAGCCCACAGTACCGAGCTCTGCAAACAGCAAATGCTCAATAAATACCATTGATTGGTTGGTTGACCTGATAGAGAGTGTCCCAGTTATTTTAAACAGTGCCTCTGGATGCAGTGTGTAAGATGAATCCATTGTAGTCAGAGCAAACTGAGGCAGAAAGCTTTTGGAGGACAGTGCTCAAGTCAAGTAGAGGTAGACCTCTGGGGAAACAGCTAGTGTATTGCTTGAACTGAATGACATTTCTTTGAAAGTTTTGGTCCCGTCCACGGAAAGATTAATCTAAGGAAGATGAACTCACCCCCTCGATACAGGGTCTGGATATCTTTCGGATATCCACCACCAAGCATCAGAAATTCCTGGCCACAACTGACCTCAGAGCTGTTGCTGCCCTTACTGCCTGCAATTCATTATGTGGAAAATATAGACATGTAAAGAGTTTGCAGTGATCAAAAGTCCACCAACATTCTACTGCGTCTATCATTGGTTCATCAATCATTACCACCGTTACCCACCTTTTGTCTGTGGTCATTTAGGACCTTCAACTAAGAAGTGTTAGGAAGTGGCACAATCTTTGACTTCTCCCCTCTTTATCTCCTATAATGATGATATTCGTTAAGCACTTACTATGTGCCAAGCACTGTTCTAAGTGCTGGGAGGGGGATACAAGGTAATCAAGTTATCCCACATGGGGCTCACAATCTAATCCCCACTTTACAGATGAGGGAACTGAGGCCCAGAGAAGTTAAGTGACTTGCCCAAAGTCACAGAGCCGACAAGTGGCAGAACTGGAATTAGAACCCATGACCTCTGACTCCCAAGCCCGAGTTCTTTCCACTGAGCCACGCTGCATCTCGTAGTGAGGTCATATAGGAAAACAAAGAAGCAGAGAGATCTAGAGGAAAGACATGGGACCGAGGGACAGGAGAACTGGATTCGGGGCTTATTTTTACCACTAGCCTATCATGTGACCTCAGGTAAGTTACTTAGCCCTTCTAAATCTCAGTTTCCTCATCAGTAAAATGGGGATATGATACCTACTCTCCCTATGGCTAAGACAATGACTTTGTGTGAGCCAGTTTCAATTTAATTATCAATTTTGGTTATCTCTACCCCAGCAATAGGTACCTACTTAGCACTTAATAAATACCAGAATTATTGTTTAATTGTGCAAGCTGTGAGTAGGTTCAAGAAAGTTTTGGATATAGTTTCATGAATGAAATTCCCTAATGAGTTATAAAAGGAAAAATTAAGGTGGGTGAGAAGGAATCTAGGGATGTTAGATAATCCACCCAGTTTGAGGATGGCTGTCCAGGAGGAAAACTATCCCAAAGTTCACCCAAGTTTTCTAGTGGCCCTGTTGGACATTGAGTCCTAAAATGGATGGGTAATTGTTCTGACCTTACTAAAATGGCTTTACTGATGTTTTTGTCAGCCATACCCAACAGACACATCTCTAGAAGCTGTATCCAGGAGCCTGAGATTCTGTCAGGTGCCAGCCTGGATCTAGTCTGGCTTAGTGGAAAGAGCATGGGTTTAGGGTCAGAGATCGTGGGTTCTGATCCCAGCTCTGCCACTTGTCAGCTGTGTGACTTTGGGAAAGTCACTTAACCTCTCTGTGCCTATCTCACCTGTAAAATGGGGATTAAGAATGTGAGCCCCATGTGAAACAACCTGATTACTTTGTTTCTCCTGCAGTGCTTAAAACAGTGCTTAGCACATAGTAAGTGTTTAACAAATACCATCATCACCATTGAGTTATCTTTGTCTCTTCCACCTCTTAGGCTGCACAAACCCAGTCAGGAATCTGCAGCCAGATGTGAGGAGTAGCATGACCTTCTAGATAGAGAACAGGCCTGGGAGGCAGGCAATCCAGGTTCTAATCCTTGCCTGCTGTTTAACCTTGGGCCAGTCATTTAATTTCTCTGTGCCTCAATTTCTTCCTCTGTAAAATGGGGATTAAATTTCAGTCCTCCCTCCCTTGAGGTTGTGAGCCTCCTATGGCTCAGGAATTATATCTGATCTGATTATGCCACATCACAGTGTTCAGCCAACGGTGAGCACTTAATAAGTACCACGATTAGAACTGTAGCTGAGTTTCTCCCTCTTCCCTTACCGTACAGCTCTGCGTGAACCAAATGAGTAAAGCGCAAGTACGCAGAACATACGCGCGTCATCATTAGGCCCACCCTGATTTTTCTTGGCCCCAGGAGTCTGTGGCCAGACCTGATTTCATGGCTGGTTTCATGTTTGTCACAATTCTTCAAAGTCACTCTGTGTTTATTTCTAATCGAAGGAACAGCAGGGCCGTTTGTCTCTAAGTCTCCTAGCAGCAGAACCAGGGACGGCTCTTTGGAACGAGTGAGCCACACTCTGCCCATCCCGCAGAGCCTGGCAGTCGACACCCTGTCCCAGGATCACGAGCCAGCTGGTGGTGCCAGAGTCGGGGGGGGTGGTGGGAGGAGGAGGACACTGGGAGGCGTGAGGCGGTTGGGAGAGATCCAGTTAGAACTGTGAGTCAGAAATGCAGGCCAGAGAAAATGAGTGATGTTTCTGAGAGCAGAGATGATTTTATTCTAACTTCAGGGCTAAGAAATGGATGATGATGGCTGAATTATGGTTCCAGTTCTACTCTGTTCATGTGATGTTGATCATCCGGTCTGAAGGCAGGAAAAACTATGCAGTAGTGGTGAATGCCTAGTGTTCTGAACTTGCTCACACCGGGTCACTGAACTGGCCCAAGTCTACATTTCTCTGCCTTTTCGTCTCCAATGGACGTTTGCTTTTTTGTGGACTTTTCCAAGGACTAAGCGGTTCCTGGTATAGAGGACACACACTGTAGTGTAACATTCTTAACAGTGGACAGCAAGTCCAAGCAGGAATGCCTCTCCCAGACTTGGCTCCTCCAGGTGAGGTTTTTGTGGTTTCTTCTGGGCAGTTCCAGTTCACTCAACTTGACTTCCTTTTTTTCCTTCTATTAAATTTTTTGAGCCCACTGGGAAAGGAAGACTGTCTGGAGGGAGCAAGTCTTTTTGGCCCCAGCTGTTTCCCCACATTGCTATTTGGGTGGATGGGTTTGAGATCCTTGTCCAAAATGCAGTCCTGGTGAGGTCTCATTTTACTGAAGTGGCTCCAAATCACCTTTTGCATTCTCACCTGTTAAAGTCAATAGCTTAAACATTCTAAAATATTTTTGCCAAAAAGAGCTCCTGGGAGTCTGACCTTGTGGGCAGGATCTTCGGCCGAACCCAAAGCAGGGCATAACTACCTCCCCCAGGAGGCATTCCCCATCTAATTTTCACTTTCTCCGGTTGTATCACTCCAACAGCCACACTTAGTATTTCTGTACACAGGCAGTCCCCGAATAGACACTTTGAATTACGATGAATTGGAACTGCTGTTGTTTCTAAATTAAAATCCCATTTCTGCTTTGTGGTATCAGGTCCTATTTTATGGACCTGGCCTCTTTTATGGCAACAGCCTATAGAGGCACAGTGCTTTCCTGGAAATAAGATGATTTTGTCAATCCTCCCTGGTAACTCTGCTTGATGATCAGAAAGGCAACCGTGCCCCTTCCTGTCCCGCACCTTCCTGGTTCTGCCCCTTGCCCCTCTTGCTGTGTGACCTTGTGCAATTCTCTTCACTTCCTTTTGCTTCAGTTTCCTCATCTGTAAAAAAGAGGGATTCAATACCTGTTCTTTCTCCTACTTAGACAGTGAGCCATGTGTGGGACAAGACTGTGTCCAGCCTGATTATCTTGTATCTTCCCATCACTTAGTATAGCGCTTGGCATATAGGAAGTGTTTAATAAATAGCAAAATAATAACTAACAATATTCATCATCAGTGGTATTTGAGAACTTACTGTGTGCAGAGTACTAAGTACTTGAGAGTTAATAGACAACACAGTTAATAGACATGTTCCCTGCCCACATTGAACTTACAGCCTGGGATGGGGAGAGACATTGATATAAATAAATAATTTATAATACATAATTTACAGATATTTATATGTTTTGTGCACTTATCCCCCTACCAAAGAAGGGATTTTTTTGCTTAAGCATAGCAGGGAAACAGGTTGCTGTATTAGGTAATACTCTTGTTGTTTTCACTTGGTCCCTACCTGCGTCCAGCCTCACTCCAATCCCTACGTCACTTCACTTCATTCCCAAACTAATTTTTCTAAACTGTTCTGCACATAATAATAATGATGATGGCATCTGTTAAGTGCTTACTATGTGCAAAGCACTGTTCTAAGCCCTGGGGAGGATACAAGGTGATCAGGTTGTCCCGTGTGGCCTCACAGTCTTAATGCCCATTTTACAGATGAGATAAATGAGGAACAGAGAAGTGAAGTGACTTGCCCAGAGTCACACAGTTGACAAGTGGTAGAGTCGGAATTTGAATCCATGACCTCTGACTCCCCAGCCTGTGCTCTTTTCACTGAGCCACGCTGCTTCTCGCATATCTCTCCATTCTTTTTTTTATTATTTAAATGGTATCTGTTAAGCACTTATTATGTGCCATGTACTGTACTAAGCTCTGGGGAAGATACAAGCTAATCAGATTGAACACATTCCAGTCCTATGGGGGCTCACAGACTTAATCCTCATTTTTATAAATGAGGTAACTAAGGCACAGAGAAGTTAAGCAACTTGCCCAAGGTCACAGAGCTGGAATTAGAACTCAAGGTCTCAGACTCCCAGGCCTGTGATCTTTCCACTAGGCCATGCTGCTTCCTCAGAAAACCTCCTTTGGGTGTCTGGTTATTTGGTTATCTCTGCAACTTTAAGGCACTCAATCAGCTCTCCCCCTCCCCCTTTAACTTACCTCCCACTACAACTCAGCCTACACACTTCATATACCTCCATCTTACCTCTCTTGCCGTTGGCCTCTTGCTCACTTCCCCTTTCCTGCCTGGAAGCCCCACCCTCTTCAAAATGAGGATGATGGTGATGGTATTTGTTAAATGCCTACTATGTACTAAGGACTGAATTAGGTGCTAGGATAAATACAAGATAATAAGGTTGGACACAGTCCCTGTCTCATAAAGCTTACAGTCTAAATGAGAGGATGAACAGGTTTTAAATGCCCATTTTGCAGATGAGGAAATGGAAACACAAGAAATTGACTTGCCCAGGATCATGTGGGTACCCTTCCAAATGTTTAATACAGTGCTCTGCACAAAGTAAGCACTCAAATATCACTGGTTTACTGATATGCTTTACATTTATTTTAGTGTCTATCTCCCCAGCTAGACTGTGCACCATTTGAGGCCAGGGAGTGTGTCTAACAACTCTATTGCATGTACTCTTCCAAGCTCTTAGTAGAGTGCTCTGCACTCAGTAAATATCCTTGATGGATTGATTGATTCATCTGGTTCCCCAAATGGGGTTAAGATTTGTTTCACATTGGAAACTTTTGCCTGAAATGTTTTAATGCTCTTTCGCATTGAGATCTCTCTCATTCAGAGTTTTTCATCAGTCTTCTGACTACAGGACAGATTTCCTCACTCCTTCAGTTTTCTATTTATTAGTCTGTGTTTTCAATTCTTTAGTGCCCAAGCTCAGTTCCGACACCACCTGCTTCAGTTTCAGATGCTCACAAATCATTTTTTCTAGATTTGGTCAGGGCTTCAAGCTTTAGATGCTGAGTGTCTACAGGGGTTCTACTCTGAGGCTCTATCTTTATTCTCCTAATGACCTTGACAGTGAGTTAGATTTCACAGTAGATAATTGTCCACGGGAATAGCTAGGTTGTGAATTCAGCTGCTTCCGAAGAGGGCGTGATGCCTCAACGTTTGCCTCATTGAGGGGAAGGACCTTCTGGGTAATACCTGATTTCCTCTTTGAGAGCTTGCGGAAGGTCTGAGCTCATTTTATTTAGCTGAAGTTTGTAGCAGGCTTTCCTTAATTGCTCTGTTCATAATGACCTGGAATTGCCTTCTGCTCCAAATCATAACAAAGACAGAGGAGCCGCAAGAGCCTAAGCCGTTCTGAACACGGACAAAAGAAGCCCTCTCAACGCGAAAGAATAGTTACCAGAGCCAACTGGAAACTCGGCATCCACTTATACAGGATCTTGGCATGTTGCTCTCTGACAGCAGCTATTTCCAGAGCTGTGCAATGACAGCGAACGCATTTCTGGGCTCGGAGTTTTTAAGAGCAGGAGCAGTCTCTCTAGTCTTTAAATATATTTCTCAGTGAAGAATCTGTTAAGAAAACATGTTGTGTTCACAAGAATGCTAGAAACACTTACTACGCAAGGCCTGAAATTGATAAATGTCGCTTTCTCAATCATGCAGGTCTGCATTCTAAAAGTTTCTAAATATGCTTAACAGGAAATGCTGTTTGACCCATCCAGCTGGTGTGTCTGGGGGAGGTCAGTAAATAGCCGGGTGTCCTCTGGAGAAGGAGTCTTTTTTTTTGGGAAAATCTTTTTTCTAGTGGAAAATTCCACTCAGGACCTAAATACCTACTCATTCGTATTGTAGTCTTCAAAGTGCTTAGGACAGTGCTGTGTATACTGTCAGTGTTTGGTAAATGTTGATTGATTGATTGGATCTCCTTGGGGCAGGGTTAACACTTAGTGACACACTTATGCTTGGGGGAGAAGGATGCCATGCAGATGGGAGTAATGTTTCAGAGCCACTTCTCAGTAGTTGCTTCCCAGAACCCCATCTGGAACTGGGGAGCTTGTCATTCAGATGGGGATCTCCAAAGCTTATCCCCTCACTCTGTTGCTGCTCTGGGAAGCTTTATGCCAGAATCCAAGCAGGCTAGGGTGGGATGAGTTTGAAATAATGACACTGTCTACTCCCTGGTAAAGAGGAGATACAAGGGGCTTATAAAACACATAAAAGAACAAATTAAATATATCTAAAGAGATGGAATAAGGACAGGAATGGTTTGAGGGAGAAGGATGGGTTTCATTTTAATGCTGATGGAGCGGAGAAGGGTGGGGTCCAGGAATGAAGGTCTATGTTAATTTGGGATGATTTCTTGGCTGCTTGAGATTATTTAAATGCATGATATCTTAGAAATATGAAATTTGACAGTTGGTGGGGAGAGGAGTATGTTCTAAATTAGAATTCTGAATGATAGATATACTGTTGATTAAACACAGCTTCAATGAGTACTTCACTGGATGTTTTCTTTGATTTGGAATTAATGCATTAAATTTAGGTTTATTTTCTGGGTACCTGCACTGGTCTGTTTCTTTTTCAAACTGTCTTTTAAGATCTGCTTAGAGCAGTGGGATATTCAGGAAATGTCTCTTCTGCCCACTTGCTTTCCTCATACACACTTAATCTTGTTACTTATCTCTGGTGACTTTATCTTAACTGCAACTGTGCTCACCAAGGTAGACAAAACAGGTTTGTTGGTGGTGGTGTTTTTTTTTAATTAAGGCCTTCATGACTTTGGAAACAATAGAACAGATGAAAGGAAGAAGCAGGAGGTATGGAAAGGCAGGAACAGTAAACTGGACTGCCCACTAGACTGTAAACTCATTGAGGGCAGGTATTGTGTCTACCAACTCTGTTATATTGTACTCTCCCACGTCCTCAGTACAGTGCTCTGCACACAGTAAGTGTTCAATAAATGGGACTGAGGGATCATGTCTACCAACTCTATTGTATGGAATTCTTCCAAGTGCTTAGTACAGGATTCTGTTTAAAGTTCCATTTACTGACAAATTATTTTAAATTCTACAGTACTGGAGTCTGAATTCAGTTTTACAGTATAATATCTATGACATTTAAGCACTTACTATGTGTCAAACACTGTTCTAAGTGCTGGGGTAGATACAGTTTAATCAGGTAGGACATAGTCCCTATCCCATCAGCTCTTAAGTCACATAGATAAAAATTAAGAAGGGGAAGAAAATTAGAAAATGGTTTCTTAAAATCTTCAAAGGTAGAGTTTATGATGCTATAGTAAAACCCTCTTGAATAATACATAAAATAGATAATCTTAACGAATTGAGTTCCATGAACAAGACTTTCTTGAATCTGACTATTCAGATTAAATTACTGTAGATTCATCTGTTTTCTTCTTTCTAGTCAGACCAGAGTCATCCTCTCCCTGAAGGAGGTAATGGTAAGTTCAACTTAACAGCCATATAATTCTTTTATGATGTCTTCGCTGGAAATGTTACAAAAAGTTTTTGAATGCTTGCTCCATTATTGCTTATGGTGTTGGATTATAATGTCCTAAGTGGGACCTCTTAAGAGTTAGGCTTCATGTTTAAGTATTTCAAAAGAATGAAGATGGGTGGAGAGAGCTGAAATTAGAGAGCAGGAAAATCAGAGGGGAAATAGGATGGAAAAGTCCCAAAATCCAGGGGTCTATCAGAATGTGCATTGGAAAGTGGAAACTTAAATTGATATATACAGCGGAGGAAAAGCCACCAACATCTGCCAAACTTTTATCCTCATTCAGGCTGCTTCTCTGCTTTAGGAAGAAGTAACCATTGTTCATGTCTTCATTAGAAAAATCTCCTTCGAGATACAAGACATAGAATTTTAGCTGCTAGTTCAGTTTTTGACAAAACTCAGTTCACCCATTTCTGGATAACCAGGAAAGTCACGCAATCACTGCTGTTTATTGAGCACTTACTATGTGTAAAGCACTATACCAAGTGCTTGGGAGACCACAGTACAACAAAATTAGCAGACATGTTTCCTGCCTATAATGATTTTACAGGCTAGAGGACAAGTTTACAGAGTCAAAGCACTCTATCATGTTGTAGACATGAGAGAATTTGGGAGAATTTATAAACCAGGATCATGAGTGAACAGAATGAAACGAAACAACATAGATAGACCTCACAGAAAGCAGTGTAGCCTACTGGATAGAGCACAGACCTAGAATCCAGAAGGATCTGGGTACTAATCTCATTTCTGCCACTTGTCTCTTGTGTGACCTTGGGCAAGTCACTTAACTTGTCTGTGCCTCAGTTACCTCATTGGCAAAATAGGGATTAAGACCGAGAGCCCCATATGGGACATCGACTGTGTACAACCTAATTAGCTTGTATCAAGTCTGGCACAGAGTAAGGGCTTAACAAATACCAGGAAAAAAACTCCTTAGAAGGTCAGAAGCAGGCCAAATGTGGTGTCTGTCAGACTGTATCAGATAGTATGATGGTATGAAGCATCTCTGACTGAAATATGCTACCATAAAAGGAAATGGTTTTACATGCATGAAGTAATCTTCTGGAAATATCCACCTTCTTGGTCTTGAACTTTTTTTTAAAATGGTATTCATTATGCGTTGTTTATGTGTCAGGCACTTACTAAGTGCTGGGGTAGATGCAAGCTAATCGGATGGACACAGTCCATGTCCAACATGGGACTCACAGTATGAATTCCCATTTTACAGATGAGGTATGGGGCACAGAGAAGTTAAACGACTTGGCCTAGGTCACACAGTTGTTGAGTGGCGGAGCTGGGTTTGGATCCCAGGTCCTTCTGACTCTCAGGCCCGTATTCTATCCACTAGGCCATGCTATTTCTCAAACTTTCCTTTTATTTTAATTCCAACTCCAATTCCAACTCTCCAAGAGCCTGCTAGTAGAGGGTCACCTGCACATATCCTGGTCAGCCTCAAAGACCAGATAGGATTAGATTGGTCAGTCAGGATTAGAGAGGACAGTCAGTTTTTCAGAAGCTCTGTCCCCTGTCCTGTACAGACCCAGCACCAGGTGCCTTCACGTCTGGTCTTTCTATCTTAAGTTCCTTGCCTCCCCCACCACAGCTTCTGCCTCCCCCACCACAGCTTCTGCCTCCCCCACCACAGCTTCTGCCTCCCCCACCACAGCTTCTGCCTCCCCCACCACAGCTTCTGCCTCCCCCACCACAGCTTCTGCCTCCAAGATTGACACTGAGCAATCAATCAATCAGTGTTATTTACTGAGCACATACTATCTGCAGAGCACTATATTAAGCTCCTGGGAGAGTGCGATACAGAAAAATTAGCTGACACTTTCCCTGCCCATCACAGGCTTACAGTCTACAGGGGGAGACAGACATTAATAAGAAAATAATTTAAAGATACGTGCCTAAGTGCTGTGGGCCTGAAAGTGGCCTTCAGAGGAACCTGGGAAGGGGATGCAATAGCTCCTGAGCAAGTCTGGGGGTATGGCTTGCCCCTCTCAGAGAAACCTTTGAGATTTGGATTACCTCACTGAAACCTCTGCAAAATGACCCTCATGAGGTCACTGTGTTTTGCTGTGATCCTGGCATATAGCATGTGATGTCACCAACAACTCTGAATCCGATATTTTTGAGTGATGTCAGTGGGCCACCTTGGACAGAATTAAATCCAGAATTGGCACAAAACCATTCCATTTGTTGTTCAAACCTATTCATTTTCTCAATCAAATCAATCAAAAGGGGCCTGAGGGGTCACCCAATCTTTATGAAAGCTGAGGGGACAGCAACTTGGCTTCCTGGGTGTCAGAGTGAGTGAGAGAAGGCGGGAATGTAAGGAGCAGAATGAAAGATGGACAACTCCGCTCACCTTTGAGGAAGGTAAAATGCACTCTGTCTCCTAGCATCCTAAATGTACGTGCCAGGAAAGCCATTGTTAAGGCAACTAGGGTGGTTTGTCTTTCATTGGCATTTCACTCGAGCCCCTGATTCCTATGACTTAGAAGTAATAGCCCCTTCAGGACTAAAAGGCTGACTAGGTCTCTGGCTGGAGAAGTGTGATGTGCCCATTTGACCAGTGCAGAATGAGGTTAATAGTAGGGAACTGTGGAGAACTGCCCCAGAAAGAATGTGTTGCTGAGTAGACTTAGTAACCATTTCTAACATGAGATGGAGGGGTGCAATTTTCTATTGACCCTCCCCCACTTCAAACACACACCCCACCCTGATATTTTTCAGACTAGGAAGGACTGTGGGGAATTGTGAGGAACTCCAGAAAGACTTAACGAAACTAGGTAATTGGGCAATATGATGGCAGATGAAATTTGAAACAGACAAGTGTAAGGCCTGCGCATCAGAGGGAACAATTTAAGCTAATCACACCCTGTGATGGATACTGAATTAGCTGTAACCTTCCAAGGAAAAGATCATGAGCTCTGTTCAATGTGCAACAGTGCCAAAAATAAGGGAATAACAAGTTCGAAGAGGAGAGAGAATAATATAGAAAATATTACAATGCCATTATATAAATCAGCCTCCCATCCTTGCTCTGACTATTGTAGTGAGTTTTGGCCGCCTCATCACAAAAATGGGCCTAAAAGAAATGGAATAGATTCTCCCAGAGTTCAGCTGAATTACTATAGTCTGCGGTTGTGGCGTAAGATCTTTATGAAGGAGTATTTTTATCCTACACTTAAAGGATCCTATCAGCTTAGTGGGAGGAGTTGGGCAGGGATAAGGAAGGAGACAGAAGTATGAATAGAATTGGGAGTTTGTCCATTAAAGAATTAAGTAAGCATCTGCAGTCATCCTCTGCTGGAGGTCCAAAGAAACTTCACCTCAGAGCCTGGAGTGTGGTTCCATTGGTGGATGGTCATATTTCCTCAAAGAGCTTCCTCTCCCAGTAACACCTCTTTTTCATGTGATTGGACAGAGTTGGACCTCTGCTGTGACCATCATATTACATTCCAAAGAAGAGCAAACGAAAAACTAGCCAAAGTTTGGATTTCTGTCATTGTGATTACCAATAATGACAAGTATTTGCCAAGCCCTTCCTGTCTGAAAAACACTCTATTAAGGACTGGGGAAAGGTAAAAAGATAATTCAATCGATCAATACTATTTATTGCACATTTATTCAACACGGAGCACTCTTCTGCACCAAGGAGGGTGCAATTGCATATGATCCCTGTCATTAAAGAGCTTACAATCTAGTGAGATAGACACTAGGTAGGGGGTAGCAGGTTCAAAAGATAAAATATATGTATGTAAATACGGTGGGGTTGGGGAGTGGCGTGCCTAGGGGGTGAGAACTCAAGTACACAGGTGATACAATAGAGGACGTGGATCATGGTCCAGATGGGGATCAGAGTTTATAAGGTAGGGAAGCTCGTGTGAGCAAGGAATGTGTCTGTTATATTGTTCTGTTGTACTCTCCCAGGGGGTTAGTACAATGCTTTGCACACAGTAAGAACTCAATAAATATGATTGATTATATGAGGGCAGCAACAAGGAAGAAATATTGGATCAGCAGGTGGGAGAAGGTAAACCTTGCTATGCACTGTGGGTAAAAAATGCAATAAGGCAGCTAGGAGTGATTTTTATATGCACATGAAAATGGATTCTCTTTTTGGGAACTACAGACAAATCTTCCGTCTTACGCATTCAGGAACCAAGGATCTCTGCAAAGGAATTGATTCAGAAGGGATTCTTTTAATTACACAGTGATCTGATCAGCTCCCCCTGTCTTTCCCCACAAACTCATGAAATCTTACTTCCAGTAGCATTACTTTCAAATAATAGATTGGGTGTGTGTGTGTGTGTGTGTGAGAGAGAGAGAGAGAAGGAGATAGTGACTTAAACAGAAACAGGCCCAATGTGAGACAAAACCACTAGTGTAATAGGGATTTAGCCTTACCTGTAGAAGCTGGTGAAAGGGTGAACCGATTGCACATAAGTCTTTCTACCCTCGGGTGTAGGATTTCAGGGTGAGTAGCGTCATCTTCGAAAATGATGGAAAGCTATGCATCTCATAATCACGTTCATCCAAATACATAAAAATACAGTGAACGCTAGTGGTTTGAAAAGAATTCTGGCTCAGTGAGGGTGGTCAAAGTATGACTCTTTTTGATTCATCAGAAGTATTTATTTAGCATTTACTGTGGACAGAGCCCTGTACTAAGCACTCAGAAGTGTAAAATAGATTTGGTAAACACCATATGTAAATACTATTATTTACTCATGTGCTAAAAAATATTCATTAACTTTCAGAATCGTAGGATGACATATTCTAAAGATGTAAACAAAATTAAAACTCTAAAAATAATATATTTTACTAAGAGCAAGTATCCTGAATTAAATGACATCCCAGGTACTCCCAGAGCTGGTTAACGTATACAATCACAGAATCAAACACACTCTTATTTTTCATATGATTTGCAATTCTCAGGGAGAACTCATTTGGGTTGCACTTATAATATTCATTTAGCAAACTCCATTAGCAATGTTTACAAGTGCTTATGGATCCAGCAAATGAGTTTGCGGCTGAGCTCTGAGTGAGGCTAAATGCATCCGTGTGCTTATGAAGTCTAATGCAGGGACTCATTGAAATCAGAAGCAGAGGAGGAGGGGGCCGTGCAGAAAACACTAATCTAGAAGTCAGGAGACTATTCTACTGTTTCCCAACATGACCTTGGGGCTGGGTTTCAGCTATCTCTATCAGGAGCTTGTCTTCCCTGGACAAAAATGATAGGATCGTCAACTCCAGAAATCTGAGTACTTTTATTAGGGTTCAGTAGGGGAAAGAGATATTAAGACAGGTGCTTTTTCTCCCCTGGTTCAGCTTAGGGGCAACTGTGAACTGTATTAACTGTTTTCTGTTGTCAAAGAACTAATCAGCCTTCTGAATCTATAAGTAAAACAACAATAATAATAAATGATGGCATTTGCTAAGCGCTTACTATGTGCCAAACACTGTTCTAAGCCCTGGAGGAAATCAGGTTGTCCCATGCTGGGCTCACAGTCTTAATCCCCATTTTACAGATGAGGTAACTGAGTCACAGAAGTTAAGTGACTTGCCCAAAGTCACACAGCAGACAAGTGGCAGAGCTGAGATTAGAACCCATGACCTCTGACTCCCAAGCCCGTGCTCTTTCCACTGAACCACACTGCTTCCTTAGGCATCAGGAGAGTGTATCACAGTGCATTTCACAGCTCACAGTTTATCTGACTCTCTGGATTATAAAATGAAGAAATTGAGGCATAGAGAAGTTAAATGACTTGCCCAAGGTCACCCAACAGGCGAGTGATGGAGCAGGGATTAGAACTCAGGTCCTTTGACTTCCAGGCCCATGCCCTTTCCCTTAGGCCATATTGATTCCCAAAGGACATTTGCAGTACAGATGCAGTGTCTGGGGAAGGAGAAACTAAGTTACAGGCTATTCAGTGACTTGATTAGGTCCTAGAAATGGAGCCCTGGGGTTACCAGCCTCTGTGCATTCCCTGATGCCGTGAGAGACATTCTAACCCTGATAAGTCCAAAAAATACCCCAGTAAAGGCAGTGAATCATTTTTAGGGACTATGGATTTTACTACTGAATTGCACACATACATATATTTGAGTGTTTTAAAATCTTGATGTCAGGTCTGTTATTACCAAACACAGAGTAAGAGTTCATACAGTGAGGTGGCATGTGAATTTAATGTCAAAACAAGTCTCATTCAGCACTGCCGTGTGACAGGTTTATGAAATGAGTGATGGTAGACTGGACTCCACCTGGTCTTGCCTCAGAAGGACTTTGCTTCAGTTTGGGCTCCTGGTGTTCTGAAATGGATCCTGCTCAACTATTTGAGGAGGGCAGGACCCTGTCAGTTCTAAATAAATGACAAATATTGGTTTCCCCTCTCAACAAGAGCAATCTGGCTGGAGCTTCTGGGAAATGGGGTTTCTGAGGATGTTGTGTGAGTGTGTGGTTGTATGCCTGTGTGCATGTGTGTGTGTCTGAGGAGCTCAACTAATTTGTTACATGAGCTGTCCTCTAAGATCTGAGATTTATAGCAGTCACTGGGAGCAGATTCAGAAAAAACCTACAGTCTGAATTTGAATTTGAATTCAGTCCAGCCCGGCCCCAAAGCCACCTATACTGCCTATTCCCTGATGACAACAGAGAGACGGTAGTCTAATTGGTCTTGTCTCCTTGTTTTTTTCACTCAAGAATCCCATAGCCACATGCTCAGGTGGAACTGTAGCGGCAATTTTTCCTAGGTGACAAGCAGTCCATTTCCGGCTGAGGGACTTCCAGTTGGCAGGAAGCCACCTCCTGTGTTCAGAAAAAATCTATCAGTGAGGAGAATTTATTGAGCTTCTACTTTGTGCTGAGCTCTGTACCAATCACCTGCTGCTTTCAGAGGACTGTTCTGAACACCAACTGTATGCAGAACACTGTTCTGGATGCTTACTAGACTGGGAGAGTGTAAGCTCAATAGTCTGTAAGCTCACTGTGGGCAAGGAACCTGTCTGCTAATTCTATTGTATTGTACTCCCAAGTGCTTAGTACAATGCTCTGCACATAGTAGGCATTTGAGTAGGTACAATGAAGATGACACAAATTCTGCCCTTGAGGAACTTACGGTCTAATTATAAAGACTTGAAGACATAAACTTAAAATTGGAACTAGAAGGAAGACCAAGTCCATAGTAATCCATTTTAGCCTGCTCATCCATGAATTTATTTAAATTCACTAATGCTGATATTCTCTGCTTGCCTGACTTTCCAAGGTAACACCTTCTACCTACATACTACCCACTGGATGAAAAAATCTTTCTTTTCAGTTTTTTTGAGCTTATGACCTTCAAGCTTCAACCGGTGCCCCTTCATCTTGGTGTTGTGGGCAGGGAATATATCTACCAACTCTGTTGTATTGTACTCTCCCATATGCTTAGTACAGTGCTCTGCACACAGTAAGGACTTAATAAATACCCTTGATTGATTGAGTGAACAATAATTTTGTTCTCTCCATAATTTTTTTGACTTTGTAGACTTCAATCATGTCTCCTCTCAGCCTTTGTTTCTGCAAACTGAAGCAGCCTAGTCTTTTCAGGCTAGGCTCTTAAAGAATACCTCCTTTTGATTCAGGCGTGGTGACATCATAAGCATGAACTGTCCAAGATAATAATGCTTGAAATAAAGTGTAAATTATCCCATGAAGACCACAGCCCACATAAATGTTTAGAATTCTGTGGGCATCACGTTGAGATCATAAAGAACACAAGACATGTCTGTTCTATAGAAATGTCAGCGATGATAAAGGCAGGAACATGCCACCAACATCAAGTGGGGAGAGTTTCATCTTTGGGGTCGTGGAAACTTAATATTCATTCTCTTCCAAGATCAAAAATAATAAATATCACTTGTCAGTGGATGCCAATGTAAAGAAAGGCCCTACACTTAGAATAAGTGAAGAGCATGAGCTGCTTGAGAATGGCAAGAAAGGAGGAGGGAGAGGGTATGAAATAATTGAAGAGATAAGGTGAAAAGGGAGAGTAATTAAACACCTATATGAGCCCCCAGAATTGGGGCACTGATATTTCTAATTAGAATTTCAAGGCAGGAGCCCAATTTAACCTCAGGGAGCCTTTGTGTTCCTGTCACTGTTGTGCCCAGCAATCAATCCAACCCCGGCATCTTACATGCTGGTTGATTTTCATATTACCTTTAGTGGAGTTCCATTCTCAGAGTCCTTAATACATGTTTGGGAAGGTTCCGTGAGGCCTCTGTCTTTTGGAAAGACCTTCTTTTGGAAGAAACTGTGTCCATTTAAGAATTGAAATTCTGAAGGGATTGAGGCATTCTGACATGGAATAGCTGCTTACTTCCTGCATAGAGGTTGGCCCTCTACTCCTGTGAAAGAAAAGAAATGCGGTTTTTGGCTACTTTGTTCAGCAGGCAGGGATGGGGCATCAGACAACAACCAGGAGGTTGAAACATGCCTGGGTTGGGACCTCAGGCCATGTAGTAACCATTCCAGTCAATCAATCATATTTATTGAGTGCTGATTGTGGGCAGAACACTCTAGTGAATGTGTGGAATGTGGAATATAACTGATTTGGTATAAATATTCACTGCCCACATAGAGTGCCACCTCACTCACTCCCATCTTCCGTGGATGCCATTCATCTTTACCTCTGCCTCCTATTGTTTACCAAGCATGAGAGAAGCAGCATGTGCTAATGGAATGAGCTTGGGCATGGGAGTCAGAGGACCTGAGTTTTAATCCCAGCTCTGCCACTTACCTGCTGTGTGACCTTGGGCAAGTCACTTAACTTCTTTGTGGGCAAGTCACTTAACTTCTCTGTGTTTCAGTTACCTCATCTGTAAGATGGGGATTAAGATTCTGAGCCCCATGTGGGACAGGGACTCTGTCCAACCTTCTTACCTTGTGTGAAACTAATTAGGGTATTTGTTAAGGGCTTACCGTGTGCTGAGCACTGTTCTAAACACTGGGGTAGGTACAAGGTAATCAGTTTGTCCTATGTGAGGCTCACAGTCTTCATCCCCATTTTACAGATGAGATAGCTGAGGCACAGAGAAGTTAAATGGCTTGCCCCAGGTCACACAGCAGACAAGTGGCGGAGCCGGGATTAGAACCCACAACCTCTGACTCCTCTCTACCCCAGCTCTTAGTACGGTGCCTGGCACATAGGAAGTGCTTAACAAATATCATGATTATTATTGTTGTTATTATGCCCTTTTCACACCAGACCAAATAACCCTGCTGTTGGTAAATGGACCCTGAGCCCAGTCTGTTAGTTAGCATCCTTGAATATCTGGGTTTCCTTCTGGAGATAAGATCTTCCATCACACCCTCATTTAGGGTGGGCCTTCCCAGATTTTGGGCAAGGAAGATGCCTATGCCATTTTCATGTAGCACATTTTTCAAGCAGCATGATGACAAACATGCCATTTTGTGGAAGAAGGCCTAGGGTGGACTCTCTGTTGGTGTGGCCTAATTGTCTATCTAAATCCCAGCTCTTCCAAATCCCTCATCTACTTTGAGCAGTGAGAAAGAAAATAACTCCTTCCAAAGCTGCTCTCCAGTAACTTTTTCCATATGATTCCCACCCCACTGAGAGTTTTCTGGTGTTTGGAACCAGCCCTAACCACTTGTCCCCTGGGCAAGTTTGGGTCAAGGGAGACTTTGGCTTTTGAGATTTTTCTCTTTTTAAGGCAGCACACCCTCAAGGAAACACCCATGCATACAGTGATTTCATCCTGATGCAGCTGTACTATATCCATCCTTTATATCTTTATCCTCTTCCTGACCCCGCTATTTGTATATAATTTGGGTCTATCCCCCTGTAAGCTCTTGGTGGCAGTGATTATGTCTTACTTCTGTTGTATTTTCCCAAGGCTGAGTGCAATGCATTACATTCAGTAGACTGCTAATTCCACTCAGTAAGTACTCAATCAATACCATTACCAATACCATACCATTCTTTCTCCTCCTCCTCTCCCACCTCCTCCTTCTCCTCTTTTGCTTCCTCTTTCTCTTCTTTTTCCTCTTCTGCCCCTTGCTCCTCCTCATCTTCTTCCTCCTCCTCTTTTTTCTTCACATCCCTCTTCTCTTTCTTTGCACTCACCAAATGTCATTGGTTATGGTGAAAACACCTTTCTGAATATCTAAGTCTTGGGAAGCAGCAATCTCCCTTAAAAACAAAAACTGGCTAGAAACAGGTAACTCTACCAGAACTTCATTATGTTTAGTTATTGTGGCAGGCTGGCTGGCACTGGCTTGCTCCAGTGGGATTTTTGGTTCTACCCAACTGGAGTTTTGGGAGTCTGAATGGGTATGGTAAACCTTCACGCATTCTCCAAGAAATATAAAATGGGTATTATAATTATTTTTAATTTACCCATTCCACTCCAAAAAGTCACACATTCATGAAAGGGGCTTACTATCCCGGTTTCTTCGTGTAGAACAAATCTTCATTCTACACGCTTCTCAAGGAATAAAAATGGAATTTTTTTCTTCTTCTTCTTAAAAGTCCCTTCCCAAACCAGACTCCATTTAGTACTTTGATCTTCCTGTATACGTTTTAGAGCCAGGTTGCTAAGGAAACCAGAAACAGGACTTCTACATGCACTCAAAGAGAAAAAAACATTCAATACCCAAAATCTCTATATTTTTGCCATTTGGCGATCGTACTTTTCCTAGCTGGAGTTATCTGAATGATTTCAGCCTCCTCAACCTTGCACATTATTTTTCATGTGACACAGTTGGCTCAATGTTTCTTATCTTTTGGCTACTTTTCAAATTTTTGGGGGGAGTGGGGCAATATTTCACAGTTTACAAACTGCATATAAACAGTACAAAATTCACATCACTTCTTTTTAAGAAAATGTTAGGCTTAGGCAACAAGTTATTAAACTATATAAAACATATTATTATTGCTTCTGTGTTAATTTCAAACCTTGAAAGGCTCTGGTTACTGGCAGTAGTACAGATTCCCTGCAGCTACTCTTCAGAGAACTGTGAAGGACCCATTAGCACTCAAGAATCTTTTGGGTACAATCAACTTGGAGGAGGTGTCCTAACTGGGTAAGGGTTATCTATAATACAGTAGGTTGAGATGTCTGAGCTAATCTAAAAAGGCTTCTTAGTACAATATTTTGAAGACAGGATGCAAGTCTTTGTTGAATGAAAAACAAAATTAGTAGGGAAGTGTCATGGCCTAGTAGAAAGAGCATAGGCCTAGGAGTCAGAGGACCTGAGTTCTAATTCTGACTCCACAACTTGACTGATGAATCATTTTGAGCAAGTCACTTCACTTTTCTCTGCTTCAGTTTCCTCACCTGCATAATGGGGATTCAATACCTTTTCCCCTTCCTAATTAGACTGTGAGCCCCATGTGTGACAAGAACTTTGTCTAATCTTTTCTCTTGTATATCCCCAGGGCTTAATATATAGTAATATAGCACCTAATGAATACCACAATTATTTCTTTTTGAGAAAAATAGATATCTTGATATTGTATTATGTTATTATCTCAGAAACATATTATCATCACCATCAGCAGCATCAGTAACACCACTTCCAGAGTGCTGTACTAGAGACCTGCTTATTTTAAGGGCATTTTAAGGGCTTACTTACTATGTACCAGGCACTTACCAGGCTGGGGTAGATATAGTCCATATCACACATGGAGCTTACACTCTTAACCCCATTCTTCACTTGAGGTAGCTGAGGCCCAGAGAAGTTAAGTGACTTGCCCAAGGTCACACAGCGGACAAATTCCAGACTAGGGATTAAAACCCAGGTCAGTCTGACTCTCAGGCCCATGGTCTATTCAGTAAGCCATGCTGCTTCATCTGTTGCGTCTAGAGCACTGAACTAGTCAGCTGTGTGCACAAGGAATGGAGTGGATGCATACTATAGGCAGCACCCTGAACCAAACATGAAGTATTCACATAATAGTCCCTGTCCCGGAGGAAATCAGAAGCTCATGAGGGAGAGAATCTGACATGATTTGTCAAATATACAATAATCAAAAGAGTATGTGCACAGATAAAAGTGGTAAAATAAAATTGACTGAATTTAATAATTGAATATGTAGGTAAAAATAAAAGGAGCATATATATGTGTATATATATACGAGAGCAGATGGTTAAGAGATAGCGAACAAGGAAGATCTAGACTGTGAGTTCTTTGTGGGTGGGGATTGTCACTGTTTACTGTTATATAATACTTTTCCACATGTCTAGCCCAGTGCTCTGTACACAGTAAGGGCTTAATAAATACGACTCAATGAATGAATGATTACTTGGGGAACCCCTCCTGGAACATGTGACTTTTTCAAAGGGTTCTGAATGTGGGAAGGGATGTGAATTTGCACACTTGATTGGAGAGGACGTTGGAGGCAAGGGGAAAGGTGTAGATAGTGGGTTGGAGATGGGAGAGTCACAAGCATGAAACAACATGATGAGCCAGCTGGGGAGGAGCAAAGACTGTGAACTGGGGTGTAGCAGGAGAAGAGAGTGGATAGATAGGTGGTGAAGATTACTGAAGCTAGCCAAGGTATGGCATTTATTAAGCACTTATTTTTTTGCCCAATACTGGGCTAAACACCTGGGAGAGTACAAGGCAATAGAGTTGTTAGGCATGACCCCTCTCCTCAAGGAACTTGCAATCCACCGAAAAACTGGCAAGCTAAAGGTTAAAAAGAATTGAACAGCCATTAGAGAGTTTTAGGTGGAGGGGTGATGTGTTCTAAATGAAATTTTAGGAAGATTATCTGGGTGGTTGTATGCAAGATAGACTGAAGAGGGGAGAGGCTTGAAATAAGAAGATCAGTAAGGTGGCTTTTGCAAGAATACAGCAGCTAAAGAGGGGAGTGTTTTCCAAGCACTTAGAACACTGCAGTGAACCCAGGGGTCACTCAGTAGTGACACTATCTTCTTAACTGAGTTCAGGTTCTGACACACAAAGTTTCAAAAATGTCTTTTCCCTACGAAGAGTGTCCTCGCCTCGTCTCTGTCCACCAAGGTGGGCCAATCATGAGAGGCCACACCAGCTGGTGTGATGATCTGAGTGCGGCAGCTTCGATGCTGGGATCATCCTAATTCAGACAAGGGGGACCAAAGAAATGAAGCAACTCGAGGAGGAGTGCGGCAACTACCACATGATAGTCACATCCTTCGAGAGTCACTAAATCCGAAGCCGCACCTCATGGCTCACGATGCCCTAGGGTGTGATTATCTTATGATAACCATCATAAAGACATCTTTTTTTGCTCAATTAACACATACGCTTATGAAAATTAGCTTTCAAGATGAGTTACAAAATACAGATATTTAACATGTCAGGTTATAGTAGCGAAGGTATCGTCTTCCAATTACTGCAATTTGCACTCCGGACCACATGAGCGACTTGGATGATTCATTCAACTTGCTAATATTTTTAGGGGTTGCAATTGTATATGATTACCAGACTTCTCCAGAGTGGGAAAGTTCCACAGTCCTGTCAGGGCCCTCCATGAGGCAATCCTGAAGAGAAATAGATCATTCATAGTGAGCTCAGGCCAAACTAGACTCAATGGGGCAAAGTGGCCAAATAATTATTCTAGAAACTTGTTTCAGTTGATAGACCGCTTCACAAAGCTCTGCTGGAAGCAGGTAGACTTCTCACTTGCACCCTGCACTTCAAAATAGAATAAATTCCCCAGCTATGAACATCTGTGGGGAGGGGGTGACGTTGACACGCCCGTGGATATTTTACTGTGAAGGGTGGCCACGGCTCAAGAAGGCAGATGCTCCTTCAGTGGATATCTCTCAGCCGGGACCCCCGCTGCAGTTCTAAACCCGGCTGTGCCTCCTTGGGGAAGTCACTTAACTTCTCTGTGCCTCCATTACCTCATCTGTAAAGTGGGGAATAAGACTGTGAGCCCCATGTGAGACATGGACTGTGTCCAACCTGATTGCTTGCATCTACCCCAGTGTTTAGTACAGTGCCTGGCATGTAGTAAGTGCTTAAGAAGTACCATTAAAAGAAGGGGAGGAGGGTTAGGCTCTGGTGGACTTCTAAAAGGCAAGCCAGATTTCTGTACAAGCTGGTGAAGAGATGAGTCCGATTTGGAATTCCAGTCAACTCAGCACCACAGATTAGCTGCAGAGAGGGAATTTCCTCCATCTCCTCTGGGCTTCTGAACCCCACAAAGATGCCCTTTAAAGGCAACCCGAGCTACCTATTAGTTTACGTTAAGAATAGGTCCACTATCCATCCGGCCAGAGGGGGTCCGTGTCTGAGATGTTTAGAAATGTACGTGCCATGGCGGCTTAATCACTGTTAATTTTCAGTGTCTGGTGGTGCTGGTTATGGGAAAATCCTCCAGAGACTTTGCCTCCATTAGCAGTGGACTCCTGCTGGCCTAGGCAAGCTGGAGGCTTTTTCCAGGGCTGGGGCTTGTGCAGGCAGGAAGAAGCAGCAGGGTGGATCCAGAAGCTCCAGGGAGTGGTCTGGGCATTATCTCCATGAGAGGGATCTACAGAGCTGGTGTCTAAGTTGGGAGCCAACAGCTATTAATAATAATAATAATTGCGATATTTGTTAAGCACTTACTACGTGCCAGGCACTGTACTAACTGCGGGGTTGGATACAAGCAAATCAGGTTGGACACCGTCTCTATCCTGGATGAGGCTCACAGACTTAATCCCCATTTTACAGATGAGGTAACTGAGGCACAGAGAAGTGAAGTGTCTTGCCCAAGGCCACACAGCAGACAAGTGGTGGAGCAGGGATTAGAACACATGACCTTCTGACACCCAGGCCCGTGCTCTATCCACTCGGCCATGCTACTTCCCTTGTTGAGCTGGGGAGCAGCAGGAAGACCAGAGAGATCTGCAGAGGTGGCTCAAGCTTTGCACCTGAAGGTTGTGACCCATCTCAGACACCTACTGATTATGTTTCCAGTGGGTTTGGGCTCATTAGATGGAAAACACATTAAGGCCCTGGAGAGTAGCGGGAGCCTTTTGGTTTGGTGAGAAAGGGCTGGGGTGGGAATTCAATGTTCCAGTACAACTAATGCTGGGAAGACTTTAAAGTGTGCAGTAACAGCACTCCAGTGGTGACTTCTTGGTAAGTTTGGATTGAGGATTGGACTAATTTCTTATTTAGTCTGTGTGAGAAACAGTGGAAAGGCCCATGTATAACTGGCCATCATACATAATCCTGTATCCTTCAGAAAACCATCCCTGATTTCCTACCCTATTTTCCCTCCCTTCTCCATCACCTATGCGCTTGCTAGCATACACCTTAAACACTTTAATGTTCACCCCATACCCCCACATCATATATGCACATATCCTTCTTCTCTGTGTCTTCCCCTCTCTATAATTATTTTAATGTTTCCCCCCCCCTGTATTTTGTTTATTTATTATGATACTTATTAAATACTTACTATATGTCAAGAACCGTTCCCAAAGCTTAGAACGGTGCTTGGCACATAATAAGTGCTTAACAGATTTCATCATTATTATTGTTATTATTCTAAAAGCTGGAGTTAATCAAATTAAAAGAAAGAGTACACCAACTGTGGCCTGCAAGAACCCTTTTAAATCCTGCAGATCTAAAAGTGTTTTAGGTTAGAGATTTGAAGTGGTTCACCACTCGTTGAAATCCCAGGTTTGAAACTTTCAGCTCTGAGTTCTATTTTGTTTCTGACTTCCTCTCTGGACAGATATGTAGACTTCAACTATGGCTCTATTGATTTCAACCAAAGGTGTCATTTCTGCAGGCTTTATTTTTCTCATACTGGAAATTTTATTGAGAATTAGAATCAGCGAGGATCTGGGGTCTTTTGGTGCCTGTGGGAGAAGAAGTTGCAGGACTGAAGCTGGCCTCGAGGAGGTGGAGGGAAAGGTGGTCTGACGGAGAACAGCATCTAGCAGCACTGATGTGGCTCAGAAATGGAAAAGAAGGACATTTATGAGGAGCAGCAAGGCCTAGTGGAACTAGCACTGGCCTAGGAGTCAGGGGACCTGAGATCTAATTCTGGCTCTGACAATTGCCTGCTGTATGACCCTGGGCAAGTCACTTAGCTTCTCTGTACCTCAGTTCCCTCATCTGCAAACTGGGCATTCAGTGCCTGTTCTCCCTCCTACTTAGACTGTGAACTCCATGAGGAACAGAGACTGTGTCCAACCTGATTAAGTTGTACTCCCCCAGTGTTAAGAACTATCCTTTACATATAATAAGCACTTAACAAGTACCGTAATAGTTAATTCCATAATAATAATTTATCAGTGGGTGGGTGATAGCTGCAGAAGGAATGGGAAGGGCAGATGGCTTGGAAGTAACTAGAGAGAGATGGGGGTAGTTTAAGGACCTTGGAGTTTAAGAAGTAGTGTGGTTTAGAGGAAACCTCACTGGCCTGGGAGTCTGGGCATGTGGGTCCTAATCCCAGGTCTGCCAATTGCCTGCCACGTAATCTTGCAAAAATCAGTTAACTTCCCTGTGCTTCCATTTCTTCATCCATAGCGGGGATTAAATACCTGTGGTCCCTCCCCCACTTACATCTCGAGTCCCATGTAGGACAGAGACTGTGTGTGGTCTGATTGTTTTTTATCTGGTAAGTGCTTAACAAATATCGCACTCATCAATACAGTGATTCTCCTCCCTCCATCTCTCAGGAACATCTCGCCGGACCATACGAGGAAGGACGGTGGGATGCAGGATCTTGGGGCTTCCTGGACCATGTTATAGTGGAGGGTACTCTGCTTATCTTCAAGGTGCCTTTCAGATCTCATGCTCCGTAGAATCAGTACACAGAACTCAGCTGCAGTCTCACTGGTGGTTCTGTCAGGATAACCAACATCACATTTCTCTACAGACCAAGGAGGGAGGGAGATTGTGTAATCGACCCACACAAATTGAATCAAGAGGGAAAGAAATTCAAGACAAGCCACCTGCACTGTGGTTTTTCACCTCATGTTCTGATATTTGCCCAAATTTATAAATAAAACCCATTTGGAAGATATTCACAATTATACTTAACTGCCCAGGCCATACAAATTATGTACAAATTGGATAGAATCTGGGTGCATATGTCAATATTGGTTAAAGCTTGCAGGGGGCTTGGGGAGAGGGGGGAGTGCCATGAAATGAAACCAATTACATGGATAGTGATGTGGGAGCAATCAGTGGTATTTACTGAGTACTTTACTGTGGACAGAGCACGGTACTAACCACTTGGGAAAACACAGTACAATGGAGTTGGTAGCCATGATTCCTGACCACAAAGAGCTTATAGTCTACAGGGACAGCAAAACTGCTATACTTTTGTGTTCCCACTGAGTCACGTGAGTATGGTAAAATCTGGCCCCTACTGAACCTGCTGGAATAAAGAACTTAGTTTACCTAAATTATTGCCCCCCTAATTAGTATATGAGCTCTGTCCCGAATTTTAGATTTTGTTTTATGCCACTGATGGATTATGGCTCCGGCCTCGAGATTAAAGATTTAATTTCCTGTGTTTCTAATGAATTCTCACAAAGCAGCCATCTCCCCAAGGAGGGAGAGGAAAAGCAGTGTATAGATACCCAGTAAAACATCCGCAGACCTCCTCGGCTTTCTGTTTTTAATGTGATGAAAATTTGTCCAAATAACAAAAGAAGAATGTCATGGTAACTAAAACATTTCCCATACATATATTTTAGAGGGAAGGTAAATCAAAGGTCTTCAAAGAATTACTAGGGTTCTTTCTAGGAGGTTATTGACAAATATGTAGTTTGTCTCCTGAGTTTGTGCCTCTTTCACAGATTGGTGTATTTGTGATCCCACAGGCAGAATAAGTGTCTGTAATTCATTTCTCCTTGTTAACTAGTGCGCCTTTGTGTGGCGGGTGATTGACAGCAAACTCGGCTCAGTCCCAATGGATGAGCTTGTTAGCAAAACCCTAGCATCCTATCTCTAATAAAGCATATCAGCAGTACATTTTGTCCTATCTATTAGCCTCTCTGTTTCTTTTTTGTGAAAAGCTGAGTGTCCCTTTGAAGCAATGACAAATAAACCTCTGAACTGAAGTGCCAGGCTGCCTTATGGACAGCTGGATAGTAAATGTCACACCGTGTAGAGAATGCTTATTATCAGAGCGAGCCATTTATTCCTTTCCTTTCAGTATCTTAATGTAATACAAAATTGCTAAATCAAGCCCCATGTCTGTGACAGAACATAATTAATGAGAAAGCAGGAGCCAACTCAACACTCTTTATTGGGACGTAATTGGCTCAAGCAACAGAGTTGTCACTCAACAAGAGACTTCCTTTAAAGCAATTTTGTTCTTGGTTATATTACAGAGCCTATTAAATTGTCCCCCCTTGATCACACAAAGAAGTATCTGCATGCAATAATTAGCTTTTCCAGGGGGATTTTTTTTAACTCATGCCATACCAGAGGGTTTTCAAACGTGCTGGAGAAAACCCTCAGCCTGGGGTGATATAGCACTATAATGATCTTTGTCCTGGTATATTTACCAGCCTCTTGTGGCAGTGAATACTCGGCTTCCAGGAGAGTATAAAAGAATACCAAGAACAAGAAAAGCGTGTCTGGGATTTTACAATGTCGGAGAGATGAGGGAGGCGCAAGGAAGTTTCCCCGTTGGCTTGAGTTAGGGGATTTAACCGCACCAGGTCACCATCACAAAGGAAAACTAGACTATTGATTTTCAGGTATTTTTCAGTGATTCAGAAACTTAATGGAAGATCTTTTTTAACCCCCTCTATATTTTAGTAGAAATAGAACACTGTTAATTGTTAAGGTACTTAGGGGGAAAAGCCCCCCAAATCTAAGGCCTCCGATTCTAGAACAATAAGTTCTGTTGACCACTTGGCAAGGATTTTACATGTTAATGGCATGGAGTCATCGATTACTGTCTTAAAACAGGGGGATTGGGAACAGAGTATTGCTTACTCTCCCTTTTTTTCAATCTCAGTACCCATACCATGCTACTATCCTGTGGTGGCCCATCCTTGAGTAATGTTCACTTGGCAGTCTAATTTCTGGATGGTATAAAATTCAGAGAAAACCAGTGGTAATACTTGTCCTGGATACTGGATTTTGTTTGTGAATAGCAAAATAATTCAGCCTGTCCTCTGATCATTACATAGTGAAATCGCAACAGGCTAAGCTTGATGTGGGCAGAATGGCAAAGTTGTTGGAAAAATTCCACATCCCACCAGGGATGGCAAGGGCAAGAGGAAGCTTGGGAAATGCAACAGTTGATTTTAGGGAGAAAGAAAGAGTAAAGGTTTATTTAAGTGACAGCCCTCTGAGTAGTCTAAATAAAGGAAAGCAAGTATGTGGTCCCGTCCCTGAAATAGCTGTCAATATTTCCCTTCTGTGCATTCAGAAGGAACGCAAAGGCGGGCTAGCTTGGATGGCAGTAACATTTGGTTGTGTTTTGAGAGAGCTGTTTGCCACGACACTGTTACTTTTCTCAATGTGGAAGTGCCAGCTATTCTGAAAAGCTAAAAAGAAAAGTCTCCAGGAAAGCAGGGAGTGTTGTGTTTTTCTCGGTCTGCTGTGTGTTTTAGATAATGTTTGCAGCCTCCTGAAAGCTCCGGGAATGTGCTGTATTACGCGTTAAGTCCTGATGATGTGCCATCATTTTGATTTCTTTGCATGTGTGGACAGAGAGATTAAACGTGCCAGTTAATCACCATTTATTTAAGGACACAGAGAAATGGCATTTCCTCCTCTTCTCCTCCACCCTCCACCCGCACCTACATACAACCAGACAGCTGAAACAGGATTCGTGGATCTATTAGAAATGTTTGAAAAATATTAGCTGCCATTCCATAAGGTGATAAAATGAAAAACCAACCACAATAGAAAAATAATATTCAACAATGTCCTTTCCCAGGTGACTCTTGATCCTTGTGAAAGCACAAGCTTGCAACAAAGATGTATTAGTCTAGTCTGGTACAAATGATAATGATCGCAAGAGCTGCCAGAATCTAATTTGCTTTAATTAATCATTTGCTTCATAACACAGAGACTTGCATAGTGGATCCAATTTTTTTTCCTTCTAGGTTATTTTAAAACATTAGAAATTACACTATAGATGTCTGATGGAACTGAAATTGAATGCTGTAAAAGTTAGATTAAAAATTCACTTAACAGTATAAACATCTCAGATAACAGGATGGTGATGATTAGGTCAAATGAGTATAGAGTAATAAAATAGTCGTGGAGCTGAGAGGAAACATATTGTCAGAGGGCATTCAAAAAGCCGAAAGTATTCTAATTGAAACATTACAGCAGATTAAGGATGTTTGCTAGAAAACCCAGAAGAATCACTCTGCGGTATTTTAAAAGTGAAAGCTGGTAAGAAAACAGAGACGAGGGAGTTGCACGTTTATTCTCTAGGGCTGCAGAAGCATCGTTCTCGATCCCAAGTGGAATCCGCTGTGTGGGGTTTGCGCCTGGGTACCATAGAGGAGTGAATCCAAGTTCCCTTCCACAGCCTCTTGTTTGGCTGAGTAGGGAATGGATTGCTCCCCTCAACCACATAGGAGAGCTCAACCCATCTGACACACCCACCGCACGCTCTGGCCATTTTATCTGCACTCTGAGTTCGGGTCCACGAAATGGCCAGTGTAACAAGTCTCAGGCTGGACTCAGCTGAGCCTGATCAGAGAGGGGCTGGCCGCCACTGTCGAGACTCCTCAGGGGGCTGGCTGAAACTGGTCTGGGCTCCTGGAGATGCTGGCTGAATAGCTCTGGGTGATTAGCCGGAGGGCATTGCCTACGTGGAAGAGGTTTGGCCTAGTGGAAGGCGTGTGGGAAGCTCAGGTTCTAATCCTGTCTCTGCCACTTGTCAGCTGAGTGACCTGAGGCAAATTACTAAACTTCTTTGTGCCTTATTTTTCTACAGAAAAGGGATATATTTACTCCTCTCCCTCCCTCATAGACTGTAAACCCCGTGGGGAACAGGAGCTGTGACAGATTTGACTAGTCTCGATCCTACCATAGTGGTTGGTGTGTATCAGGTGCTGAACTAGTATCACTATTATTACTATAAGTTTTGACTGACTGATTAATTCTGACTCATAAATGCTGCCATAAAAACTCCACCACATTTTACCTGTTCTGGCCAGGACTTGTGCTGGGTATATCATTAACACCTAGTTTCTATTTGTTATTTTCCTTGATTCTCCCTCACTAGGCTAAGCTACTTGAGGGAGTGGATCGTACCTACCAGATCTATTGTATTGTAGTTTTCCAAGTGTTTAGTACACCGCCATGCACACAGTAAGCCCTCAAAATCTGCCATTCATTAACTGAGAGATAAGCATGAGTAGCATAGGTGTTGATCTTCTTCTGGTCTTCTGGTCTCAGTTATTTCTCTGACTGAAATGACAGGACACTTAGCCACCCAGAGCTTCAGTTTTTCCACTGTTGAAAGGACATGCTTAAGATGACCTCCGTCATCATGCTGAACAAGTGTTCTTGGTTAGTTGATAGTTTTGGTAAGTATTAAGTGCTTACTGTGTGCCAAGGGAGTGAAGTGCTAAGCTAGATTCAAAATAATCAGATAGTACACATTCCTGTCCCAGACAGTCCTCGCAACCTAAGAGTCAGGGAAAGCAACTGTCGTCCCCATTTTACAGATGAAGGAACTGAGGCCTAGAGAGGTTAGGGGGTATGCCCAAAGTTACACAGCAAGACAAGGGCAGAATTGGGTTTAGAGGACAGGTCTACTAATTTATCATCAATAGTTGGTATTTGTTGAGTGCCTACTGAATGCAAGCCCTGTTCTAAGATGTTGGGAGAGTTTTCCACAAACAAAGAACACATTACCTATCTTCAAGTAGTCAAAAATTCAGTGGGAAAGACGCAGAGACAGACAAAGTCATTGCCCAGTGGGTGTACATGTAAGGAAATGCAAGGTGCTGGAGGTCCATAAGGGCAAAACTTTAAGCCACCTATTACTGAACAACCATCCCACTGTCGGGGACAGTTTCTACATTGTTCACAGAATGAAGCTGGAAAAGAAAATGGATTGGGCTTATAGCGACCTCAGGCTAGGAGAAAAGAGCAAATCAATTTGGAAATTTTTTTACGGTATTTGTTAAGCATTTTCTATGTGCCAGGCACTCTACTAAAAACTGGGATAGATAAAAGCTAATCAGGTTGGACACAGTCCATGTCCCATGTGGGATTCACAGTCTTAATCCCCATTTTATAGATGACGTAATTGAAGCACAGAGAAGTTAAGTGACTTGCCCAAGGTCACCCAGCAGCCAAATGGTGGAGCCAGGATTAAAACCCAGGTCCTTCTGATCCCTTCTGAATGGTATTGGGCAAGAAGGTGCTACAGTGGAAAGCAAAGGAGGCAGGATTTTAGGATTCTATATGTATCCTCTAAGCCCACCCTCTAGGCAATAAACTAACTGGAGGTGGGGAAATGTGTTTTTATCAACTTTGTTGAATTGTACTTTCCCAAGAGTTTAGTACAATGCTCAGTGCTGATTGAGCTATTGATTTTGGGGGAGATGACAATCAAGGCTATGTTTACTGAGCCCCTGCTTGGAACAGAACTCTGAACAGAGTAAACTCTCAATAAATACCATTGATTGATTGGACTACAAGCTTGGGAGCATGCAAAAGAAGTAAAGGGTTTAATCCCGGCTTTCCAAGGATTTACAGTCTAATGGGAAGTGAGTGGATATAAGTATAATAAAATAAATCCACATATAACACACTGCTATGAAGGAATAGGAAACAAATAATGTGACAACAGACTCAAGTGATTAGCAAAGTAGCATATACGTAAATACCTGCCAAGGTGGTTGAAGGCCTGGCACAGTGGGGAAGGTAAGGTGATTGATCGGGGAATGTCTTCTTGGAGGAAGTGACATTTTAGGAGAGTTGTTTTCCACAGTCACCCAGACAAAGGTTCCACAAAAGGAATAGAGCAGTGTCTTCTGGTTGGTCACATCTCTTTCTCCAGAATCAGGATTGCCCAAGGTCCAGGATTTGCCCCAGGAAAGTTCCCAAGCCACTGGGGATCAAAATTTCCCAAACTAACTTTGCCAAAAAAGGGTTCAAGAGAATGCATCAATCATTCAGCACAGAACCATGTTCATGTTCAAAATGGGAATACTTAAATCCAGTGGCCAGGCAAGGAGGGTGTCGTAATCAGGAAGGGCTCGAGGATAATGGTTTCGGAATCTTTACAGCCTCTTTAGCAGCTCACAATACGCCCTTGCAGAACTGGTCAAAATTAGCTGCTTTGCCCTGGAGGACAGGAATGAGTTGGTGAGAGGCTCAGACCTACTTAATGGCCACCTCGAGCTTCCATATGCTGAAGGGTGTGTAACATCCAGTGGGAATAAAGCTCTGAGAAATCAAGCTCCTATTTGGCATTGTAGCTGGATTTTAATGTCCTCTTCAGCCTTCTCAGTTATAGTAACATCTCCGCAATCAGTCTAGCATAAAAAGGCCTGTTTATAACAAATTGGTCAGCTTCCTATGTTCCCGTCTGTCCAGATGGGAGAGAGAATATAAGATTGTTCCTTGAAGACTAGGCTATATGGCTTTTGATATGGCTCATTTGGTCTCTCCAATTGCACGAATCATTCATTTCATTTTTATTTCTGTTTATCACTTTTGTTTTCTTTTTCCTCTCATAATTTTCCTCAGGAAGAAAAAAATACCCCGCTTGGAAATTGTAGGTCTTTTACAAGATTGTTGAGGGAGATGGATTGCAGAGGCCAGTAAGTGAAAAGCAAATTGTTCTGCCTTTTGTGATTCTTTCAATTAGGAGACCTGCATGACAGTGGTGAACTTTAAAGTTCTGGACAGGAAATGCAGACTGGGTCAGGAGCCTGCCACTGATTTGGATGGATATTCTGGGGGTCAAAAAATCTCTCTGCCTTGTTCCTTGCCTATTATCACCCAAAGCAAAGGGTATGAGGTCTCTGGGATCACTCAAAGTTGTTATTAGAGGATCAACTAGCATTCGGAACCACCATGCTACCTTCTGGTTGAAACTGCAAGACGGGTTGCTTTCCTTCAAAGAATGGACACTTTGTTACATCTACACTCAGATGTGTTTCCTACCACTTCTTTCCCAGACCCTGCTGGGACTCAAGGCCAAACACTATGTGTTGTTGGTGTACCCTTTTTTTCTTTTTTTTTTCGCCAAACTGTGTCCTCAATTTGGGAAATAATAATGTTGGCATTTGGTAAGCGCTTACTATGTGCCGAGCACTGTTCTAAGCGCTGGGGTAGACACAGGGGAATCAGATTGTCCCACGTGGGGCTCACAGTCTTAATCCCCATTTTACAGATGAGGTAACTGAGGCACCGAGAAGTTAAGTGACTTGCCCAAAGTCACACAGCTGACAAGTGGCAGAGCCAGGGTTCGAACCCATGACCTCTGACTCCAAAGCCCGTGCTCTTTCCAGTGAGCCACACACTGATTAGGTATATTGAGAATAAACCTTCCTCAGGAAGAAGAGATCCTTGGACCTGAACCTCCGATTCTGATCGCTCCCTGATGCCAACTCCTGGGGAATGAGAATCAAGTCAACCAGATATGCAGAATGCTTTGTGGTCGTCTGTGGTGATAAGGCATCTTTGAGGTTTCAATGTGTTCTCTCCTAATGCCTTGCTTTGGGCAGCATGGCCTAGTAGAAAGAGTATGGGTCTGGAAATCAGGGTACCTGGATTCTAACCTTGGCTGTGGCACTTGCCTGCTGTGTCTTCTTGGACTTTACTTCTCTGTGCCTCAGTTTCCTCATATGCAAAATGGGGATTTAATACCTGTTTTCTCCCTCCTACAAACACTGTGAAGCCCATGTGGGACAGGGATTGGGTCTGACTGGATTATCTTAAATCTACTCCAGTATTTAGTATAATACTTGGCCATTGGAAGCACTTAACAAATACCACAAGTACTATTATTATTATTATTATTACTTGCATCATTCAGTACTCCACATGGCTTCCTATCCCTATGCAAAGGGACGGCTGTAATTTGGGATCAAGAAGACCCAACTGCATCATGAAATAGCATCATTGTCATCATCATCATCATCACCAATATGACTTGAGTTTCTATTGTGTGCCTGCTATGAACTAGGCATACAGAGTAGGTGCTCAAGAGATGCCGAAAAGTGCTTGGCACATAGAAAGCGCTTAACAAATACCATCAGTATTAATATTATTATTATCCCTGCCCTCAAGGGGCTTCCAGTTGAAGGGGTGCCTCCTCCTCAGTGCTTCTCCCCCAACAAATGGAGGCCAATATCTCTCCTCTTTCTCTTGCTCTCTCGTCAGGAGACACTCCAGATCTGAGTGACTTATGAAGATGAAACTACTTTTGAGGTAAATGAGAAAGCGAAAGAGCGAGAGATACTATCTTTTGAATGAGGAAAGTAGAGCTATGGGATGATGAGAACTCAGAGATTCATTATGGCCATTGACACATTTTGGGAAATGAGGTAATACTGTTTCCTTAGAAATTTCCCTCGAGTGAATGACATTTTACTTTTCAGAGACTGTCCCGGGGATCAGGTGAGAGTTATTCCAGATCTAGTTCTGTTAATGGTAGAGTAAACAAAGTTCATATCATTATGGGCATGGAATGTGTCTGCTAATTCTATTGTATTCTTCCAAACACTTAATATAGTGCTCTGCACATAGTAAGCACTCAGTAAATATGATTGATTAATGGATTTTCTCCAGTTAGCATTTCTGCTTAAATAGTTCTGCTCCTATAAAAGTGACTAATTTTTCTTCTCACATTCCTCTCCGAATAACCTGAAAGCCCCTATCTGAGTTCCCTCTATATTCTTTGCCTGACTCAAACCATCACCAGTGGAAAGATTGTCATCACTGGATGGGAAGAAGCAGTGTGGCTTAGTAGACCGGAGTCAGGAGTCTAAATTTGGCACTGTCACTCACCTGCTGTGTGACCTTGGGCAAGTCATTTACATTCTTTAGGGCCTCAGTTTCCTTATCTGTACCATGGGGATTAAATACCTGTTTTCTCTCTCCTTGAGTCTGTGAGCCCCATGTGGGACAGGGGCTGGGTCCAAACTGATTATCTTGTATCTACCTCAATAGTTAGTATAGTGCTTGACATATAGTAAGTGCTTAACAAATATTATTATTATTATTCTCATTATTATTTTTATCAGTGGATGGATTGTCAACTGGGAAACAGCACGGCTTAGTCGGAAGAGCATAGGTCTGGGAGTCAGAGGATCTGGGTTCTAATCCTGACTCTGGCATTTGTCTGCTGTGTGACCTTAGGCAAGCCGTTTAGCTTCTCTGTGCATAAATTCTTTCATCTGCAAAACAGAAAAAATGGGGACCAAGACTGTGAGCCCATCTGGGACATGGATTGTGACCAGCCTATTTAGTTTATATGTACCTTAGCACTTAATATGGTGCCTGGCACATAGTAAGTGCTTAAAAAATATTTTAAAAACCCCAAAAAACAGAAATATTCTGGTCCTTCCCAGAAGGAAAAAATGAAAAAGGGGTAGCGGATAGAAGAAGCAGCCAGAAGCGTGCAATAAAAACTTGCCAGGGTTGTCCAGGAGGAAAACCAGTTGGGAAAGTAGAGAATGAGTGTGGGCCTAGTTATACCTTGGAGATTGCCTACACTTCCATTTAAAAATGAGCAGTTGACTATTAGTGTGAGTCATTAAGCTGCAGGTCCAGATGATCCATGATCATTTTACATGTGCTGTGCGCTATAATTTTGAAATGATACCTGAGACCCAGGGACTTTCTGTGCTTTCTCCCTTGGACTGCAAGATAATTGAGATCCACCGTGGCTGAGCACTTTATGAGTTTGTTTAATTTGTCACAGTAAATAAAGCTTTTTTGATGCAAGTTAATTAGCTCTCTTGTGTTACTGCACATCAAATGTAATTAACAACTAGCAGCCGGTTTTGGGTTGCCCCTGTGTAATATGGAAATGGGGGACAAAAGTAAAAGATACGCTGTTAGAACAATCAACCTTGGGGGCTGTGTGGAAATGAGGGGAGACCCAGCTGTCATGGATAAATAAATGGGGTTCACAAATAGTATCTGCTTAACCAGTCTCCATTAATTCTTTTTGATATATAATCTCCAAATTCAGCGAAATAAGTGTCCATGGTTTTCCCTCTCAGTGGTGTCACCTACGATCTAAACTGCTCCCCAGTAGCCAAAAATAACTTCGATATTCAATGCATTTCCCACTTACTCAGATCTTTAGTTTCCAGTCATTTACCTTTCTCTGACTCTGGAGCTGCAGCAGGCAGGAGTCACGGTATTATGACTCAGAAAAAGAGGTGCTTGTATGGGCAGGAGAACAGAAAGAAAACCCAAACACAAATAGAGGAATCATACTTCAAACTTCATAACTGTACCCTGACTAGATTATTTCTGTGAAAGGATTCTATCTTATTTACATTTCCCCTAGCAGAAGCTCACAAAAGGACTTAAAGCAGCTTTGATTTTTATTTACCATTTGATGTGCAATCAGAAAAGCAGGTAGGCAGGAAACAGCTTCAGCAAGGCAAAATAATGGCAGATGGATGATTGGAGTGTTAAATGGTAAATACTCATTTTTTTAATGGTGAAGCAACAATATTAATCCAACACAAGTATGACAACATTGTTTGCACACTAGTATCCTGGCTCTCAATAATTCAATACCTTCTGCTTTGGCTCTATACCTCTCTTCTCCCTCCCCTCCATCCTTTTCCCTCTCCCTCTGTATCTCTGCTGTCTGCTCAGCAGCTCCAGAGCGGGACGAGGAACACTTAGCAGGTTTTGGTTTTCAGAAACCTCCATAGGAGGCATAACCCTCACACTGTGGAAATCCTTGAGGTGTGTAATGGCCAGAGCTCTTTTGCATTTTGAAATTTCTCTCAGTAGATTGGTGGCTGTTGTGCTTTATGGATTCAGACCTCTATCAGTGATGGCTCTTGCTTTGCACACCTTCTTTGCACATCTTCACACACAGACACATACATATTCCTACCGTGCTCTTCTCCTTCCACTTTCAAATGGGAAACACGCCGCCAATCCCACAAACCCTCCTCCACTGGGAGTTGTAGGGAGGAAATGTCAGCACCTCTAGCTCGTAGCTGAGGGTTCCCAGAACTTTGGTACATTCATTTATCAAGACCGATGGTGTCATTCTGCTTCCTGACACGCTGGGCCATCATGGTTGCTCCAGTCTATTTTATATCACAAAGTGTAAAGTGGTCAACTGCTGAGACATGACCCCTGTAACTTTCTATTCCCTTGAAATCATAACGTCTCTTTAGCAGTTATGCTCTTGTTCTTTATATCTATCACCCTCATTAGATTTATATGCTCCTTAAGGGCATGGACAGTGTTCTTTATTCTCTGAATTGCTTAGTAATTCCTTGCTGTAATTTATTTTTTTATCTTCATGTCTGTCTCACCCTGCAGACTGTAAACCCACTGTGGGAAGGGAATGTGTCTACCAAATCTGTTGTATTGCACTCTTCCAAGCACTTAGTACAGGTCTCTGTATTTGGGTCTGCATTTGCATCTGTGGTCTTTGGGCATTTGATATTCATCCCATCTTCAACCCCACAATGTTTATGCAGGTATCTTTATAGTTTATAAACTATTTATTTATAGTGTCTGTCTCCCCCTCTAGACCGTAAGCTCACTGTGGGCAGGGAACATGTCTGCTGATTCTGTTGTATTGTGCTCTCCCAAGTACTTAATACAGTGCTTTGCACACAGTAAGCGCTCAATAAATACCACTGGATGATTGATTGAGTAATCACTAAATAAATATCATTGATTGAAAGGTATGAAACAGAAGCCACTGACTTCCCAGGAAACCAAGCACGTCTGATACCCAGAAAGCACATCTATAAGGGATTGTCAGGGGTGTTATGCAGATGTGAGGGATGGATCAAAATTAAAACATAACAATAATTGTTATTGTTTATAATAATTATGACATTTATTTAGTGCTTCTACTAAGCTCTGGGGTAGGTACAAGATAATCATGTCAGACACAGTTCCTGTTCCACGTAGGGTTCGCAGTATAAGGCGGAGGGAGGACAGGTATTGAATCTCCTTTACGGATGAAACTGAAGCACAGAGATGTTAAATGATTTACCCAAGGTTACACGGCAGGCATTCAATTGATCAATCGATCGTATTTATTGAGTGCTTACTATGTTCGGAGCACTATACTAAGCACTTGGGAGAGTACACTGTAACAGAGTTGGTAGACACATTCCTGCCCACAAATATCTTACAGTCTAGAAGGGGAAGTGGCAAGATCATTTTTCTATGAAACTGTTAAGTCCGTGTTTCCCCACCTAAAGAACCTCCAGTGATTGCCCATCTACTTTGCATCAAATAGACACTCCTTAACATAGGTTTTAAAGCATTCAGTCATCTTGCACTTTCCTTTCTTACCTCCCTGATTTCCTACTACAACCCAGTCGGCACAGTTCTGTCCTCTAATGTCAACTTACTCATTGTACCTCGACCTCATCTGTCTCACCGCCGACCTCTCACCCACATCCTGCCTCTGGCCTGGAAGCCCTCCCTCTTCATATCTAACAGATGATCACTCTCCCCGCCTTTAAAGTTTAATTAAAAGGACATCTCCTTCAAGAGGCCTTCCCTGGGTTAGCCCTCACTTCCGCTTCTCCCATTCTCTGGGTCACCCTTGCTCAGTGGAAAGAGCACGGGCTTGGGAGTTAGAGGTCATGGGTTCAAAGCCCAGCTCAGCCGCTTGTCAGCTGTGTGACTTTGGGCAAGTCACAACTTCTCTGTGCCTCAGTTACCTCATCTGTAAAATGGGGATTGACTGAATCCCACGTGGGACAACATGATTACCTTGTATCTACCCCAGTGCTTAGAACAGTGCTTGGCACATAGTAAGCACTTAATAAATGCCATTATTATTATTTGCACCCTTTATTCATTCCTTCCTCAGCCCCGTAGCACTTGTGTACGTAATATAATATATTTATTTATATTTAATGTCTTTCTCCCCTCTAAACTATAAGCTCATTGTGAGCAGGGAATGTAACTGCCCATTCAGTAATATTATATTCTCCCAAATGGTACAGTGTTCTGTACACAGTAAGCGCTCAATAAATATGATGGCTTGATTGATTAATTTAAGTGGCAGAGCTGGAACTAGAACCCAGCACTTCTAATTCACAAGCTTATGCTCTTTCCAACAGGTCATGACACCTTCTGTGGTCCATCTGGAGGGGAGCATGCTATAATTTGAGTTTTAAAAGGTTTCTTCCCTTCATCAAAAAACTCTCTCCCCAAGCAAATGTTAAAATGCAATATCCGCTGCTACCTGCATCTTGAGAAATGTGATTCATGCAATTGGCCAGTCTGAAATAGTCATAATATCATATTATCAACAGGGGCCTGCTGGGGCAAAATGCAGTGTTAAAGCCGTTTCGTTTCTCACTAATAACAGTGGTCACCAAAGTCAGCCTTGCATAACCAGTTTAATAGCTGGTGATCCTGGATTCAAAGGGTTTTGTGTCAGCGTTAACTCAATTTTCAACACACAAAGCCCAGAGCGTTCCCCAAGACCCCGGGTGCTTTAACCTTTCTCTGCTCCATTTTGGATCTTTTACCTGGTCAAGATATATCTATTTCTGTGAAGAGTATTATAGGTTTCCTGAGAATTTGGGAGGAAGGAGGGAAGCAAAAGGGAGAGGAGACTTTAAAATGGGTAATTTTTTCTCATAGAATTTCAATGACTATAAAATGGGAGCAGAACTTTTTGAAAAGGCCCGAATGAGAACCGTTTTTTATCACCGTGAAAATCTTGAAAAATTCTTTAAACCTTCCCTGACTACCTGAAAAAGAAGTTTTGAAGCTTTTGATCTTTAATCCACTCATGTTTCTGAGCTGCAAAGTTGGAAGTCCTGATCCCATCATTATTCCATTTTCGAAGTGGGAGTGGGGAGAGAAGAAGAGGAGACAGAGGAGAGTGGACCCTGGCAGAAACCTCAAACAAAAACGTCTCAACTGATAGAGGGGCCTTCTGCCCCAACTATTAGCTATGCCTCTCCCCTTTTAGAGTCCTTCCTTTAGCCAGAAGAAGGAGAAACACTAGATGAATGCCATCTTGTCTTTTGATCTGCTTCAACTCAGTTTCCTCATCTGTAAAATGGGGATTCAATGCTTGTTTTCCCTCTCGTTGAAACTCCAAGACTCATGTAGGACAGGAACACAGAAATTGTGTCTGATCTGATTGTATTGTATCTACCCTGGTGTTTGGCATGGGACTTGGCACGGAGTAAGTGTTGAACAAATACCACTAGCATCATCATTATCACTATTATTCTGACGAGAGAAGCAGCAGTGGTGGGACTTTTGTCTAGTCTGACTGTCTCAGGAGGTGGCCAAGTTTTCCAAAAGGTATCCAAGACCTGGATATGGGGAAGACTCATTCAGGATCCATCTCTCTGCCTGAATAATGTTCACAGGCACTGGGTACCCAGAAAAAATTAATGACGGCTCACCCTGTTTAAGGAAGCCGCCTGGCATCTCTTTTAATGAATTCTCAATCGTAGAGTGGAAGCTAGGATAATGAAGTTTTTAATGAGGACACCAGAATGTTGAGGATAGGATGTCAGGGATGCTCAGGCTTGTTTTAAACTCAGGCTGCCACCAGCAGACTCAGCTCAGGCCAGATCAGAAGCACATAGGAGGAGTCAAACAGCTTCATCTGGCTCAGATCCTCTCATCCTTGACAACCTGTCAAAGCGGAGGGAGGGATGGAATCAGCTCACCTGAATCCTTATGGTCACACCAGTCTGCCCCTCTAGTCTCGTTTTCCCAACCGTTCCTCCGTATTCTGCACCCTGAGGAAGAGTTAAGTCATGCTAGGGGCGCTCACAGCCACTCTGGACTCAAAATGTCCTCTAGAGATGGGGCAGGCCTGGTCAACTTCTGAAAGGTCACTCATCTGCTTGTATTCCCAACTTCTGGGATTTAAGAATTAGCAATGCCATTACTGGTTCAGATCCATGGCCCACCAGCTAAGTGTTCTTATCTGGACAGGATGCTTGGAGAAACCACAAAAGGGTTGCCCTCCTGATATTCAATAATGTCATGGTTGGGGTTATACTATCTAACACCTTTTTACTCTTTCACCCTTCATTCCTTACATTCTCTTTAGTCACCCCTTGTGAACTTCCTCTCTTGAACCTGCTGTTTCTGGCCAGACACAGCATGCTGGGGGAACTCATTCCATATGTTTGCCATAATAATAATGATGGCATTTGTTAAGCACTTACTATGTGCCAACCACTGTTCTAAGCGCTGGGATAGATACAAGATAATCAGGTTGTCCCACGTGGGGCTCACAGTCCTAATCCCCATTTTACAGATGAGGTAACTGAAGCACAGAGAAGTTAAGTGACTTGCCCAAGGCCACATGGCTGATAAGTGGCAGATCCAGGATTAGAACCCATGACCTCTGACTCCCAAGCCCGTGCTCTTTCCACTAAACCATACTGGAAGAAGATTAGAACCTCCCACCTTCAAGGGTTTCTCCTTATCATGGTGAGCAACAATATCCTGTTTTCTCTGACCATACCCAGCATTATCTGTTGGGCTTGAATTATGTCCTCTTGCAGCCTTTGTCAACAGACACAAAAGGGGTAAATTCATGGATGAGTGATCCATCACAGGAAATAGGGATATTGGATGGAAAATAACCATTTGTTAAGCACTTACTTTATGCTAAACCCTGAGATAGATATAAAATAATCAGATTGGGCGCAGTCCTTGTTCCTCAGGGGACTCACAGCCTAAGCAGGAGGGAGGACAAGTATGTAATGCCCATTTTGCAGATGAAGAGACCAAGACACATAGAAGTTAAATGACTGTCCAAGGTCGTGCAGCAGGTAGGGTTAAAACCCACATTTTCTGATTTCCAGTCCTGTGCTCTCTCCCCTAGGCCACACTACTTCTCCCTAGCCATGAGATCGGATGCCCAGGAGAGCAACCGTTATATGATTCCTCCATGTATCCTGTTACTAGTGCCTGATGTAGGGTGCTAGACTGGATAGACCCAATTCATCCCAGTCTGACTTGGCAACAGCATCATTCATGGGGTGGCTTCATTCAGAAGGCAAAGAAATAATTAGTCTGACAAATAAACATCACAGGTCTAGTGATAAATTTCAAGGCTATCTCAATCTTCTTTGTGCTACTCAGAATCTTTCAATCGATCATATTTATTGAGCATTTACTGTGTGCAGAACACTGTACTAAGCAACTGAGAGAGAAGCAGCATGGCCTAGTGGATAGAGCACGGGCCTGGGAATGAGAAGGTTGTGGGTTTTAATCTTGACTCTGCCACTTCTCTGCTGTGTGACCTTGGGCAAGTCGATTTACTTCTCTATCCCTCAGTTATCTCATCTGTTAAATGGGAATTAGAACTGTAAGCCTAAACCATAAACCATATCATCCCTTCAGCCAATTCTAGCACTTAGGAACTGAATTGCACCCTCAATTAAGGGTGAGGGTCTTCAATTATTCATTTCCTTCTTTTGTGAATGTCCAAGTGCCTTGTAAAATGCTCTGCACACTAAGGGCTCAGTATGTGCCCAGTAATAATAATATGAGAAGCAGTGTGGCTTAGTGGATAGATCACGGGCCTGGGAGTCAGAAAAACCTGGGTTCTAATTCCACCTCCACCACATGTCCCTGACCCAAATTCCCCGACTGCCAGTCCTGACCTGGCAAAGGATTCTTCACATCTTTTAAAATTACTACTTAGTACACCCAGCGTTTTTCAGTTCTTCAGGGAGTTCCATTTATTTGCAAAATGTCTCAGTTGATTGTCAACAAAAGAGAATGCAGCTCTTCCAAGCATTTGAAAAAAATGGCAAAAGCTCCCCCTTCACCCAAAGAATGAAACACTGTGAAGATCCGTGTTCCTTTAAGCCTGCCAGGAGAAACGTCAGGTGCAATGTAGCTCATCAGCATTTTCTAGGAGGAAAGCAGAACCAACACCACAACAAACATTGCACAGATCGGAGAGGAAGTTGATGTAACATTCCCTTTGGAGCTCCTCAAATTATCTTAATGCCGCTCTGATCACAGCCTGGCACAAAACGAAGCTTCATTAATTTGGGACTTGTTGCACTGAAACTGCTTCCTGCCAACGTAAACACCCCTTCTCTGTCAGGAGTACAATGTGAATGACTTTATTCCAGAGAGAAAAATTCCAAACCTGCCACAGATTCAAGGTTTAGATTCCCTCAACTGTACCACTGAGTATTTATTCAGATTATTCTATTGGTAAATATTTTTATGTCTCTATCGCCAGGAGAGTAAAAACTCCTTGCAGGCAAGAAACATGTCTTGGATTTCTGTGGCACCTTTGCAAGTCCTGAGTATATTGCATAGCACTCGGCGGCTGCTCAGTAAATACCGTTCCCGCTTCTGCCATCATCCCAAAGCAGAGTCACAGAGGGCATTTGACTCTGTGGCACAAGGTTTCTTCGGATGAGCATAATTACATCTTTTGGTCACAGTGTTTCAGTAGCATATAAGCAGTGGGATAGTGGATAGAGCACGGGCCTGGGAGTCAGAAGCACCTGGATTCCAATCCTGCCCTGCCACATGTCTGCTGTGTGACCTTGGGGAAACCACTTAACTTCTCTGTGCCTCAGTTATCTCATCTGTCAAATGAGAATTAATAATAATAATGTTGGTATTTGTTAAGCGCTTACTATATGCAGAGCACTGTTCTAAGCGCTGGGGTAGACACAGGGGAATCAGGTTGTCCCACGTGGGGCTCACAGTCAATCCCCATTTTACAGATGAGGTAACTGAGGCACAGAAAAGTTAAGTGACCTGCCCACAGTCACACAGCTGACAAGTGGCAGAGCTGGGATTCGAACCCATGACCATGACCCCCGTGGGACAGGGACTGTGTCCAACCTGATCAACTTGTACCTACACCAGTGCTTAGAGCAAAGCTTGGCACAGAGTAAGCACTTAACAAGTACCATGATTATTATTATTATATAAATGGCAGCTTTCAGTCCTCCACTCTGACCCATGTCAGGACTTGGAAGAGGGTAGGGTTGCCGAATGTCAGAAAATCCACGCAAACGTCCTTGTCACTGCAGCTGTGCCTGCTGCCACAGTTGTCACCGGAGAGGCGATAAATTCACGGACATACCCCAGAGCTTAGCTAAAATTATCCACGGATCCCATAAAAATGTTTCCAAGTCCATGAATGTGACCGGAGCGGCAGGCTTCAGGGTGCCACTACTTCAGTGTTGCTGGCAGCAGCTGTGCTGGGCACAGCTGCTCCTGCATTTTCATCAGCTGCTGCAGTGGGCAGAGCTGCTTGAACTTATGGCTGGTTGGCCCCTCTGGAATTCCACAGGACCTCAACCACAAATGACACCTCTGTCGCCTCTGACCCCAAAGCTGCCCCAACTCTCGATAATAATAATGAAAATAATAGTATTTTTTACACTATTTTAAGATAAGTGCTGGGGTAGATATAATATAATGCAATCTGAAAAATTCCTTGTCCCACATGGGGCTCACAAAGAGGAGGGAGAAGAGATGCTGAATGCCCATTTTACATGAAAAGAAACTGAGGCACAGAGAAATTAAGGGACTTGTCCAAGATCAACCAGCACACAAGTGGCAGAGCTGGGAATTGTCCATGGATCTAGTGACAGGGAATCTTCACGTAGGTAACTTTGGTCCCCAAGTCTCGGGCCTGGGGCTCCATCATCCCCACCACTTCCGGTGAGATCCTGAGCAGGTTTGAAGAGCTAATGCAGCCTATTAGAAAATAGAAGGTACCCACTCTCCAAAGGCTTCTGGATCGTTTGGACATGAAGCGTCAGTGAATTATAGGACCAGGAATTATAGGAATTATTGGCCCTCTTCCAATCTTCCAGTCGGACTCCAGGTGGGTGAATGACTAAGTAACCAGGATAAGTGGTTGTCCATTCTTTTCATGCAAGTCTTCATGAATTAATAATCATTTTAGTATTTGCTGAACACTTACTTACACTGCCAACCACTTTACTAAGCACTGGGGTAGACACAAGATCATCAGGTCAGGAGTCCAAGTATTGAATTCCCGTTTTTCAGATGAAGGAACTGAGGCACAGAGAAGTTAAGTGGCTTGTCCAAGATAACACAGCATGTAAGTAGCAGAGCTGGGATTAGAACCCAGGTCTTCTGACTCCCAGCCCAAAGCTCTTTCCACTAGGCCATGCTGCTTCTCTCTAACAACATCTCTTCCCTGGACAGGGATAAAAACATACTCCTCAGGTGGATTGAAGACTGTTTTTTTAGCACAGCTCAATCTTCCCTACTCCAGGTGAACACCGCAATTGTATTTAATCATTTTATATGGTATACGTTCTCATTTTCAGTCATTTATGTCACTCTTCCCTGGATTCTTTCCAAACCCTTTCCATTTGTTTCAGAAGAGTTAGCCGAAGTGAGCTACTGTGTGACCTTGGGCAAGTTACTTCACTTCTCTGTCCCTCAGTTATTTCATCTGTCAAATGGGAATTAAGTCTGTGAGCCTACACCAAAAACCATATCATCCCTTCAGGCAACTCTAACACTTAGGAACTGAATTACACCCTCCTTGATGTCATGTATGTAAGGGTCCTCAATTATTCATTTCCTTCTTCTGTGAATGTCCAAGTGGCCTGTAGAATGCTCTGCACGCTAAGTGCTCAATAAGTGCCCAATAATGATGATATGAGAAGCAGTGTGGTTGCACCATTTTTGTTATTACAATTATTCTAATTGTTCTTGTTACTTTCATTATCGTTATTATATTTGTCAAATGTTTATTATTATCACTGTTATTATATTTGTTAAGCACTTGCTGTGTGTCAAGCACTGTTCTAAGTGCTGGGTTGGATGCAGGTTAACCAGTTTGGACATAGTCCCGGTCCCACATAGGTCTCTCAGTCTAAATAACCATTGTGACCATTTGAATCTCTGCTTTCCACTTTGTTTCCATTGTAAGGAAATTAAATGTGCCTGTCTGTCCCCACCATTAGATTATTAAACTCCTTGGAGGCAAGGGCCGTGCCTTCTACTTTTATTGTATGCTCTGAGGTGCCCAATACAGTGCTCTTCACCAGGGGGTCCTCAATAAATTCTAGACCATAAGTTCATTGTGGGCAGGGAACATGCCTACCAACTCTGTTGTATTTTACTCTCCCAAGCGCTTAGAACAGTATTCTGCAAACAGTAAGCGCTCAATAAATGCCATTGCCCCATAATAATGATGAGGCTGATAATGATGATGCTCGACCTTAGCCTCTAGTGCAAGGTGTGATGGAATGATTATGTCTTGCTTTGTCTTTTTCAGTAACTGTAGAAATATTATTCCCACATATGCAGTTTGAGGTTAATTCTGACCTCCAGGTTTTCTTCTGCTCTACATGTACCTCCCCGTCCAATATTTTTGTTGTAGGCTCCTTGCCACCAGGGATCTGGGACCCAAGGAGTAGTGTGGGAGAAAGGTGATAGACTTTTTAAACTAGATTATTGGGACATCCCTGCAGCCTTGGGGGGAAACTGAGGTCTGCTGTCCTGGACAATGCCTGCAAGTCTCCCCTCCTCCACCATCCGGGAGATCCTGGGGACACCAGAAATTTTCAAAGTGGCTTGGAGATGGAATCAAGATGGATCTGAAGAAAATATGTTTAACTGCTAACCCCCATGGTTCTGCTTCTACTGTTGATCATTTCTGGTGTTTCTCAGGGCAGCCCTTCTCAAGACATCAACTGTGCTGCAGGCTGCAGATTGGAGACTCTGGATCTCTGTGATACCTCTAACCATTTTCCTGAATCTCCAGTCTACCCCGGACAGGACTACTTAAACAGTCCCTGCCTGGCTTTAGAAGACATAGAAGAAGGCAGCAACTGCAAGACAGATTTTGGGACATGATTGCTGTTGTGGTTTTATGGAGTTGGATGACAGCTGAATTTTTCTTCCTCTCATATTCTAGAAAACGGCTCAAATAAACTCTTCCCCAAATGCCATTCACTGTTTCTTCCTGTGGCAGAGCCTTCCAAAGCAGGCAGGCTTCAATTCCTGGCTTATTAAGCTTTTTCTTCTCTAAAACTGAATGGAAACCCAGAGGTTTTCCCTTTCCCTTTCGACCAAGTTTTCCCTCAAACTGTAACAGAGTAAATTGAATGAGCAGCCGTAACAACAGGCTGTGGGCTGGCAAGCTGTTGCTGGTTCTTGATAACATGGAGCAAGGCTATTTGAAACCACAAGAACTTTTGGAAGAGGAGCTAAACTCCTGAAATCCAAAGGTCAAATACGCAGCTAACCTAATCTCAGCTAATCACGATGACTGTGGCCTTGTTTGGGGTGTCCCCCTCAGAGAGAAAATTCAATTATCGCAAGTCAAGAGACGTAAGAAGGTAAAAGACAACAGGTGTCTGAAGAAAATGCTTGATCGTACTAAAGGACATTTTGGTAATGTTTGTGTTGGCTGTACTTTGCAAGGTAGACCATATCTTCTTTTTCCCACTGAGTGGCATTCCCAGTCCATTTTGGGTGACATTTAATGGAGCTGGGTATCAGATCAGAGATGCATGCATAGGGGAGAGTGCATTAGACATAATTTGCCTTGATAATGTTCCCTTCACTTAGGCAGGTACCAGACCCTGATGTATTCTGGAGATGAAAGGAGCAGGGCCATGGCGAGATGTTCCTATCATAAATGGTTTTGTTCGATTTTCTGAGGCACTCAAGTGGACCCATTTGGTGGTGATGCGGCGTAATTGTTTTATTCACAAGTTGGAGACTACATGAGTTGAAGCAAAACTAGTTGGGGACTTTTTGATGGAGCAGGCCTTATTAGCAGAATCTCCCTAATGCAGAGCGGGGGAGGTCACGGTACACAGTAACCAAGATGTCCCTCATCAAATTAAAATCCGTCTGCAGGTGCAAAATGCTGTATGGTCTTCACTTTTATTTGGGGGCAGGGGTACAAGTTTTGTCTCTTTCCATCTAAGCCTCCACCTTAGCTGGAGAATGAAAATCATTCCACTGAAATGAATTGGTATACGTCTTTTCAGGAGAAGGGAGACGTGAATATGAAATACCTATTTATTCATTTCATCTAGAACTTGTTATTTTCATATGAAATCCCTGGTCCAAAATTGGTCATTCATTTAACATGTCCAAGGGGATTCAGAATCAGCCAAATTGCAAGGTTTATAGTAAAACCTGAATGAATGTGTTAAAAAAAATTGCCTAAGAATCAGGCTTTCTGTTTTTCCTCTCTTTCACTTTTCTGCAGATATATGCATTATTGCACACATATATGCTAAACATCATGGAAATTAGTGCCCCCAAAAAGACACTGGAGGAAGTTGATGGGACCAAACCACTTACTAATAGAGAAGTCCTAATTCCTTTCCAGTGTTTTGTATTTGGGGAGATTTGCAAATCCTCATTCTGTATGTCCTCGGGCAGGTCAACAGCAGGAATTACACCTTTATTATCCACATTTGGAAGAGGCAGAATGGGAGACAGAGTGCTGTAAACTGCACAGTGAGCCAGGACTGGACAAAAGTGGGAAAGGGGCCCCAGGAATGTTAGCTCCCTGCTCTGTCCTTGACTTGTGGGAAGTTGAGCTACTGCCCAAATGGAAACTGGAAAAGATTCACTGCAGGGCATTTGGAAGAGGAGGTTGGTAGACACCGTGGTGGAAGACTCTTTGCCCTATTTGATTATCAGGTTGGAAACCCCTTGGTTAGGGCAGAGGCCCTTAGCTTGGGAGGATGTCTTTGTTGGGGAGGAGAATGGATGAGATGGAAGCCATAAATTTGGGTTGGGCCAGTCTTCAGGCAAAAGAGTGCTGCCCCCCGACACAGTTGGGTGTCTGGAGACACAACTCTTTTGTATTGTACTCTCCCAAGGACTTAGTCAGTGCTCTGCACACAGTAAGCACTCAATAAATATGATTGATTGGTTTGATTGATTGAAGAGCTCTCCCCAACCCCCAAGACATCACTTTCTTATCTAAAGCACCATATCCATCCTAGCTGGATGGTGGGGGGTGGGAGGGTAGGATGTCCACAGAGCAAATCAGGACACTCGCTGCCAGTTTCTGGCCCATGGGAACCCTCCAGGCCAGTGTCAGAAGTGGCTGGGTAGAACCAGATCAACTCTGGAACCAATGCCTTCAGGCATTCATTAGTTCCATGGGTGGGAGGGGATGTAAAATAGAGTTATTGAACTTAACCTCCTGTTCCCCATATGATCCCAACCAATGGCCCTACTCTTCCTTGGGGGTGGCTTGGGTTCTGGGGAATAATGGCCCTGCCCCCCTTTTAAGAGCCCTTTAGAGCCATGGGGATTGCTGGCCTGAAAGCCTTGTCTTCACACTTCTCATTTTTCCCATGGGACCCTAGACCTAAAGCAGGTCTTTCCATAGCCAATCTGCATCTACCTCAAAAGTGCACCCCTGAACCATCACAGGATTCACTGAAGGCAGGGAAGAGGAATGTTCGGGGTTGTTAGTGGGCCTGTGGGAATTGCAGAGCTTGGACCCCTCAACAATACTTTGGAGGCATTTACTTGGAATCTCCATGGCCCTGCAGGGCTCCTGCCAGCAGAAAACTGACCAACTGTTCACTAGCAGGCACCTTCTTAACACAACCTGTGGTACCTCTGTCTTGAAAGGCTGGGAAGAAGGGGACCCAACAAGAAGGAGCCATAAGAAAATCTCTTCTAATATTTCACGTTGAAATAGAATTGCTTCCCAACAGCGCATTGTACCCCCATCCCAGAATCCATCTGGGTTTGGAGGAGGCAAGTTATGGCAAGCCATCAGGGTGGCATCATTGATCCCTGGAGACTTGTCCACTGCCAAAAGGGACCACCCCGGTCAGTAAATTGGGTTCTCAGTCTAAATTTCCCAACACCTAATTCCATCCTATTACTCATAGCTATGTCACCTGGTGTGGCTCTAACAACTCTCCATTCCGTATTCACTTGCTTCAGAATCCCCATGCTTGGCAATTATATCCCCCAATTAGTCATCATAATTTTTCTATAATGTATATATTGTTTGTAATGTGTCATTTTTCCTCTATATTGTTGCATTGTAAACATGCTGTGTTAAAATATGTTAAATTGGTTTAAACAAGTTTCTTTTTTAGATGCCTTTAATTTAGCCCAGATTGGTCTAAATCTATGAGGAACCATATATTAAACACTCTTGAATAGAGTCTGTGAAAAGAAACGTAATTTATGATGTTTAGTATTATACATTATACAGTTTCTTTATTTTTCACTCACTTCATCACGCTGTGAAAATTCATGAATATTTAACTATTAAATGAAATGCAAAATTTTCATTATCATTTTATTGAAAACTTGACATCTTAAAATACCATACATACCATTAGTATTCTAATACATTGTCACCTTATTGGAAATGCTGCTAAAAAACAATACAGCCATTCAGAAAAAGAATTTTTGTCCGCCCCAGGCTATTAACTAGACTTCTACACATACATTAGTGACAAATAAGTGAAGCAGCCATTGCTCACAAAAGATGTCACTAAAATGCTAGGAAACAACTGTAACCATAGAAACCATCTCACACTGCAATCTGAACATCTTTTGTCAGTGTGTGACTAGAAATGAGATGCTTAAAATCATTAGACTATCAAAAAATGTGAACATCTCTCCATTGAAATTTACATATTTAAATATTTTGAAACCTGCAAAAACTTCAACATGATACTTCTATAAAATATTGTTTCAGCTCCTAGCCCTCAACTATCAGTTTAGATATAACAACAAAAATTATATGGGAAGACTTACAATTTTTCCCCCTTTCTTTAAGCTGCATGTATTGTCTGACATCCTAAACAGGCAGGCAGGAGAGCAGAGGTTAGACTGTTGAAGTTGCAGCTCTGAATCTTCACAGAGCTGTTATTCTTCACCTTCTCATTTCTTTTTTAACACTCGCTGGCTTAAACAGTACCTGTTCGAGCAAGACAGGTTTGGAGGTTTCATAAGCCTTCATGACAGTAAGTACAAAATTGTCTTTGGATAATGAGATATTTAAATAAGGGATTTGACAAACCAGAGTGGGGAGAGAGAGTTTGGCTCAGTGTGGAAGTGAGTTTTCAACCATGGCCAGGGGTGGGTGGAGGGGTGAGCATTTCTCCTGCCTCAAGCCACATAGTCAGAGGGTGTCAGGGTTTCAATCTCTCCCTGAAGACATGGATCTAGGACCAACCTGGCCTTCAGAACATTTTCTGTTCCTAAATGGCGCCACACTATGAGACTCAAAATGCCTCAGACATATTGGAAAACATGGGGCTGGAATTATCTATATTCTCCCTCACCACTGCTTAACTTCCGAATGGTCTATGTGGAGGATGGGGCATTGGTAATCTAGATGGGGGTTCCAGTAGCTTGATTCTGTCCTTGCTCTCTCCAACCCTGACCCCTAGCCACTTGGACTCCCTACAGAACCCTGTTCCACACTCCTTGGTAATTTTCCTTTGCCTCCTCTCTCTCATCCTTTTCCATTTTTAGCCATGAGTTTGAGGAGAAACTTAAGGGTGAATAATAATAATAATAACTTTGGTATTTCTAAATGCTTACTATGTGCCGAACACTGTACTAAGCTCTAGGGCAGATGCAGGCTAATCAGATCAGATATAGTCCCGGTACCAAGTGGGACTCACAGTATAAGCAGGAAGAATTGAATCCCCATTTTATAGATGAGGAAACTGAGTCAGAGGTAAGTTAAGGAACTGGCCCAAGTTCACACAGCAACCAAGATTAGAATCCAGGTCTCTTACTCTCAGGCCTGGGAGATTAAGTCGAAGAACAAAGAAAAGTGAATTTGTACCCATTTATTTGGATGGGATGAGGGTACAAATTTTGATCTGGCTCTGCCCACTGTGAACATCTAGTAACTTCATCCTAGACTTACGAATTTAGGAAAGAGTTGTCCTTTCTGTTCAACGAAGTCACTGGCTTCTCCTCTGAAACTGTCCTGAGTGCATGTGTGACTGAAAAGTCTAATGCTAAACCCAGAGATGCAGCCACATTGTATGTGCAAAGTTTTTCCCTTTTGGTACTGGTCCTGTTTTTGCTTCTTCATCCTTGTTTCTCATTCCTTAGGAAGGAAGCTTTGGCTTGAAAAGAGCTGCTCCTTTCTGGGTGGCATGTGTCATGCTGGTCTATCCTTGGCAACTGATTTTCCAGTTTAAAACTGGGATGCAATGTGGTCTGAGGCCTTGATTTATGTTTTCTCTGCCTTTCTTGCTTTCTTTTCCTAATTTCAGAGCTCTCTTCAGCCATTGTTTGAGTATTGTGCTCTAAGCTTATGATGGTGGCAGGTGGGAATATTTAACATTTTCATGCTCAGAACTGTGTCTAGTTTTTGTGTGAGTCTATGTTTTTGCATGTGTATATATATATGTGTATATATATGTGGATCTATATATAACAATTTTGTCAAGAAATTCTGCTACTTAGCTTACTATGCATTGATTCACATTCAGACAAATAGGAAATAGAATGAAAAAAGCCAACATGATGTTTGGGAGCAATTGTAATCGCACTTCTAAACAAGTTGAAAGTATATATTACATGAGGGTTCAACCTTCTATATGGCTGTGAGATTTGAATATACTCCAGAAGACACACTGATCCTCTTAAGCAGTTTCACCAGCATCACTTAGAACAATTCTCAACATCACCTGGCAGGACAGGAGTACAACCAATGAGGATCTGTAACAAAGGTCAACCACACAGAAGCGATGGTCTCTGCTATAAAGCTTTGCTGGGTGAGCTTTATTAGAAAAAAGGATGTTTTATGATGAATTTAAAGACGACAATGTTAATAGGGAGGCAGAAAAAATATTTTAATATATAGTGAAATATAATCTCAAACACTGTGATATTGTAGTCTATCACTACAGCAAATAGACCATTCTGGAAGAGGAACTGCAATTTTTATGAAGATTGGGATGCCAGGAGGCAGGCTTGACAAAACGGACAGGCTCTGTATAGGGAACTGTATCAGTGCAGTAATCCCTGAACATGGAGTGGAATAAAGTAATAATAAAAATTGTATTTGTTAAGCACTTATCATATGCCAGGCTCTATACTGAGAGCTGGGGTCGATATGAGCAAATCAGGTTGGACACAGTCCCTGTCACACGTAAGGCTCACAGTCTCATTCCCCATTTCACAGATGAGGTAACTGAGGCACAGAGAAATTAAGTGACTTGCCCAAGGTCACACAGCAGACAAGTGGTGGAGCTGGAATTAGAACCCATGACCTTCTGACTCCCACTATGCCATGTTGCTCCCCATAGGTACTATTTATATATCAGTCTTTTCGGTCACATCTGCATGCATGTATCAATCAATCAATTGCATTTATTGAACACTTACTGTTTGCAGAGCACTGTACTAAATGATTGGAAGAGTAGAGAAGCAGCGTGGTTCAGTGGAAAGAGCACGGGCTTTGGAGTCAGAGGTCATGGGTACGAATCCCGGCTCGGCCACTTGTCAGCTGTGTGACTTTGGGCAAGTCACTTAACTTCTCGGTGCCTCAGTTCCCTCATCTGTAAAATGGGGATTAAGACTGTGAGCCCCACGTGGGACAACCTGATTCCCCTGTGTCTACCCCAGCGCTTAGAACAGTGCTCGGCACATAGTAAGCGCTTAACAAATACCAACATTATTACATTATAAGAGTTGGTAGACACATTCTCTGACCACAACAAGCTTACAGTCTAGAGAGATGAGATGTCTGCGACAGTAACATCATCTTCAAATCAAAGGTCAGCTCCATAGAGTCAAATTTTCATTGTGAGTAAGGGGGCAAAAAGTGGGCTGGGATTTTACAATGGAAGAGCACTGGGAAGAGGCAGGGTTCAAAGAAGAACAAGCCAGTAAAAAGTCACCATTTTGTATCTTTTCAGCCAATATGCCTTCCCTGTTTAATTTCCAGCACCTTGAGTCTTATAAACCCATTAGCTATCTCTAGAACTTATGCACTTCCTTATATCCATCCTCTATACTTTCATATGTGTGGTTATTTAATTGTATATTCAGTTATTTTGACAATTCCATCTCCCTGTTAAAGTGTAAACTCTAATTGAGCAGGGAATTTGGCACTTCTTCAGTTTGAACTTCCCAAGTTCTTACCCCCATCATCCTAGTAAAGGACTTGGTTCATTTCCTTTTATTCCTCCCTTTCACTCTCTGCACATAGTCAGTTCTTTTATAATGAACGCATTATGGGTAGAACGCTACTGTGGAGTGAGGGAATGTTCTTCCCACAAGGCATATCTGTCTTTTTAGAAGGCAATGAAGTATTGGAGGAAATGGTTTTGTGTATCTGTGAAGTGTCTGTCAGTAAGAATAGTAATAAGAGTGGTGTTTGTTAGGTGCTTTCCATGTGCCAAGTAAGTTCTAGGCACTGGGGTAGCTGCAGTGTAAGCATGAGTTTCCTGTAACATAATGTTCGTTGGGAACATGATTCCCTCCTCCTTAAGACTGTGAGCTCCAAGTGGTGCAGGTACTGTGTCCAACCTGATTATCTTGTATCTATCACAGTGCTTAGTGCAGGGCTTTATGCACAGTAATGCTGAATGAATACCACATTGATTTTTGCTATTTTAGAAGAATACGCTCTATTGATGGCTTTCTCTGCTGGCTTGATGACATGAAGGAGATCATTTTAAATGTCCAGCCTGTGTGGATACTTGCATGTATATATATGTCCCCATATGTGTGGTTTTGTACACCCATAGATCTGTCTGTTTCCCCAGGGTTAATTGGAATTCATTTGGATCTAGTCTCCCTGTTCCCCGCAAGGGGTTCATTTATTCTTTGTCCTGGGCCTGGATGGATCCCAGATTGCCTACAATGAGGTCAAAAAGGGCCACCTGGGCCACCTGGAGGGGAGAATGAGTGAATAACTCCCTTCCCTCCCCTAAACCCAGCTCTTATTCTCTGTCTTCCCACTACCCAGGGTTTGTTAGAGGTGGAATAAGCCTTCCAGGCTGGCCATGCAGCAGTACACAGCACAGTCAATTATAGATTATGGAATATATACAATAAATGAATCGGTGCCTTCACTGTGCTGAAATTACCTCATTCCACAAGTGCTGTTGATTTCAGGCTGTTAGGACTCACAGCTACATTAACAGGTTTTAACCCCATTTTACCGAAGAAGAAACTGAGCCCCTCAAGTGATCAGAGAGACTTGTGCCAAGCAATACAACCAGCCAGCAGTCAGCTCAAAGAGGCTGTGCAGCCTTTGAGGTCTGAGGTGTTATTTCCAGAGAATCCAGCTCCTCTCCCTCCTCAGAGTGGTAAAGAATGCCTCGGCAGGGGCTGAGTGAGTGATTGTTCAATTGTGCTGTTGTTGGCTAATATTGACTAAGTGTCCACTCGCTGCCCGGGTGCCCAGTAAATTCTTGGTCCAGACTCTCATCCGGGAGACATTTCCTCAAGCAGATTGAAAAGCAGAGCCAATGTGAGGCCTGATCACGTTTCTGTTTCTGATTGCCCAGTTTGCTAAGTAATCTCCAGCTTTTACCTGGAGTTGAGTCACCCCCGTCAGTCTTCTCTAGTCTTTCCTGACTCGCATAAGGCAGTCTGGCCCATTGGAAAGAGCACAGGACTGAGTATGGAGATTCAACTGCTAGTGCAAGTTCTTCCACTTGCCTGCTGTGTGGCCTGGAGCAAGTCACTTAACTTCTCTGTGCCTCAGTTTTCTCATTTGTGTGGGTGGAGGGGGGGAATTTATTCTCCCTCCCTCTTAGGCTGCGAGCCCCATGTAGCTCTTGAATCTACTCCACTGTTTGGCACAGAGTAAGTGCTTAATAAATATCATCATTATTAGTATTTTCCTTAGGTGGGTGAGCTCCAAGGATGAAACAAGGGGCAAGTAATAGTAAAAATAATAATGATGATGGTATTTGTTAAGCGCTTACTATGTGTCAAGCACAGGGATCATCATCGGTTTGTCACTTGACTTCTCTGTGCTTCAGTTTCTCATCTGTAAAATGGAGGATTAAATATCTGTACCCCCTGCCACTTAGTCTGTGAGCTCCATGTGGGTCAGGGACTGTGTCTAATTGACCGTGTGGTAGACACTCCAGTGCTTAGCCCAGTGTTTGGTACATAATCAGCACTTCACAAATGTCACATAGCTGGTAACGGGTGAATTCAGGTTTACCAAAGGAGATATTTCACCTTGCGCCTAATTTCAATTGCAAAATAAAATCGCAAATGTAAGAATAAAGGCCTATTTGAATTGGAGGTCTGTCAGCACATGAATACAAGTGTGATTGGTAGCACCACCTTCTCCATCCCTGGCTGTCTTGCAGGAGAGTGGTGGGCAGAAACCGGAGCTGGAGCTAACTTGCAATAACTGTTAGCACCATGGGATGGATGGGATGGGACTTGGGATGGTCCTTCTGGAGCCCTGAGAATCTTGGAAGCTGCTCACTAAACTGTAAACTCCTTGAAGGCAGGGCTTGTGTCTGAGTGATGCTGATCAAAGATATGAGAGGCTCTGGAATGCCAATCCAACTGAACAGTGCAAATTTGTCCACATCATCCTGCAGGCCCTGGGAATGCAGCTCCATTTATGAGTGGCACGCAGAATCTTGCTCTGGTATTATTCCCTCCTGAAGACACCTGTTCACCTGGCAAGTGATAGAACAGTGGTATCAGGAGGTGAGGAATGAGCTGCAGGGTAGGTCTGGTGATAGATCTAAGGAAGCTACTTGCCCATGCTTCAGTGGTCCCGACACTTCTCTGATCGCTTCCCAGTCCCTCCTCCTGCTTCGGTTGTTCCCTCTCTAATGGGTCTCCCTTAACCCTTCCATCCGTGAGGGCAAGAACAGGTGCAAGAATCTGTTCCCAAAGATCATTATGAACACTGAGGTGGGTGACCGCTCTTTTTCAATCATCCCGATTTATGGTTCGGATCATTTTTGGCAACGTTATGTCCTGGGCCTCCTCTCTCTGTCAAGTGGTCTTCCACATTGTTCCTACTTTCAGTGCAGTGGCAGATTAACCGTCATTGCACAACAACATCATCGCCAAGTCAAGTCCTACGCACTTTGATTCTGAGATGACTACCTCTTTGAGTGTGTTTCCCTATCTGTAAAATGATATGATCCCTGTTGTCCCTGATATGATCCCTGTTGTCCCTCCCGCTTAGAATGTGTGCTTTGTGAGGGAAAGGGACTTGGATTGATCTGATTATCTTGTATCTACGAGAGTGCTTAGCACATCCTGGAGTCTTGATAAATAGCATTATTATTATTAATCCTGGTCCTGTCTGTGTGTCTTGGTATGATTCCATTGAACCAAATTAATATCAATAGAAGGAAATGAACAAGGCTGTCTGAATTTATATTTGCTACATATATTTTCTTCTTAAGTTACTTTTTTTAACTACTCAGTAGTATATGTAAATGAGCAGTCTGGTCAGGGCCAAGGGCCTGGACTAAGTTCACAGATATGTGAGATTCCAACTTCATTCCTCTTCTGGCTGATGCTCAGCCTAGACTCTGACATCTAGAGCAGAGCTGATGTGGCAGTGAGGGTTAAAGGGAGGTCACGCTTGAAAGCAAGTAATTCACTAAGCAAAGAATAGTAGGAAAAAAAAAGAAGAGTTCTCTATGTACTCTTGACAAAATCTTCTAGCACATAAAGAACAATGCAGAAATCTCAGTCCCCTTGAAGGGGTCAGATATTAAATGAGATACCCCATTCCTCCATTTATTTACTAGCTTGGATTAATTCAGGAGGAAATGTGAAAAATGTTTTTCTGAACTGGGACTTCTTAACCTAGAATGCTGAGTACTGTACACTCTACTCAGTCTTGTCTTATGCTGTCGTCTCCAACCCAGAGCCACACCATGGACACATCTCTCTCAGAATGCCCCACCTCCATCTGCCATTGTTCTGATAGCATATCCATAGAGTTTCCTTGGTAAAAATCCAGAAGTGGTTTACCATTGCCTCCTTCTGCGAAGTAAACTTGAGTCTCCTCCCTTGACTCTCTCCCGTGCCGCTACTGCCCAACGCAGGGGAGTCTTGACTTGTAGCAGGTTGCCTTCCACATGTTAGCCACTGGCCCAGCTGGGAATGGAATGGGTATGCCTCTCTGTGGCTCTCCTTCCCATCGTTGAGACTGGTAGAGTACTGGAAACTCTCCAGGTGCGACCTTGAGAGGGTAATGTACTCAGTAGGGACTCAGTGAATACCATTACTACCAGTACAGAGTTGTGTAACAAGATGTATTATTATTATTTTAGAAGGCCTTTGAAGAGGAAAGAGTTGTGGTTTGGAAAAGCTGATTCGGGAGGAAGTTTCAGGCCCGCGAGGAGGTGTGAGCATTGGGTTTGAGGCAGGAAATAGAGGGTCAGGCATGCTGGGAAGATGGGAGGTTTGGCAACTCTATGCAGATGACAGTCATGTGGAGAGGAGTGGTCCCCATTTTTCATGAGCCTGTGTCAACTCCATGGTTCCGGGGACTGCCACGTATGTCCCCTCCCTCTCCCCCTCACCAACCCTGGTCCTGTCTGTTCCTGTTGAGGCAGCTACATTTGTGTAGGTTGCCTTGGGCTTCCCTTCTGTCTCCATAGAGAATGGCAAAAGGAAGGCAGAGCTCACTGAAACAGAAGTGTCACCAAAATGACACAACTGGTCTCTGCTATCTGGCTAGATTTGCCCCTTGCCCAGCAGGGACTTGACCAGGACCTACTTCCCAGGAGTAGCAGGCAGCTTGGCCTGCTGGATAATGCCTGGACCACAGCTAGAGTGGAGTCTCCTCTCTCCTCTCCCCATCTGCCCCTTCACATTGCGTCTGCCCAGGGTGACCTCACAAAAGGTTTTTCAACAATCTTCTTGACATGAAACATCTGCCAGTATGGCGGTATTCTCCACATTTGCCCACCCTCTTCAAGGGCTGGCGATCTCTCCCAAGTAGCCGCTGGTAAGTTCATGGAGCAACACCCAATTCCCATGAAACCAACTGAAAGGAAGGCAGATTGAATAACATTTCTTTTAGGCCTGCAGTGACCTCTTCATTTGGGCCACAGCTTTTTATCATTTGGACATTTCATGTATTCTCATGTCCTAGGCTCCAGGCCTGTGGGCTTGTACTTATTTTCATGACTGGGCTGGGGAATATCTAGTTTAGAGATTTTTTTTGCAAAACTTGCTCAATAAAGAAAAATTAACTGCAGGCTTTCCTTAGAATGCTACCTGGGGAGATACTCAGGAGTGACTTTCCATTGCCTTTAAACCGGTTTTTGGAGGTTTTTTTTGGTCAAATAGAAAGTTCATCAAATGGCAATTTGGCCAAAAAAGCAGGAGGAAGATAGTATCGGTATGAATTTCAAAAACCTGCGAAGAGCTATAAATATAGCCTGCAATATTTTGCAATATCTAGAGTGTTTGGCCTAACGTTGAACAGTCTCCATTGTTCCAACCAGCTGTGTTCTTTCACTCGTTCATTTCCATGAAGCATTTCTATAAAGGCTGTCAAAGCAAAACCTGCAGCAGCAGACTGCTTACTGAAAAGTTCTGTGTACACAGTACATGGCAATCTCAAGATGGAACTTTGAATGTTTCAAACCAGAACAAAATCTTCATCCAATTATAAATGAACTATATTAAGCACAAAAGGCAATTTCAAATTACCCTGAACAAAGTTACATTTTACTCTTTGCTTTCAAAATGCATTTATCGCAATTTTGCAAACTAATTGCAAATTCATTTTGCTTAATTTTCTTAGGTTATTTCTTTTATTGCTTTCAAGTGCTCGGCAGATTTCTGAGCCATCTACATCCACGAGGAAGCTTCGAGGGGCTTTTTTTTTTTTGTTAATTTGTATTTAAAGCGGCTGAATAGGAAATGAATCATCCTTTTCATTCCTCATTCTCAGATTAACGTGGTGACCATGAAACGAGTTCCAGTTATTCTACACATATTCACAGCAGAGCACACTGCAGTGGATTGGTACAATTTAAAAAATGAAGTTGAAAGAAGGCATCGTAACCTTAAAGAGAAACTCAGATCAGACCTGGGGGATAATTTGGGAACTGCTTAGACCGGTTAGAATACAGGCCGTCATTTGGGACACTGTCATCTAAACACGCCTTTTTTTTTTGTTGCAGTGAATCCAAAGCCAGAATTGGCTTCTGGGGTGGTGGCAGGAATGGTCTGATGACCCAGCTGTCTCGGGGAAAAAGTGTCAGCAGCTAATGAACTCTGAACGAATGTCCAACAGGTGGATGGCTCACCCACTGATGAGTCCCTTGAGTGGGAGGAGATAAAACAGTTATCAAAATTGGATTTCCATACCCACCTGCTTTAATCACATCACCCTTTGTCTTCTGAGCCTAGGTAAATTGTTTGTGTGCTTGACAATTAGCTGTCTGCCCCATAATAAAAAGTACTTGATGAGGATCCTAGACTTTGCAGATTCAAGCAGCTTGTCCTGGGGGAGATTTCATTCTTGTGCCATGATATTTTACCTTCCATAATACCTTGAAACATCTCTGACTGGGAACTGCACAACCTCTAGAAACATCCAGGCTTGCATTTGGAGAAAACAGTATCTATTTTGACTTTGGACAGAAGTCAGGACACCTTTGATCCACCCTCAAGGGGCAGATCTCCTAAGTGGGAATGTGAGGAATCAACTAAGAGAAGCAGTGTGAACTAGTGGAAAGAGTATGGGCTTGGGGAGTCAGAGGATCTTGGTGTTAACCCCGGCTCCACCAGTTGCCTGATGTTTGATCTTGGGCAAGTCACTTAGTTTCTCAGTGCCTCAGTTGCCTCATCTGTAAAATGGGGATTGAATCCCTGTCCTCCTCCTTACTTGGGCTGGGAGCCTCATATGAGACAGGGACTGTGTCCCACCTGATTAACCCTAGAGCTTAAAATGGTGTTTGACACACAATTTGACTCTTCCTTCCTCCCCCCCTTCCTTCCTTCCTTCCTTCCTTCCTTCCTTCCTTCCTTCCTTCCTTCCTTCCTTCCTTCCTTCCTTCCTTCCTTCCTTCCTTCCTTCCTTCCTTCCTTCCTTCCTTCCTTCCTTCCTTCCTTCCTTCCTTCCTTCCTTCCTTCCTATCCTACTGTATGTAGAACACTGTACTGGATGGTATGTTGTGTGTAATTCACTTCACTGAGTAACTACCAGAACATTGTGCTGGGTGTCTATTGTGTGTAGATCACGGTAGCAGGTGCCTACCATGTGAAAGTCATTGACTTGGGGGCATACTATGTGCTAAGCACTGTCCTAGGGGTATATGATGTGTAAGTGACTGTACTGTGTGTCTACTGTGTCCAGAGCACTGTACTGAACACCATGGTGTTTAGGGTACATTACTAGGTACTTGGGAGGGAGCAATAGAAGTCAAATACCCAGTCCCTATCCTTAAAGACACGACCATCAAACAGGCACCACCAGCCAGCACATGGATTATCATCTCAAAGAATGGTCTCCCTTCATGGGCAGCTTCTGCTGCTCAGATCAAGTTTTGGGTCCCTGGGAGAGTGGGTTGGCCAAGAACCCCAAACATAGCTTTTGACAGAGAGGGTACCGTCTCTGTGAAACATCAGAAACTCAGCTGAGGCAGAAGAAAGAGCCAACAATCACTTCTTATTCCCAGGTTTTGTTGCTCCGATCCATCCATTGTTCTTCCAGGTGAACACTGATGGCAGAGGATGGTTGGATCCAGGATCATGACACGGTAGGGATATTTCAATGCAGATCAGTATTCTGAGGAGTCCCACCTATGACTCAACTGGGCTATCAGGTCGACCTTCTTGAGTGTCCCAGGAACCCCTCTCCCCTTGACCCACCCCAGCTTTTCTCATTGAGAGCTAACAGATGTGTTCAGATTCATGCTCTCTTCTGAGCACCCACCTCAAACCCTTCAGAGACTAAACAACACGGGAAAAGTGACTGGAAAGGACGCGAGTCTGATGTGCCATTTGGCTTGTAAAATGTCTCCCTTTTATGTGCTCTCTGCAGCCCTAAGGGTCTGGCAGAGTTAGCGGATCTAATATAGGGTTTGTAAAGGCCTGTTGAGGAGATTGGTGCAAACGTCGCACATAGTAAGCGCTTAACAAATATCATCATTATTAAAGAAGAAGGTGACTATAGCTTTGGAAGTACAGAGCAGAATAGAGACGAGACCTCCAGGAACAGATCAAAAACCTTCCCTCCCGAAGGAAGCCCTCACCCCGAGGCATATGCCTTGACCCCGAGGCATATTTGGGTTAGGTGGCAAGCTGTTAGAGGGCACTCCTTTCTGATCCACACTTCTGGAGCTGGGTGTAATGAGTTACTGTGGGAGGAGTCCAGACGATTCGACCCTGGACTCCCAGAGCATCCTGACGCCAGGATCCATCAGCTTTTCTGGGCAGGGACCTTGCGGGTAAAGGCCTGAGCAGAAACAACAGCATAGCCTAGTGGATAGAGTATGGGCCTGGGAGTCAGAAGGACCTGGGTTCTACTCCTGGCTCCGCCAGTAGTCTCCTGTGTGACCCTGGGCAAGTCATTTAACTACTCTGGGGCTCAGTTACTTCATCTGTAAAATTGGGATTAAGACTGTGAACCCCATGTGGAACGGGACTGTGTCCAACTTGATTAGCTTGTAATAATAATAATGATGATGCAGCTGTTATTTGTTAAGCACTTACTATGTGCAGAGCGCTGTTCTAAGCACTGGAGGATTCAAGGTGATCAGGTTGTCCCACGTGGGGCTCACTGTCTTCATCCCCATTTTCCAGATTAGGGAACTGAGGCACAGAGAAGTTAAGTGACTTGCCCAAAGTCACAACTGACAAGTGGCATAGCCAGTATTCGAAATCATGACCTCTGACTCCCAAACCCAGGTTCTTTCCATTGAGCCACGCTACTTCTCTACCCAGCTCTTAGAACCGTGCTTGACAAATAGTAAGCGCTTAAACAATACTATCATTATTATTATTTACTACTTTTAATAAAAAGGGAATCCAATAAGGATTCTAATCTGGGTTTTAATCCCAGCTTCACCATTTGTCTGCTGTGTGATCTTGGGGAAGTTGCTTCACTTCTCTGTTCCTCGGTTACTTCATATGTAAAATGGGGATGAAGATTGTGAGTCCCCCTGGGACTTGGATTGTGTCTAATCTTGTATCTATCTCATCGCTTAGAGCAGTGCCTGGCACGTAATAAGGGCTTAAAAATACCATTTTTAAAAAAAGATAAACCCAATCTGGTCCTGCTCATTTTGAATTTTCTTTCTGTCAGGAGAGAGAAGGAGCCATTAAACACCTTGTGGACAGGAAGCAGACCTAGGATTGGTGTCCTCTCCACATGGGTGATGGGGGCAAATTACCCACTCCCCCTCATCACGCCCCCTCCCTCCCCACCCCCAATACAACTCTGTGGACTGGACCCATTACCTTGCTCATCCCAAGTCTCCAGATGTGAAAAGGTGTCCAGTCAGGGCTGAAAAGACCCAGGATGGTGGCTTTCTGGTGGCTTCTGAGATCTTTGAAACCTCTACTTCCCAAAGTTAACTTCCCCATGCTCAAAATGAAAAGTTGACCTTTCTGGTATCCTGCCCCTCTGCTGTACTTTCCCAAGTGCTATGCCCTAGTGGAGCGAGCACCAGAAGACTGCGGTTCTCATCCTGTTTCCGCCCTTGCCTGCTGGATGACCTTGAGCAAGTCACTTAAATCCTCAGTTTTCTCATCTGTAAAATGGGGATTCAACGCCTATTCTCCATCTCCCTTGGACTGTGAGCCCTTTGTGGGAAAGGAACTCTGTAGGATCTGATCATCCTGTATCTACCCAAGTGGTTGGCATTAAGTGCCTAACAAATATTTTTATTATTTATTTTTACACTGCATTACACCAATGAGTGCTCATTAAATAGCATTTCAACCACTCTCATTCTCATTAGTTTGACTTCCAGGTCCGGGGTTTCCCACTGAAGAGTAGTGGGCTTAAGTGGCTGGCTTCAAAACAGATGAACAGCTTAGACCGTGGGTTCCTTGCCTGGGCTTTTGAAGCCCTTTCCCAAGCCCCTAGTTGCAGCCCTCTTCACAACGCAGCCACCCACGAATACCCATGGTCCTTGATTTGTTCTCCCAACGGAGGGATGAGGGAGATTCGGCTCCAGCCTTCCAGCCCGGGGCAGCGAGAGCATCCAAAGAAGGCGGGCCAAGCCAGGAGGAGTGGATGTTGCTTGATTCTTTAATCCAGTGAGGCTCGAGGTTAAAAGGAGGAAACTTTGCTGATCCAAAGCAGAGTTTTAAAGCATCTTCTTTGTTAAAAACACACATAAAAAACATAAGGCTTAACCCTTATCACCGCGGTCTCGGTCGAAGGGTAAATATAGAGAAGCAGCGTGGCTCAGTGGAAAGAGCCAGTGGGAGTCAGAGGTCATGGGTTTGAATCTCGGCTTTGCCACTTGTCAGCTGTGTGACCGTGGGCAAGTCACTTCACTTCTCTGTGCTTCAGTTACCTCATCTGGAAAATGGGGATTAAGGCTCTGAGCCTCAGATGGGACCACCTGATTACCCTGTATCTCCCCCAGAGCTTAGAACAGTGCTCTGTACATAGTAAGTGCTTAACAAATACCAACATTATTATTAGAGAAGCGGCGTGGCTCAGTGGAAAGAGCCCGGGCTTTGGAGTCAGAGGTCAAGGGTTCGAATCCCGGCTCCGCCACTCTGCCTCTCCCCCAGCGCTTAGAACAGTGCTCTGCACAGAGTAAGCGCTTAACAGATACCAACAGTGTTCTGTACATAGTAAGCGCTTAACAAATACCAACGTTATTATCATTTTATTAATAATAATCAGCAGGGATGATTGCAGAATTCAGGCCAAGCGTTAAAAAAGGCCTTTGTGTCCTCAGTGACGGAGATGAACCCGTCATGACGGAGAATGGACAGGAGATGGCAGCAGAGGACGCCAATTGAGGCCCCCGCGCTCCAGGCTGCTGGAATTCTGACAGCTACAAAACGGTCCCTGCCGTTTGTGTATAAAACTGGGATAACTGTTTGTACATTAAAAAAATGCAACAATAAATTAAACATAAGGGAGAAGGGATGCTAATAAATACAGTGTCAGACTGCAGTTTCAATACCGGGTGACAAGGTCTGGGCGTCCAACCCTCCTAGTTCAAACCGGGGAGAAGGTTTTAGTTATTATTATTATCGTTATTATTATTATAGTTATCATTAATAACGCAGCCACCTTATTATTTTGCGCATAATAACGCATTTGTTAAGCGTTTATTATGTGCCAAGCGCTCTTCTAAGCGCTGGGGTAGTAATCAGGTTGTCCCAGGTGGGGCTCATGACTCTGTGGAAAGAGGCCGGTCTTAGGAGTCAGAGGTCATGGGTTCTAATCCCGGCTCCGCCACCTGGCAGCTGGGTGACTTTGGGCAAGTCACTTCACTTCTAGGTGCCTCCGTTACCTCATCTGTAAAATGGGGGTGAAGAAGGTGAGCCTCACGAGGGTCGACCTCATTACCCTGTATCTACCCCAGCGCTTAGAACGGTGCTCGGCACATAGTAAGCGCTTAACAAATACCAACATTATTATATATTATTAATCTCCAGTTTACAGACGAGGGAACTGAGGCACAGAGATGTTATGTGACCAGCCCGAGATCACACAGCAGACAAGTGGCGGAGGCGGGATTAGAATCCACCTCCTCTGGCTCCCAAACCCGTGTTCTTGCCGCTAAGCCACGCTACCTCTGGTGGTTTTAGAGGTTGGGTGGGAAGTGCCCGGTGTCAGTCTCGACACATGCAGAGGCTAAGAGCAGCAACCCCAGTGGGCCTCTCATCACATCCGGCAAGTGAGGCCCTCTGTCTGTGGGCCTGTGGGCTCCCAATTCAAGTCAGTAGTATTTATTCATTCATTCAATAGTATTTATTGAGCGCTTACAATGTGCCGAGCACTGGACTAAGCGCTTGGAATGTACAAATCGGTAACAGATACAGTCCCTGCCCTTTGACGGGCTTACAGTATTTATCCAGGGCCTATTATGAGTAGAACACTGTAGTGAGTGCCTCCTCTATTAGACATTTGGGAGAATACAATAAAAGGTAGGACTCATAATCCTTGACCTCAAGGAATTTTTTTTTTTTTTGGTATTTGTTAAGTGCTTATTATGTGCCGAGCACTGTTCTAAGCGCTGGGGTAGACATAGGGGCATCAGGTTGTCCCACGTGGGGCTCACAGTCTTAGTCCCCATTTTACAGATGAGGGAACTGAGGCACAGAGAAGTTAAGTGACTTGCCCACAGTCACACAGCCGACAAGTGGCAGAGCTGGGATTCGAACTCATGAGCCCTGACTCCAAAGCCCATGCTATTTCCACTGAGCCACGCTGCTGGCAGGCAGGCAGATGCAAACTGCATATATGTGTACATATGTAACCACTTAGTACAGCGCTCAGGGTATAGTAAGCACTCAATAAATGATTGAATGAATAAAGTGGGAAAAGGAGAAAATTATAGATACAGCTGATAATTGCAAGATTATGGTAAAATGAATAAATGGCTAATAAATGGAATATGTAAATTGATATATTACACATATAAGTGCATAGGGTGGCTGCTTGGTAGTAACAGTAATAGTAGTACTTATTATTCATTCGTTCAGTTGTATTTATCGAGCGCTTACGGTGTGCAGAACACTGTACTAAGTGCTTGGAAAGTACAATTCAAAAACAAATGGAGACAATCCCTACCCAGCAGGCTCATAGCCTAGAAGGGGGGAGACAAACATCAAAACAAGTAAACAGGCATCGAAAGCATCAATATAAATAAGTAGAATTATAGATATATACACATCGTTAACTAAATAGAATTATAAATATGTACATATATACACAAGTGCTGTGGGGTGGGAAGGGGGGTAGAGCAGAGGGAAGGAGTTGGGGCGATAGGGAGGGGAGGAGGAGCAGAGGAAATGGGGGGTTCATTCTGGGAAGGCCTCCTGGAGGAGGTGAGCTTTGAGTAGGGCTTTGAAAGGGGAAAGTGTGCTAGTTTGGCACAGGTGAGGAGGGAGGGCATTCCAGGCCAGAAGTAGGGCATGGAATCAGGGAAGGCCCTGTAGGGGAGGTGGGGTATTAGAAGGGATTTATAGTTGGGTAGAGCTAGGTTCGGTGGATTCTATATTCCCCTGTGCTTTTCAGGGAGAACAGGTTTGTGAAAGTCACTGGGATATGGTGATAGGATGATGTGAGACTATTTGAGGACTTTCTAGGAATGATCATTTTTTGAAACAGAACTATTGACCTCACTGCTCCCATTATGTTCCATTCAAATCCATCGGTGGTTCACACAATGGTCCAAAGCCCAGTGCCTTCCCCTCTAAGCCAGGCTACACTACCCTTATCCTTTTCCCAAGGCTTTGTTTTAGGTGACAGTTCTTTCCTGTCTCCTCTCACCACCCCCAGCCCATCTTTTTCTCCACATCGCACTTCCCCTGTTCCTTCTCCCCTCTGTCATGTTCTTCTCTCACTTCCCCACATCATGTCAGCTTTTCCTACCTGAAAACAATTGATCAACTAATAATATTTACTGAGTCCCTACTCTGTACAGAACCTGTACTAAGCACTTGGGAAAGCACAATAGAATGAATAGACATGATCCCTGCCCTCTAGAAGTTTACAAACCAGTGTGAGAGGCAAACATTAAAATACATCTCAGGTAGGAAAAAAAAATAGTTTAAAGATATGCATGGGAGTGTTCAGTGGAAGGGGTGAGTGCCTAAATGCACTACCCTTAAGGGATGAGGACTCAGGGGCATAGGTGACACAGTAGAGAGGGAAAATAGAATGGGGAGATGAGAGGTAGTCAGGGAAGGCTTCCTGGAGGAGAGGTGATTTCAGAAGAACTTTTAAAAGGGGGAGAGTGGTGGTCTGTTGGATGTGAAGGGGAAAGGACTTTGAGGCAGGAAGGAAGGTGTGAGCAAGGAGTTGACATTGAGAGATGAGAGTGAGGCCTGGTGAATAAGTACCTTATTAAGCACTTACTCGATGCCAGTCACTGTACTATAGTCTCTGGGGTGGATACAAGCTAGTCAAGTTGGACATAGTCCATGTCCCACATGGGGCTCACAGTCTTAAGCCCCATTTTACAGATCAGTTAACTGAGGCACAGAGAAGTTAAGTAGCTTGCCCAAGGCCACACAGCAGACAAGTGGTGGAGCCGGTATTAGAGCCCAAGTCCTGCTGACTTCCAAATCCGTGCTCTATCCAGTAGACCACACTGTTCTTTGTCTCCCATTTCTCTGTTCAGGCAGGAGGAGGCTCAGCTCTCCACACACCTGGTCTGGTCAGTCCTATCCTGGAGTCTTTGTGCCAGCCCTGAAATCACTCTAAGTCTCTCCCCAGCAGCTTCCCAGAGGCAGCCGGATGCAGCTCTAACTTCTGGTTCATCTGGGCCTTTACTGGTGGCTACTGTCAGGGGGTTTAGTTTCCAAGGGCCAGAGTTGCAGTCTGAACTGTGTTTGAGGACCGATTCAGGCATCCAGGAGTTAGGAGGCCAGTCCAGCAGCTCATGGGGGCAGAATCCAGCGGGGAAACCCCAGGAAGAGGAGCTGGGAGATCAGGGAGTTTATTCACTGAGTTTCTCATTGTTCGTTTCAATGTCTTCTTAAGCACATTGACTCCCTGTCTGTACCAAACACCAGGAGTAGGTAACCCCAACCCCAGCCCTAGGGTGTGTTGAACATGTCCAGAATCGATTCTCCTCTTTGGAGGCGAGGCATAGTAGATTGTTGTTAGCAGTGTGGCCTAGTGGAAAGAACCCTTAGCTGTGTAGCCATGGACAGACTCACTTAATTTCTCTGTGCTTCCATTTCCTCATCTGTAAAATGGGGATTGGCCTCTCAGGGTCGCAGCTGGAGGGTTTCCAGTACACTACCAGTCTTGACTACGGGAGGAAGAGTCAAGCAGAGGCATACCCATTCCGTTCCTAGCTTGGTCAGTGGCTAGAGAGTGGAAGGCAATCTGCTACAAGTCAAAATTCACCCATTCTGGGCAGTAGTGGCAAGGGAGAGAGTCAAGGGTGGAGACTCGAGTTTGCTGCGTGGAAGGTGGCAGTGGTAGAACACTTTTATATCTCTACCAAGAAAACTCTGTGGATACACTCTCATAACGACTGCAGAGAGCGGGGCGTTCTGGGAGAAATATATCCGTGATATCGCTATGGGTTGGAAACGACTCAAGGGTAGAAGACAAAATGGGAATTTAAATGCCTGTTTTTTCCCCACCCCTCCCTTAGATCTGACTTGATTACCTTGTATCTCTCCCAGCATTTAGCACAGTGTTTGGCACATAGTAAGCATTTACGAAGGTGAGACTCTCCCTGGTCCAATGGATCATTCAGGTTCCTTGGGTGTCCTCTTGTCCCTCTCCGTTTGGCTCTCAAATCACTGGTCATTTTCTCTGCTCCTTAGCCTCTCCACAAATCCTTCTGCCAACCACATTTGCTGAATATCTGCCCCAGGCTAAGGTAAAGCAGGCAGACTGCAATCCCCAGATGGTGGTGTGGAGAAAGGAGGGTGCCATGGATAAAAAAAGAGAGAGCTGTGGATAATGGAGAGTGTCAGGGATAATGGGGTGTGTTGTGGATAATGGGGAGTGAATGAGGAATGCTGTGGATAATGGGGAGCGCTATAGATCATGGAGAATGTCATGATTAATGACTCTTCCACTAGCACTGTAAGCTCCTCCTCTAGACTGCAAGGTCCTTGTGGGCAGGGAACAGATCTACCAACTCTGTTATACTGTACTTTTCCAAGTACTTGGAACAGTTCTTGCACATAGCAAGCGTTCAATAAATAGGATCGATCGATTGATTCATTAGTACCTGTATCAAGTGATTTTGAATCTCCCATATGATGCCTTTCTTGGTACCTATGGAGTTAAGAGGTAAGCATAACCTATTGATTTAAATATGAGTAGCACAGCTGCCAGCAGGTGCTAATAATACACACCTGATGCTACTTACATGCTGATGCCCAGGAAACAGCTGCTAAGAATCTCTTAACAAAGACATCACAGAAGACAGACATAACCAACCCAGAGGCAGAGTCTTCTCTTATTAAGAAGAATGAAAATGAAGAGAAAAAATGATCTGGATCTTTTTAAGATCAAACACTTTAAGTTCATCTGATGCCAGTGAAGCAGATTTCCTCTTACCCTGTTAGGAACAAAATAGCAAGTAACAGGTTGGCCAGCTGCCGGCCTGCTGGCTTGTACACCAGACCGAGCTGAGGAGTTCTTCTCGACCGTGCCAAAGTCTCCATTTCAACAAGCTACCAGAGATGATTTGCCATCTTAATGCCAGTCAGTCCCAGGCCACTCCAGGCTCCACAGAGAGGGCTGACAGAGATCTCACCCAAGTCTGAGACTTACAAGCACATAATAATTGTGGTTTCTGTCAAGGAGTTTACTTTGTGTCGAAGCACTGGGTTAGATGTGGGATAATCAGAGCAATCACGGTCCCTGTCCCACCCAGGGATCTCAGTCCGAGGGGAAGAAGTTTTCAATCCACATTTTACAGGCGAGATAACTGAGGCACAAATAAATTGTGATCTAAGATCTCATGGCAGGCAAGCCCATTCCAAAAGCCCCAAGAAGTACAGTGGTAGTGGGTTATTATAACCCACTCTTTCCCCTAATGAATATCTCACCCAAGCCTGAATTTCCAACAGTAATTGTGGATATATCATGGGTTTCTCTACATTCACCCTCAATCCCACCCCACTCACTCCTAATGTGTATTATTCCTTGGTCTAGGGCAGGGACTTTGCCTACTTCATTTCAGGATCCTGCTCACTGTAACAAGACTGCATTGTATTACCTCAGTGGACGTGTCTTTTTTTCTAATGTTATTTGTTAAGTGCTTACTATGTGCTGTACTAAGGACAAGTGTAGATACAGGCTATTCAGGTTGGACACAGTCCACATCATTCATTCAATCGTACTTATTGAGCGCTTACTGTGTGCAGAACACTGTTCTAAGCACTTGGAAAATTCAATTCGGAGAAGCGGCGTGGCTTAATGGAAAGAGCACGGACTTGGGAGTCAGGGGTCATGGGTTCTAATCCTGGCTCCACCTCTTATCAGGTTTGTGACTTTGGGCAAGTCGCTTCACTTCTCTGTGCCTCAGTTACCTCGTCTGCAAAATGGAGGCCAAATCTGTGAGCCCCACGTAGGACAGCATGATTACCTTGAATCTACCCCAGCATGTGGCTCACAGTCTTAAGAAGAAGAATGATGTTATTTTTTAACTTACTTATGTGCCAAGCACTGTTCTGTCTCAATCTCCATTGTACAGGTGAAGGAACGGAGTCACAAAGAAGTGAAATGACTTACCCAAGGTTACACAGCAGGTAAGTGGTAGAGGCAGGATTAGAAACCAGGTCCTCTGGCTTCCAGATCCATGCTCTTTCCACTAGCTGACATTGCCTCTTGCCTTTCACGTTGTTTCAGTGGTTTCTAGTGTGGGCGTAAGGAGAACAGGAAAGCGACTTTGAATTCTAATAGCCTGCCTACAGACACAGTGCTGGCAAAGATGCTTAAACAGCACTCTGGAAAGATGTTAAGAAAATATTTGTAGGGCTTCACACACACACCTATAGACAAAAAAAATAAATCCAATTCTTGTTGCTGTAGAGGCAGCAACACTGTGCAGCCTTAATTAAAGCATCATCTGACCTGGGTTTTTTTTCTGCTACAGTTGCAGAAAAGGATTAATTACAGATGAGCTGTGTGTCATGATAATTAACTATTGCTGCTTCCCTGAATTGCCACATTCTGATACTTTTTTCCACTTTAGTAGGGACAGGGAAGAGGAATTTTTATCACTTTTCTGCCTGCGGTCCCTGATGGATTCACCACCCATAAATTTGCACAGCATACACAAAATAGTGCTCTATCAGCACTTTCATCCCCCAGCCTGTTATGGAGGGTTGGATTGAAAATTTAGGGCGAGGAGCAAGTCCGTGCTGGAGTACGAGAGGCCTCAGGAAAAACAGATTAAAACAATCCAATAGGACACAGTCCCTGTCCCACATGGGGCTAACATTTTGAGCGGGAGGAACAACAGTCATCTCCATTTACAGAGGTGGAAACTGAAGCACAGAGCAGCTAAGTGCCTTGCCCAAGGTCAAACAGCAGACAGGTGACAAAGCTGGAATTAGGACCCAGGCCCCCTGACTCCCAAGCCAGTGCATTTCTACCAAGCCACACCACTCTCAAGTTTGATGAGGGAGGGGCCAGGATTCTGGGGATCGATAACATAATGTTCCAGACATGTAGCATGAATTCGCCACCCCAGAGGTGCCAGGGATATGGGTGGCCAAGCCCAAAGGTGCCGGGGCTATGGATTGCCAAATCCAGAAGTGACCGGGTTTAGAACCACCAAAGCTGTAGCATAAATTAAGCCCTGACTTTCCACTTTGGAAAATGATTTGTGTAAATGATCCTCTCCATCTGCTTGAACAATGCGATGGATCTATTTTAATTCTGGGGTGAATTTGGTCAGAGCAGAATCGTAATAAAAACATGGCTTCAACATTCAAAATGTTTTCTCTTCTGGCAGCCCATCTGGTGCCACAGCCAGGGTAAAGACAAACTTTCCAAGTGGCACCCACTGAGTGACCTTTGGAATGGAGGTGTGGAGGGAGAGGGCCATGGAAGAGGTTCCTTCTTCTATCCCCAATCACCTCTGCCTGTCTGAGCTATCTAGTCTAGGAGTATTCCAGGAAACAGTGAGTTATAGCTTCCCATAGAAAAGGGATCTTGCACTGAACTGCCTGGAACAGGGGTCCTCTGGGACTTCAGACTACCTGAAAGATTATGGGAGCTCTAGACAATCTGTGAGAAGGGCTATTTCAATTCTCTGAGGTCATTTTTTATCCCACTCTGGGCTACCAGAAAGCATCAAGCAACCGTAAGCTTGGTTTGGGATGGAAGCCATGATCCAAGATATAATTATCATCGGTATTATCCCCTTAAAGACTTGTAAGCTTCTCCCTACACTGTAAACTTCTTTCTAGATGGTAAACTCCTTGTGGGCAGGGAAAATGTCTACCAACTCTGTTGTACTCTCCCAAGCTCTGATTACAGTGCTCTGCAAACAACAAGTGCTCAATGGTTATTAGGGCTTCAAAACTTGCACGGGCCCTTACTGACTCTTGGCTAAGGCAACCAAAGGGATTCAAACAGTGAATATGGAGCTTACAAATGCCTTTTCTCTACCTTATCATCAATGGAGTCAACTGAGCAACTATTGCGAGCAGAGCACTGTAATGATGCTTAAAAACATATATTAGAAATAAATAAAAATATGATCTTTGCCCTCAAGGCTTTTATAATCTAATGAGAGGGGCAAATGGGTATAAATTGGCCAATGTATTCCTATTATTTCCCAATATTCACCCCATTATTATCATCATCATTCCCCACGATTACTGACTGAGTGCCCCCTCTGAGCATAGTACTGTAGTAGATACTTGGTGGGGGCGGGCATATGAAAGAAAGATAAATGTGAGCTCTGTCCTCAAGGAGCTTAGTGTCTAATGGAGTAGACAACGTGGCCAATAAACAACAACAAATTGAATCACTCCAGTCTAGCACTAGGACTGGAACACCATTTCAACATCGTTTAGACTGTGAGCCCATTATTGGACAGGGTCGTCTCTATCCGTTGTCGAATTGTACACTCCAAGCGCTTAGTACAGTGCTCCGCACATAATAAGTGCTCAATAAATTCTACTGAATGAATGAATGAATGGGAGAGGAGAATTTTCCAATGAAAAGCGTGGGAAGCAAAGTGGAAGAGTGGAAAGAACATAGAACTGGGAATCAGGAAGCCTGGGTTCTAATCTTGGCTCCACTACTTGCCTACTGAGTGGCCTTGGGCAAGTCTTTTAACTTCTCTGTGCTTGGAGACCTCATTTCTAAATTGCCTACACACCCTTCTCCTTAGACTGTGAGCCCCATGTGAAACAGGGATTGGGCCTGGTCTTATTGTATCACCTGTCCCAATGCACTGAACAGTGCTTGGCACAGAATAAGTGCTTAACACTTACCATTATTATTGAACCGTGTCCAACCTTGGTCCCCCCTCTTCAGGCAGCTTCTCCTCAATTCTGCACCCTTTTTCTTTCCCTTCCCCTGCTAGGTTTCTCCCCTTCCCTCTGACAGCTCATCTGAGCACTTCCTCGGTTCCGAGGACCTTGTCCATCAGAGGTGCTGACCTTCTTGGGGTGGAGTTGCAATGGCCGCCGGGTACTCTGGACTAGGATGGATTTGGCTGAAGCGGATGGCGTTGATAGAGGGAGCCCCTGACCTCGCCCTTCTGCAGCTTCAACCTCACGGCGTTCCTTTCATGAAGCACCTGTTCGCCCCTTCGCCTGGATTTGAAGGAAATGTTTTCCGCACAGTTGGAAACGGTATGAGATTGGCTATTTTACCAGGCACGCCTGCCGGATGCATTCGGTTTCATAGATGTTTATGTGCTCTTGTTGGGGGAAAATGCCTTGATTTCAAACAAATACATTTTCCAGCTCATTATGTCCCAGTGTGAAGCCTAATTCTGTTAAAAATAATTACAACGGCTGAATTATTTCACTGAGAAAAACAGGCTTTCACCTACTCCTCCATCGCCAAATTTTCAGAAAGACTTTTAAGACTTCAGTTTGGGATAGTGAGATGAAGATCAGTCAATCTATTGTATTTATCGAGTGCTTATCTTATGCAGAGTTCTGCCCTAAGTGCTTGCGATAGTACGATATAACAGTTATAATGGTTGGTAGACACATTCCCTGTCCACAAGGAGCTTACAGTCTGTAGGAGCTTACAAGTTCCTGCAAGTCTCCTAGAGAGGTGGTACACTGCAAAAAATAAGTCTTTGGGAGCCAGAGGACCTGGGCTTTCAACCTAGCTCTGCTACTGGCCCACTGTGTAACCTTAACCTCTCCAGGCCTCACTTTGGGTGGAAGATTTGGGAGACTGACAGAGCTTACTGTTTTGGTGTGAGAATCTCAGGGATGTTCAGGCAATATTGACTGATTATTACTGCTCAGGTCACAGGTGTCTCAGAGCCCAATTTAATTTATTCCTGCCCCTTCTTTCCATTCTCTTTGCGAATTGCTCCTCTCCTTTCCAAGTGGCCATTTTCCACCTTAGCCTTATTTGGTCCACTCTGCCATGCCTTTTCGCTGTTGTTCATCCTCCTAGCACTGTTGCCTGAATATTTCCTCAGTTTAGAGCTATGCACATTGAGTGAGCTCTCTTTTGGACTCAAAGCTGGTGCTAGTGAAAGTGAGGTTTTTGTCAGTGAGTGTGGCTGTGACTGAAAAGCCAATACAGCAATGTCTGGCTGCCACTTTCTATGTATGTAAAGATTACTCCTTGCTGTATTGTGGCATCTGCTATTCTAGTGCCTGTCGCTGTTTTCTCTTTCCTCTTAATCTCAAGTTCTTCTCGAAGCCTCGGTTCTATAAGGTCCTCCACGGTGATTATATATTTAGTTTGGTTTAAAATCTGTTCAATCATTTCTCATAGTTTTGTCATAGGTTCATATTTCTTATCTGATCTCTATCTGATCTTTAAAGAAGAAATCTGTTAGTGTTCCTGAAATTCATCTTTGATTCAATTCCTCAGCAATGCTTGAAAGCTTCCAGAAGTCTCATCATCTTCTGATATCTTACATGAGCTTTTAGTATTCCAGCTACCTTTGGAAACCAGCAGGAATAATAATCAGGGTATTTATTAACACTGTGCTAAGTCCTGGAGTAGATACATGGTAATCAGATTGGATGCAGTTCCTATCTGATATGGGGTTCACAATCTGATTATTATAGAGAATAGTTACCTTATCCCCATTTTACAGATGAGGAAATGGAGGTACAAAGAGTTTAAGAGATTTGCCCAATGTCACAGAGCAGGTTAATGGCAGAGCCAAGACTAGAACTTGGGTTTCCTGATTCCCAGATAGGAATATTGTCATCTTGCAGGAATCCTACTTCAGATTTTTTGCACTTGTTCTCAGAAACAAGTCAAACTCCTGGAGAAAACATTTCCAGTTCTGAACAATATTCACTGCCAAATTTAAGTTACTAGGTGAATTTAGCTGTTCCATATCTATTTGTAACCTGTATCGTATTCTTTTCTGGTAGTGTGTTGTATTGCTTCAGCAACTCTTCAGTCAAGAGATATAGATTTTACATCACATCTATTTGGTTTGTTGTTATAGTGTCTATCTGCTCTGCTGGATTCCTTGAGGACAGGGATCCGGACTCCTAATCCTATTGTGCTAATAATAATAACATTCTTATTATGGTATTGATTAAGTGATTCCTATGTGCTTCGTACTTTACTAGGCACTGAAGTAGGTGCAAATTAGTCAAATCAGACACGGTCCCTGTCCCACATGGGCCTCATGATCTAGAAGAGAGGGAGAGCAGCTATTAAATTCCCATTTTACAGATGAGGAAGCTGAGGCACTGAGAAGCAAGTGGCAGAGCCAAGATTTTGAATCAGAATCACAGGCCCATGCTTTTTCTACTAGGCCACCCTGCTTCTTGTCCTTATTCAAGAGCCTCTCACAGTGTTCTGTCCAAAGTCGGTGCTCAGTAAATATTGTTAATTAATTGACTGCAAATATTTACAAGCCACCTGCTGCTCCCTGCTCTCAAGTCTCCTCTCTGCTATTTTGTTCAAGCATTTCCTGTCTGAAGCTGAATCTCTTGAAGGTACCCTGAATAGACAATTCTTATGAAAGGGGTTGTAGAACCTAGCTTATTAAGATTCAGGGTTACAAAGACACTTGGAACCTGGGCAGAAGGGCCAGACCTTCTAGCCCTGACTATCTGTCTAGCTCCTCTGAGTGTGAGGAAATCTATATTTCTATATTTCTGGTGAATTGATTGGGTATTTCCAGGTAATGAAGTGAAGTGTGGTACCTAGGTTCCAGGTACATAAGAGGTTGACGAACCTCCACACCCAGTGCTCTCTCTAGCCATCTTCCAAGGCATAAGCTCTAGATTCGCTGGTGCCAGTGAACTTCACCAGCTCCCAACACTGTACACATCAACTCTCTTCACCTTCCACTCCTTATCTCACACTCCTTGTTCCTCCTCTTCTAATTGTACCTGACTCTTGAGTCACCCACCTTTGACTTCTCACTCACACTCTGACTGGGGCCCGGAGCTCCTTCCTCCACAGATCCACCAAAACACAACCCACCCCATGTTCCAAGTCCTCCTAGAAAGCCCAACTACTCCAGGAAGCCATCCCTGGTTAATTAATAACACCCCAACTATATTTTGTGCTTTTATGCTCCTCCTCAGCACTTATGGGCAAATGAATATCCGGTTATTTATATAGCTATTTCATCCTGATATCTTCGTACTATTATTAGTGGTCATCCTAGTTCTTTCTCCTGGGTTAATAATTTGGGTCTATTGTCTCCCCAGTTAGATTATTAGCTCCTTGGGGGCTGGAATGTGTGTTTTACTTCTGCTGTACTCTCTTAAGAGTTTAGCACAATGATTTGCACTCAGGAGGTGCTCAATAAGGACTCAATAAATGCCACTTATTGACTGACTAGCATTTAGAGCTGTCCCTACTACCTACAATTTCCACCTTCTCTTTATTCTCCTTGTTCTGCCCATTCTCCCTGGTTGCTTACCTCTCATGGCAGAACTTCTCTTTCAATGGCTGCTCGAACCCCCCATTAAAGACAGTAGCTTTTGGAGGGTATTTACAACTACTGACTTCCAACGGCTATAAGCAGAACCTTCCAACTCTGGGCTCTATTTTGGATGTCCACGTCAGTGGAATATAAATGTGTCCAGCTCACCATGGCCTCAACCCAACCCTACTGAACATGTGTGAAAGAGAAATCATTCCAAGATGATGTCACGTGGTGATTTCCTAAGTGGCCCCCTCCACCTCGACCCACAGACCCAACCCCAACCTATAATTCTCTGAGCACTTCATCTGAGTGACTACCCCAGTTTTACAGCTGGAGAAACTGAGTCACAGTGGTTCCTATTATAGATCCCTTAAGGGTTAAGCAACAAGACAGCCTTTCTGCATTCAGATTCATGCCCAGTAACAGCTCCTTCTAAATATCAAAGGAGTGTGGCCTAGTGGACAGACCATGGGCCTGGGTTCTAGTCCTGGCTCCACCACTTGTCTCCTGTGTGAGCTTGGACAAAGAACTTAACTTTTCTGTGCCTCGGGTTATCTCGTCTGTAAAATAGTAGGGATTAAGACTGTGAGCCCCATGTAGGACAGGGACTGGATCCAACCTGATTACTTTGTTTCTACCCCAGTGATTAGAACAGTATGGGGCACATAACCTCTCAATAAATGCAGCTGATTGATTGAGCTCTGGATCATCACTTGTTGTCCACATCAGGCAGAAATGAGTACCAGAATGTTTGAACATCTATCTGGAACACTATAGACCCACCACTTCCTCCTCATTAACTTTAGGGTGTTCTCTTCAAGATCCATAGTCTCAGTTATTAACCAGAAAAACAAAAAGCCTTTGAGGGGAAGATTTTAAAGACTGAAACATGAAATTAGTGCATCTGGGATCTTTGCCTGATTTTGAAGCCTCTTGGCTTCACAGACTTTTCTTGCGGAACAATTGTGTCTGTATAATTTCACCTGTAAGGCAGGTTGCACAGTACTGGCCACATTGGCACCCAAAAAGATTGTCCCTTTCTGTGTTGCTGTAGAGTAAAATCCGGTGAATCGTATTTCACCCAGAACACAGGTTTCTTGGCCAAGTTGTAAAACCTTTTGAAAAACAATCGAAAAAGTGTTTCTCTCCATCTGCTTTAAGTGCCGCACCTGAAGGCTGGCTCAGAGTCTGCATCCTGCCAGTATTTGCATGCTGATTAATCCTATAAAATTTGATAGAGTCATTTCCACTACGGCACCTGGAATAATTGCAGAGTTGCGGTGAAAGAGAACTGAAGGTGCTGTTAAATCTGCCAATCTCCGTTCAGTTAATAGTTCACCCGAAATTGCACTAAATACCAGAGGCCTAACCTTTTTGTTTATTCAAGTCCTATTTTCTTTGTATTCCTCTTCCTTTGATTTGATTGTTTGTTGCTACATTTAACAACAACAAAAAAAGAAGCGAGCCACCCACACTGGAATCCTTGCTTTCACCCATTAAAATTAGGCATTAATAATAACAAAGGCTGCAGGAACAGCCGCGAATTATTGAACGTGCATACCGCATTAGCCAGAGGCTGGATGAGGCTTCTTCTCGACTGTTTGGCTCTGCTGGGGCTGTCCAGATCGCAACATCAGTGGCTAAGGATTATCGAATCCCCCCAGCCCGTTCTCCTTCCTCCCTTTCCCTTCGGCTCCCTGTTCCACGTAATTCAGTAAGAGAATCATAGCCCAGTGGATTTGAATCACTAGGCTTCATAAATGGTGCAGGGCTTTTTAACAAATTGATGCTCAGTTCTCTCTTCCCACTCCCAAGAGCTAGGGAGGCAGCTGGACTCCTCCGTCTTCATGACGGGGAACCTGAGGGTAAGAGTGACATACCTAAGGTCAAATAGTTCCTACTCTGTGCAACTCCTGGTTACCTCATGGGAACTATGTTTGCATGCAACATCTTGATTGTATAGCTGTCAACACAAGTTGTGCTAATGAAGTGAGTCGGGTCAACTGTAGGGATTTTACAGAGGGGGAAATACAAAGTTCTAACATCTGGAGGTACCTTTCCTACTGTGGGCTTGAATGGCTTAATCTTAAAAGATTCATTCTACTTGGCCCTCCAAGGGCTGCTCACTGGTCAAAGCCACACTGCAGGGTCATTTCCATGCTAACACCCATTACAAAATGGCACCACTAAAGCTGGACCTTTTGGACATGGCTGTCAAGAACACACTCATTTGCAGAATTTTAGCCCTTTAGTCTTCCTGGAGTTACCCCCAAACACTAGGAGTGAGAGGCCCTACCATAGGCAAATTTGAGTATGCTACAGGAGGAGTTAGGTGAGTGGACTAATCGTATAGCCGTCCGTTGGTTATGGAGGCGTTGTTACCGAAGGCAGAACTTCTCTCTGGGTAAGCATTTGTGACTTTGTGCACATGAAGATCTTCTTTTCTTCTGCTTTTATTGTTTGTGGAGCTTCTATCTGTGAGACATCAATCAATTAATATTTACTGCATGTTTTCTCTGTGAAGAACACTCTACTAAGTACTTGGGAGAATACATTGCCATTAATAGATATAATCCCTGCCCTCAAGGAGCCTACATTAATCCAGATGAACCTTTCGGAGCTTCTGCTCCAAAAGAGCCCTCCCTACCTCCTTTCTCATATCATTATGAGTTTACTCTGTGCCGAGCACTAAGCCAAACATTGGGGTAGATGCAGAATAATCAGATTGGACATAGTCCCAGTCCCCCCAAGAAGCTCAAAGTCTAAGAGGGAGGGCGAATAGGTACTTAATTCCCATTTTACAGATGAGGAAATTGAGGCACAGAGAAGTTAAGTGACTTGTTCAAGGTCACAGAGTGGGCTGTATTTTGGACAATATAACCCACATAGGCCCCACTCCCCACTCATTCCTAGGGCTGTTCTCCCTCTCCTTAGACTTGAGGCCCATGCGGGACAATGACTGTCTCATCCGATTGCATCTTATCTACCCCAGCATTTAGCACAGTGCCTTGTACATAGTAGTTTAGCAAATATCCCAATAGTTATTATTTTCTCCCAGCACATAAAGTTTGATGCTATCATTAAATTTTGCTCTCAAGGCAATGACTATCATTATTATTACTAGTAGTGTTGCTATTAATAATTATGTTGGTATTTGTTAAGTGCTTACTATGTGCAGAGCACTGTTCTAAATGCTGGGGTAGATACAGGGTAATCAGGTTGTCCCACGTGAGGCTCACAGTCTTAATCCCCATTTTACAGATGAAGTAACTGAGGCACAGAGAAGTTAAGTGACTTGCCCACAATCACACAGCTGACAAGTGGCAGAGCTGGGATTCGAACCTATGACCTCTGACTCCCAAGCCCGTGCTCTTTCCAACACCAGCCACATACACTGAGTGCCCATTTGCTGCAGTGCCTGGAACCAGGGGGCTTGGGAAGTTGGAAATACAGAAGTTACACCTTTCCTCCCCCCAAGGAGGTTACCCTCTCACAGGGGATATGAATATATGTCCAGGTTGATGAGGAGCTAGAAAATGGAACCAAGATCATGTGAAAATCTTTAGAGACTGGCAGAATTTGTGCCCACGTTCCCTCAAGCTTCAGACTAATCTGAAGAATTTGAGAGGGGCTGGAGGGTCCCAGCTGGAATCTAGAGCAGTTTCAATAGTGTCACCTAGTGTTATCTACTCCATGCATGCCGATGCTTTCATCCCATCTGGGGGTCTGACATCGTTTCTGAGCCTGTCCTTTGTTCTCTTGGGCTTGAGGAAGCCTCTGGCTAAGGACAGAGACCCCTCCCTCAGTTGCTATCCACCAGGCCAACCACTCCTCTGTTTGGTCCCCCAGCTGCACATTCCTATCTCATGTCTCCATATCGGTCAGGATCAAGCACAACATTTATTTTTATTTGTTCTTTTGTTTCATTTAGTTAGTTTTTAGGTATTTAGTTACCTTTTACCTAGTTTCTTAGCATCATAGCCTAATTTCTGGATTCCAGGCCTATGAAACCGTCCTAACTTGCTTGACTGTTTCATTGCCTTTTACGTTTTTTTAAAAACTGTATTTGTTATGCATTTACTATGTGCCAGGAACTATACTAAGCACTGAGGTAGAATCGAGCTATTAGGTTGGACACAGTCAAAGTCCCACAGGGGGCTCATAGTCTTAATCCACATTTTACAGATGAGATAACTGAGGCTCAGAGAAGTTATGTTACTTGCCCAAGGTGACAAAGCAGACAAGTGGTGCAGTTAAGATTAGAATTCAGTCCTTCTGACTCAGGGGTCTGTGCTCTTTCCATTAAGCCAGACTACTTCTTTTTTATGTTTAATTTTACTACAGCCAAATCAAAGCCCCATTTTCTACCTGGTGTTTATGAGGAGCTTATTGTCATCTGCAGGTGATTTAGGAGACATCTTGGTAGTTGTTAAGTGAATTGTTCCTAGGTTACTGGGTTCTGGACCCTGTACTCTCTTTACTTACGCAGGTTCCCCACTCTAGGTGGAGCCTCCTATCTGGTGTTGGTGCAAAACTCCTTTGTTGTTGATTCTATTTTCAGATTTTTTTTAATAATCTCCCAATTAACTGCTTCAATATGTTTATGAAATTCCTAACCTGATAATACCAACAGGCGTAACATTTGGTGGAGATATTTTGATGTGAGCCGAGCTGGTAGCGGTAATACAGCAATAATTGCTAGCTCATTTGCGGACTATTTAGGTCATGCAGTGATCCAGATGAGAACAGCTAATGAGCACAGCTTCTTGCTGTAATTAGTGGAACAGTGGTGGCTCACAGATGATTTACAGTTTGCAAAAATCTGTGTATTTACTGAAGTGCTTATGTATTCTGTAAAGTTGTGACAGAGTAACAACTTGGGAATGTGGAGCTTTTGCTCCCACATTCTTCAGACAGATTAAACAACAGTACAAGCAGTACCCACAGCTCTGCACATGACAGCAAATGGAATGAAGCTGTTTTCCTCCCCTCTTTTCTCCGTTTCTCTTCCTTCTACACTTGGCTTCCGTGGTATCCCTGTTAATAAAGTGAGAAGTGCCATGATGGATCGTGATACCACTGGGGCCGTTGATGGATGGATCCATCAATCAGTCGATCAGTGATATTCATTAGTACAATGCAAAGAGCACTGTATTAAGTAAACATGAGATTGAGACTTGGGCTGTTATGGGTGAGTCTTGGAACATTTAATTCTTGCTCTCTGAGACTCAGTGTCCCAAATTATCAATTAATCAATCAATGGTATTTAGTGAATGCTAACTGTATGCTGAGCTTTCTCAAAAGTAAGAAAGCAAAGGCATAGTGAGTTAAAGTGACTTGCCAATGGCAGGGATGGGATTAGAATCTGGTTCACTTTTTTAAAATAGTATTTGTTAAGCACTTACTACGTGTCCAGCACTGTTGTAGATGCCGGGGTAGATACAAGTTAATCAGGTAGGACAAAGTTCCTGTCCCACAGGGGGTTCATAGTCTAAGTAGGGAGGAAAACAGGAGTAGGTGGGAGAACAATTCCTACTCTTTTCCTCTAGGCCATGTTGTTCTCTTAGCTCACAAAAATGGAGCTTGTGTAAAATAAGAACCTTTCTCCAAGAAAGCATCATATTTGCAAATGTATATTACAGCCTGCAATGTTGGGAGGCTGTGACTGAGACTCCCATTAAGAATGAAGGATGGGTCTATTGTTAAGGATAGAGCTTTTTTTCTATTTGGGGCCCATTTCTCATACTCAAATGGACAATCTCTTTGGCTACTAATTTGTTAACCAGATTTGCTTTTTGCCTACTGTCTTGAGCCTGAGGACAGTATGTGCCTTGAAGCTCCCTTGTTACCAACTTCTGCAGCCTCAGAAGAAGAAATTTGGTTGAAGATAGTTGATTTTGCCATTTGTCTAAATGAAATCTGTCACTGAATGGGACACCGCTTCACGATTATTGGAATTCCACTCCATTGGCCTAAAGGTATCTTCTTTCTATTATCAAGCGTTCAGGCTACTAAGCTGATATCAGGTTCCCCTTTTCACTGAGCTGCCAACCTATAGGGAACACCAAGTTCTCTTCTTTAGAAACTTCAAAATTCATCTGTGAAGACTATTCTCACCTTACCATTTTATACCAAAGCACCAGCACCTCTGAAGTGCTCACTAACAAAAGCACTGTCTTTATGCTGCTGTATGGGTCTCCTAAGCATTGGGAGATTGGAACAAAATGGCCACCAACACTCTTCTCTTTCTCTTCTGGAACACATATTTAGTCTCTTGAGTCAAGAGGTAGAAAAGGTAGGAGATGGGAAGGCTGATTTTTCCATGGGGTGGGGGGGCAGGGTCAGAAGGATGAAGGGAACTAAGAGGGAAATATGAGTCTGAGGTTGGGGGAGTCAAGTAGCAACTGGAAGGAAAGGCTTTGTCCATCTGAGTATTTCTTGGTCTAAAACAAAAGTTTCTCCCCCCGCCACCCCCCCCCCCCAACAATTATGAAATAGAAACCTGAAAGGTGCCACTTTTGCTTTTATTGACTTTGAGTTTCTTACCAAAATAAATAATGCACTGTAAGCTGGCAAGGAGGAGAGTCACATTCACATTTTGCCAAGGGAGAAGCAATAGGATCAGCGATGAGAAAGAAGCCAGTGACCCCCCAACACAGTCGTCTTCGGTATTTCGGACATCTCGACCAACTGGCTGAAAGAAGAAACAAAAATCTAGTTCATGCTTGTTATTGGGGTGGAGAGGGAGGGGGCAGGGTGATGGATTCCTCCCTAATGGTGGATTTTATGAGGAAGGGAAAAGAAATGAGAGATTTTCTTGCTCTAGGGAAAGTAGAGGGGGCCTTGAGGACTCAACACCAGTTAGCCTCATAAAGTTGGCTCTCTGCTATCTGGATCAAAACATGTTTAGTCCACACACAAAGTTCCTAGTGAGTTTAAGGGAGTGCTTTATATAAAGGATGGTGGTAGAATAGAGTTTTGGGGAAGATTCTGTGCCTTCACCCAGAACCAAGAACAGGTCATCAAAAGCAGAAAAGAGTGAGAATCTCAATTTCAAATTTGCATCCCAAGTTGTCCAAGACCTGTTGTTCAGGAGCTGTCTAGCAACTGCATTCTTTGTTCATTTCAAGAGGTAGAGGCAGGAAAGAGTTTCCTCTCTCAGCTAGATTGTAAGCTGCTTGAGAACAGGGACTGGTCTTTTACTTCTTTTGTATGCTCCTAATCACCTAGTCCAGTGCTCTGTACCCAATAGACGTTCAACAAATATGTCTGAACAAATAAATGAATAATAATCAGTGCTGTCAAGGGATTGACTATGTGGTTTGTTTTCTGGAACAAATTCTCGGAAGAGTAACTCCTTCTAGAGCAGGATTTACGGTGAAATTCAAGTATAGTAAAGGAATGAGGAATCAGAACTTAACAAGTTAATAAAGCAGAAATACCATATGACAGTAGTCCTTTTCTTTCATTTTTTCTTGAACCTTGTTTCAGATGTTATTGCCACTACAAGGGCTTGCTACTGAAAATGCATAATTTTACTCAAATTCTCATATTCAGATAAAAGCAAGGAATGATATGGGCAGAGATGTTCTAGGTTATGGTGGAAACTCCACTCTGAAGGGAGTCGGGAAGTAGGGGACCCTGCAGTGAGGTTGAGGAGACTGGGCAGGAAGAGATCTTAAGCTCTGATCTTTCAACTGTTGGATGCCCTGGGGTCTGAGAGCTGGAAGGACTTTTGTTTTGCCACTGGAAAAAATTTAAAGGTTAGCCTGACTAGGAGAATCCTTTAAACTGTCCAAGGTCAAAGGGCAAGTTGGGAAAAGGTAAGTGGAAGTATACACTTTCCAGCAGACACTGAGCAGATGGAATTCTTTCCTCAGGAAGTCATATTTTTCCACGTCACTGGGTTCCAGAGGTTTGGCTAGATTCATGGATAAGTGATCCCACATATATTCCAAGAGGAAATGTTAACATTAGAGAGGAAAAAGATGGTTCATCCCAGCTGGGGAAAAAGGATATCCTGGAGGGCAACCATCCTAAGGTTCCCTGCTGCCCCACCAGAGACACAGTCCGTGGTTGTCCTAAGAATGGCTTGCTCACGGCAACTGTGTAGGAGGCGAGATCTGAGCGAGGCAGGCAGGCTTCTGGACAACACAGGAACAAGTTAACTCCACCTTCAATTTCTATCAAAAGCACAGGGCACTCATGTCAGAAACTCTATCTCGCCTCTCTGGGTTAGTCACAGAAATGAACCAATTAGTGATTGTTCAAGCATAGAAGGCAACAGGTCTAAATGAAGCATATGCTATCCTCATTAGGGGTTAATAGAGTCAAGGATGGAGCTGGCATAAGTGCAATTGTGCACTGAATTTGAGATCTAAAGTGCCTGATACCTCAGAGGACAGTAACAGAATACAATTGATCCAAGGTTCCACTGCTGCAAAGCTCAATCAGTCAAGGGTATTTATTGTGTGCTTACTGTGTGCAGAGCACTGTACTAAGCACTTAGGAAAGTACAGTACAGTAGCATTGGTAGACATGATCCTTACTTTCAAGAAGTTTACAATTTAGTGAAGGAGTGTATGATCAAGGGTATCCTTGCCTTTGACTGAAGATGTCAGTGGCTACACAAAGCCCGAGGAGTTGATAGATGGGTCCCTTTCCTCATCCTCTCCCAGTTTTCTATCCCTGTGTCTTTCAAATTGACCTTCTTTCCCCCTTGAAGGACAACCGGTTCACCACCAGAAGTTGTGTGTGTCTTCCAATCCAAAGTAACTATTTGACAACACTTAAACAACATCATAATAATAGCAACAGGTAATTGATGTTAAGAATACAGGTACACCACCATGACTGAAGTTTATTCCCCTACAAATTGGTTTAAGGAACTATTCATCGCACCTTAGCACTTGTATTATGACAAGGAAAATCAACCACTTGCCAATACCTTCCTCTCCTTGGGGCCGAGTTAGCGGGTGTCGGCAGCGTTTGCCTATCTCTCAGATTCTCCTAAAGTACATGCTGCTTCTGGAGTCAGCAAATCCTATCATTGGAGCCCAAACCCTTGGACCACTGAGTCGGCTCTTCGTGAAATTTGATGATGGCTACGTAGTAGTGGCCGGAAGTACTTCTTGCAGTTTTCTAATGACCGTTTTTAACGTGTAACTTCTTGCTTCTGGTGCCCGGGTCTTTACAGAGTCTCCAGACAGTCTGTGTGATGTTGGGCCACTGGACAAGAGGGAGTGTGGATGATGTCACATTCTCCTGCTCACTTTCCATCCAATCACTTCCTCACACTGTCCAATCTGACAGCGACACATCCATCTGAGGAAGTTACATCATCTTTTTTTCTTGAAAGGAAAATTCAGTACATGAGGGTTTTTCTGGACTGGGATTTTACCTACTTGCTCTATTGTACTCTCCGAAATGCTTAGAACAGCTTTCTTTACCCAGTAACCACTCAACAAATACTAGTGATGTTGGTGACTCATTTGCTTGATTATTATAATCAGATTTGCTCCTCTCTTCAATTTAGCAATGGTCCCAAAGGCCTTTTGTTTCAAGCTCATAGATAATTTTTTATTATTATTATTATATTTGTTAAGCACTTACTACGTGCCCAGCACTGTTCTAAATATTGGGGTAGATATTAATCAGGTTGGACAAAGTCCCTGTCCCAGCTCACAGTCTTAATCCCCATTTTAAGAATGAGGTAACTGAGGCCCAGAGAAGTTGTGACTTGTCCTAGGTCACACAGCAAACATTTGGTGGAGTCAGGTTTAGAACCCAGGTCCTTCTGACTCCTAGGCCCATGCTCTTTCCACTAAGCCACACTGCTTCTCTTCTGAAATGAGATTGATGACTGGTTGGTTTTAGTAGTTTTCCCCATATACTGCTCCCCACTTTGATGAGGGCTAAAGTGGTTAATAACAGTGATATTTTCTTAAGCTATTATTTATGTGCCAAGCACTGGGCATATACAAGATAATCAGACCAGACACAATCCCTATCCCAAATGGTCCCACAGTCTAAGAAAGAAAGAGAACAGGTTGTTTTATCCCCATTTTACAGATGAAGAAACTGAGACCCAAAGCACTTTAGAGACTTTCCCGGGACCACACAAGCAGGCAAGTGGAGGAGCTGGGCTGAGAATCCTGGTCTCCTCAACCCAACCCTGGTGTTTTTTCCACTAGGCCACAAATAGGAGACTGGTGAAAACAATCTCAACTACCAGCAAGCAACAGATTCTTCTTGGGTGATCTGAGATTCCTCAGATCAGGTGCAGGAATATGCAGCTGTCATCAAACTCCCCTCATATATGTCAATACAAACAGGCTTCAGAGCTAGAGGGCTTTGTCAGCTTGGCTCACTGGCTCACAAGCCATGGTTGTCGAATTTCCAGGGCAGTTGGAAAGAAGTCTTTCGTAGACACTGAAAAACAAAAAAACATCGGTAAGCAGGGAGAGGAACTGCATGCCTTCTGCTGCTTGACAGTCTTCCGGAGACCACCAGCTAGCCAGGCCCACACAAATCTGGTCAGAATGCCAGGGGAGGTTTTTGCGCACGGACCTGCCGTTGAATTTGTGTAATCCTTGCACGTGTGTTACACAGCGCGCTTCTTGGGTATACATGAAAACAGTAGACTTAAAGTCACATATGTACAACAAAACAAATCATAAATAATGAGATACTAAAAACCAACTGTCGCTGAGGTAGCAATTATTGGTGTCTCTTTTTCGCTTCAGTGACTCTTTCCTTTTACCCTGAGACATGCAAACAGAACAAACAATTAGCGAAATAATTGATGATCAGTACCTTCAAAGCTTGTGGTGACCTGGTTTATGCTTTATAAGTCTAATAATGAGTACACCTCTTACTTACTGATTAATGCACTTCCTGGTGTTCTCGGATGGGGCTGGGGAGGTACCTCTGGATCAGACAAAAGGTTTTCATCTGCCCTTTTCAGTTAGTTGGTCCCTAATGAACTGAGCTTTTGTCCCTAGCTGTTTTTAGATTCCAATTAAACTTGTTTATGGAAGAGACAAAATAATTAAATAGGTACTGTGTTTTCCAAGCCTTAATATTGCCTTCTAAGTCGAGTGGGGGGGAGGAAGGGGGGAGAGGAGGTGTGTGTTGCAGTTCATAACAATGCATACAGTAATGTTTTTAATCATTGAGGCATTAAAACACAAGCAAAATGTACCCATATTTTCTTAGTTTTCCTCGTATTAGCCAACTCATTTCCTTTCCTGAGATAGGTGCAGTATTTACGCTCTGCAGAGATAAAAGAATTTATCCTGAGTGAGGAGGAACTGGGTTTTTTATATTTGTCCGGAAGAAACAGATTATTTTGCAGCAGTGAAAGCCCTAAAGGAATGTTGGGTGGTCAGGACCCACTGATGATCCACGTGGTCCACCAGGAAAAAATTGAACAGGTAAACAGTATACATGTTAAAAGCATGTTTGAAAGTGGCATTTTTTCTTTGGTTAAATTCTCAGTCATCCAGCTTCTTGGAAAATGGCTCTCCATTTTATTTCCAGACCATAGAGCATCCAGAAAGTCAAAACTAGAACAGTTGAGAGCCTTTCTCTTCCTTTACCCTTGTTTCATTTCTGCTTTGGAGCACTGTGGAGGTGACTGATGGGGTAATAATAATAATAGTACTTTACAAGTGCTTACTCTGTACCAAGCACTGTAAAGGATAGATACTAGGTAATTAGATCTGGTACAGTCCCACACAGGGTTCATAATCTAGGTAAGAGGGATAGCAGGGATAGAATCCCCATTTTACTGAGGAGGAAACTGAGGCACAAAGCAGTTAAATGACTTGCCCAAGGTTGCAGAGTGGGTAAGGGGAGCCAGAAGACCTGGATTTTAGTCTCAGTACTTCCACTGACCTGCTGTGTGACTTAGGGCAAGTCACTCATCCTCTCTGGGCCACTATTTCCTCAACTGTAAATTGGGGATAATACTACCTGCTCCTGACCCCAAAGGGATGTTGTGAGGGTAAAAGTGGACAGTGGGTTGAAAAGCTCTTTGGAAAAATAAATGTTCTCCAAATAAATGTTATTAATGTTATTATTATTATTACTTGCCCTTATTCTCTCCACAGCTGCCTCCTAATATTCAGCAGAGTCCATAGACTGGTGACTGTCCTAGGGTGATTAATATTGATTGATTTCAAAGGAGAAATGCATCCACTAGAACTTGGAATTTATGTCCATCCCCTGTTGAACCCCAGGCCGAAATATCCATCGCTGGATTGCTGGGACCTTAAGTGACTTGGCCAAGGTCACAAAGCAGGTAAGTGATGGAGTCAGGATTGGAACACCAAGTCCTCTGACCCCAGGCCCATGCTTTTTCCACTATGATATCCTGCTTCTCTAGGAACCGATACACTCAAGGTTGATTGGTCAGAACACTGAATATCTGCAGGATTCCTTATAATATCCAGCTACATTAATCAGCACCCTAGTAATAATAACAATAATTGTGGCATTTGGGAAGTTTTTCCTCTGTATGAAGCACTGTACTAAATGCTGGATGGATACAGCATAATCAGGTGGGACATAGTTTCTGTCCCACATAGGGCTCACAATTTAAGTAAGGAAATACAGGTACTTAATTCTCATTTTACAGGTGAGGAAATTGAGGCACATAAAAGCTAAGTGACTTGCCCAAGGTCATACTGCAGTCAAGTGGCAGAGCTGGTTCCAGGACCTGAGTTCCAGGACCATGCTCTCGGCCATGCTGCTTCTCATCAACAACTCCTTATAGGAACGGTCTTCACAACTGAAATAATTATTTATTCAGTGTCATTTAAAAGGGTCAAAATTTTCATTTTTCTTCCTTGAAAGGCTTCCCCGCTGGAAGCCTAATTCTTTGTTGAAGTTTAAACAGTTAGTTTGTACATATTTTATGAAGATGTGGTACACTCACCACAGGGTTTATTAATTAGTTTTAAATGATCTGATTCCTAGATTGTAAACACCTTGAGGGCAGGGATCATGTTTACCAACTCTATTGTACTCTCCCAAACAACTAGTACAGTGCTCTGCACAGACTAAGCACTCAATAAATACCCCTGATCAATGATTGAATACACTGAATAGCATAGCTAGTTTCATCTTCTGCCTTTGCTTCACTTCAACATATTTCAGAAAACTATCTTTTGAGGCCTTCTCTGACTAATCTCTCATTTCCCTTATTCATTCTCCCAGCTACATCATCTTTGCATTTGAAAGTGTATCCTTTCAAATTCACCCCCATCCCTTCAGTGCTTACTTCCCTCTCTAGACTGTAAGCTCTGGGTGTGCAGGGAATGTGTCTACCAATTCTATTGCAAGGTACTCTCCCAACTGCTTAGTACAGTGCTCTGCACACAGTAAGCGCTCAATAAATAGCATAGATCAGCAAAATTTAGTCACGGACTTGGAGGGTCAATTGCTGGTGAATATTTTTTCTTTTCCCTACCAACCTGAGTTGGAATTGCTGGATGTGTTTACGAGTCATCTATTTTGGAAACCCTGTGTATGAAATAATCATTGTCGTTAACCAGTGCTAGGGTGGCTGCTTTAAACAAGATGCCATTATATAAATGATCTTTGGGGGGCCTCAGAGCTCATGATAAAACTGGCAAACTGCTTATTAGCAGGAAAACAAAAGCTTCAGCGAGGAGGGTAATAAGCATATAAAAGCACATCCGCCTTGCAGTCCGCCCACACGAATTCAGCTCCACCGTGAACACAGAAAACACTTTAGAATTAATTCCTGCAGAATACGTACTCGGAGGCTGCACTGAGACACTGGGTTTGCATAATGCCATCAACCACCGACATCCATATTATCACTGAATTGCCAAGATTGAGAACAGAAAGTCACCGTATCAGTATTAAGACTGAGATCATTTTGGAAAGATTTTATTTCAAAGTACATTGTCCTGAATGCTCTCCCTATTTGAAGCCGGAGATGAAGGTGGGAAATGAAAAACCGTTTCATGCCATATCTTGTCGAAGTGCAGCATAAGATATTTTCACCTTTTGGTTGTATGTGTTAAAGGTCAACCTACTCACTGTACCTCCATCTCTTCTATCTCATTCAGTTGTATTTATTGAGCATTTACTGTGTGCAAAGCACAGTATTAAGCACTTGGGAGAGTACAGTATAACAACAGACACATTCCCTCACTTCTGACCCCTTTGCCGTAACCTCCCTCTGGCCTGGAACTCCTTTCCCCTTCATATATCGAAGACCACAACTCTCTCCGCCTTCAAAGCCTTATTAAAATCACATCTCCTCCAAGATGCCTTCCCTGATTAATCCCTCTTTTCCTCTGCTCTTCCGCATCACCTACGCTCTTGGATCTGAATTCTTTAAGCACTGAATATTCGCCCCATTTTCAGCCCCACAACACTTGTTCTGCACAGAGTTAGCACTCAGTAAATAGCATTGATTGATTGACTGATTGATTGCCTGGGTTTTCTTCCATTTGGGGGGACAGGGAAACCAAAGGAAAGAGAAGATTATTGGGAAAAGATTACCATGCCCTCCACAGTTTCTTAAAGGAGATGGTGTTGGTGCAGAGCCTATTAGTTTCAAACACTGTCTTTGGAACAGCTGGTGTGGGCTGAACATAGAAACAACTGTTGTAAAACAAAGGGTAAGGAATTGCTGTAAACAAGGCCCCATTTATTTAAATGTATTTCCACTCTCACTTTCCCAGCCTGTGCTTCTCTGAATGGCCAAAGGGGACAGAATGTATTCTTTTTAAGACGATGCTAGTGACTGCTTTCCTCCCTCATCTCTGGCCTGGAGCTTTTGGTTGCTGCCTTGTGCTAAGAAAGTGAAGGGAGCATTTAGCCTGTTGAAGCCTGGTAGTTTATTTCCTGCTGAAGAGTGAATAGTCAGCCTAAACTGACTCCCATCCCTGAGGCCACTCCTTTAACTCCACACCTTTTCGTTTTTGTTCATTTCACCACCTTCATTCCCAAGCAGCAATGCCTGGAATGTTTTTACTCTTCTGCTGTGCCTAGTCACATCCTGCCCCTCCTTCAAAACCCTCTTAAAGAGTCACCTCCTCCAGGAGACTTTCCCTGATTAACACCACCAAACCCATTTTCCTGGTCCTGTCAACCCCCATCCTCAGACCCACCTCTGCAGCCCCTATCGACCTTTTCTATTGTTATAGTTGCCATTTATGTATATATTCATGTATTCTTCATTCTGAATTAGCTGCCAATTCATCTACTGTCTCCCCACCATTATATCTTGGGCTCCTTAAAGGCAGAGACTTCACCTTTAATTTTTGTTTGTTTGTTTCCACACTGCCCAGAAAAGTGCTCTGCCCACAGTAACGTTTGATAAATAACAAAGTCATTGAATGTGCACTACTTTACACATCGAGATAATAAATTCATTATAATTAAGTCATTCAACATTAATAAGTATAAGCATAATGCTAAAATCATTAGCACTTCTGTTCCTAGAGGATAGAGTTCGTGTTAACAGGACAACACTTGGGGTGGTGCCCATGCCAAGTATAATGCTAAGGAATGACTAATGACGCCGGAAAGGAAGCGAGAACCAGCTCGACGTCTTGTCGATGGTACCCACATTTATCTGCCCTGGCCCCCCACTTGTTGGCTATCTTGCTGGTCCACGGTTCCCATGGGTAGCCAGCGACCATCTCGGCTCAGGGCCAATAGCTTACCCAGTGGTGGTGTCCTGGAAACCACCAGCATCACAGCAGACAACCCAACTGAAAGGGGACAACAGAATCCTTGCCAAATCCTCAAAGAGATGATTTTTGGTGGCTCCCGCGAAGAGCAACCGAGAGGCCTTGGGAGCTTATGAATGGGGGGTTCAGTCTTCTCTTTTCAGTGAGTCTCCCTCTCCCTAGGCACTGCTCTCACCGATGCTCATGTCCCTCTTCTACAAAGTCTGGGTTAGGGTCCTCTGCTCCAGTGGGATTATGGGAACCCTTCAAGTATCACGAATTAAACGGGGATATCATAGATGAAAGCGGTCCCTTGACTGATACAAGTCAGTTCTCTGGAGGAGGAGTAAAAGGAATGAATCAATCCATCAATCAATTGGAACCATTTATTAAGTTCCCACCATATGCTAAGCATTGTACTGGGCACATAAAAAGTACAAAACACAAACACACTAGGAGATGGAATCCATGCCCTCAAGAAGCTGACAATCTAACAAGATAGACAAATATAAATCATTTACAAGTAGAATGGGAAAGATGAATAAAGTGAAAAAAATTGTTTAAATAATAGACTAGTAGTAGAAATAGCAGTTTAAATAGTGTGAATCGATACATCCAAAAGTGCTCAGGGTCTACTTGCTGAAGTGGGAGGACCTAAATAAGGATGAAGAAAAGTAATCAGGGAATGCTTACTGATTCCCTGATTTCATGTGCACCCCATGTTGGACAGAGATTTTGTCCGACCTGTTCATCTTGTATCTATCCCAGCACTTGGTACAGTGTTTAGCACAGTAATGTCTGCATCTCCCTCTAGACTATAAGCTCACTGGGGGCAGGGCATGTGTATTTATTGTTGTATTTTACTCTCCCAAGCACTGACTACAGTGCTCTGCACACAGTAATTGCTCAATAAATACGACTGAAGGAACATAGCAAGTACTTAACAGATACCACAGTTATTATTATTGTTTACACATATATCACTTCCTACCCTTTTGCAAAAGAGTCTCTCTTGTATCAACGTTCCCCACGTCAAACCTGCCCGAGAGAACTAGATTTTGCAATGGAACCTGGCTCCCATCCTGGGCTTCATGGGGTTGCTATGCTTAGAGAGGTGATAATCTAAGAAGTTTTGTTGACCGCAGAGATGGCACGTTTTACCGGCTACATACAGAGGCGGGAAGGCACAGTGTGGAAGCTGGAGTAGCTGATGACTCAGGCTGCTTGTTCTCACACTTTATATTGTTTCTGGCACCACTGCGTTCAGTGCCTGTGCCAGCCCTCCAAGAGCAGGTCTTCCTAGCTGATCATCATTATCATTGTGGCACGGAGTCAAGCCACCCAAACAGCTCTCTCCTCTTTCACTAAAAGAAAGCTGCTATGTTGATGTCATGTCAGAGTCCTGGGAGTAGTTTCCTGAATTTTCCCTTTCTGCAAGGTAATTGTCTCTGTAAGGGGAATGTAGAATCACTGAAGGAATCCTGTCTTTACAACTACTCTGGACTCCCCTGTGCTGGGGAGTGGTTAATAGTAGCAATTATTGTCGTATCAGTCAATCAGTCAGTGGAATTAATTGAGCACTTACAGTGTGCAGAACACTGCAGTAAGCTCTTGGGAAAGTACAAAACAACAGTTTTAATAGTCACGATCCTTGCCCACAAGGAGTTTACAGCCTACTGGGAGAGACATACATTAAAAGAGATTGGGGATAGGGGAAATAGTAGGATATAAGAATATTTACATAAATATTGTGAGCCAGGGGTGAGTGTCAAAGTGTTTAAGGGGTACACAGCCAAATTCTTCGTTGCTACAGAGGGAAGGAATGGTGGGTAGGGGAAATAAAGGGTTTAGCCTGGGAAGGCCTCTTGGAAGAGAGGTGATTTTAGGAGTGTTCTGAAGGAGGAGAGAGTGGTAGTCTGTTGGATATGAAGAGGGAGAGAGTTCCAGCCCCGAGGGAGAATGTGCGCACTTGTGATATTTGTTAAGTGCTTGTTATTTGCCAAGGTAATCAGATAGGGCACAGTATCTGTTCCACATAGGGCTTACAGTCTAAGGGGGAAGAAAAACAAATGAGGAAATTGAGACATAAAGAAGTTAGGTAAAGAAGTGGCGGAGCCAGGATTAAGACTCTGGTCTCTGGCTCCTAGGCCTTGCTCTGTCCACCAAGGCCATGCTGCTTTTTGATCTTGGGCAGTATATTAATAGGGGCAGTCCCTCCAGAGTGGAGTGGGGTTAAGCAGGCAGTATACTATCCCCAGACTACCAAAGGGGCCTTGCCTCATTAGCAAAAGTTCTCTTTTCAGAAGTAAGCTCCACTCCCAGGACCATGCAATAAAGAAGTCATTCCCTCATCAACTCATCCTGCTGCCCAATCATGTCTTCCATCAACCACTTTGGCACCATTCTGGATGGAGTCAGAAAGACCTGAGTTCTAATCCCAGCTCTATGCTTATCTGCTGTGTGTCATCAGGTAAATTGCTTAATTTCTCTGATCTTCAGTCATCGCCTCTGTAAAATGGGGATTAAGACCCTGAGCCCCATATGGGACATGATTAGCTTGTTTTTCCCCCAGCGCTTAGTACGGTGCCTGGCATATTGTAAGTGCCTAACAAATACTATTAAAAAATCCGTTCACTTGTACCTATTCTTTCACTCTTAACTATGGACTATACACCAGTTTTGTTTGCGGTCTCCTCCATTCAATTGTAAGTGCCCCAAGAGATCATTTGAGTTTTCTCCATGCATCGGTGGTCATCCCTGGGACACATAGATGGGGCCACAGTCAGACTAATCATCCACCTTAGATCTGCCATGGAGGCTCCCTAAGGAATGTACTCCTGGGAGAATTGGCTCTACAACCAAGGCTGGAGAAAAAAGCCCACTACATAGAGAGATAAAGAAAAAAAAATTATTTTTTTTTTAAGTAGGTTCTTCTCTGACAGGATCCTGACCCAGACTTTCACACTTAGCGGGGATAATAGGTTTTTCCTCTTTTCAGTCAATGCCCTTCATAATCAGCAATCTCTTCCTTCTTAGTCCAATTGGCTTTCCCTTCTTGTGGAGTTCCGTGAATTCTCACCAATGGTGACAAACTACTCCAGGAAGTTTCCTGGGAGATTTGTTACGAAGTGTTTCCAGAATCTCAGCTTCCTACTGTTTTTGCTTTAGAGGAAAACACAGTTCAGTATTAACATCCAGACCCTGCTCCTGGTCACTGGAAGCCTTCCTGCTTCTACCTCTCCCTCAGACATCCCATTCCTCGAAGCTCACTTGCAATGTCATTCTCCCCTTGCTGTTTGCTCTCGTGCTTCCTGATGCCATTTTTCTCAGAAAGTTGGTGATCTTCCTCAACACCTGCTTGCTTCAAATATGTCAGTGAATTTTTCATGGTTGAACTATAACATTTTTTCTCCACCCGGCGCATAGTTTCCCAACACGTTTGAAATCTCTCTGATGCTGGGCATATGTTACTGTTTATCCAACACAAAGCTTTAGACCTCTTTGAACTCCCAGTGCCTGATAACATGCCTCATGTTTACATGTTATAATACTCAGAATAGGAGCTGGTTGGAAGTTTTAGCTCCTCTTCTTTACCCTTCTGGAACATCTCTCCTTGCCCTCCACCTTCCTCTCTCAGGAGCTGTGAGAGGAATGGCCACGGCATGTAGTCTAAGACACAGTAATGCCTATTACTACCAGTGATTTTCTTTTACCGTGTCCCTTCCCAAAGCCTTGCCTATATCTTCTGAGATCTCTCTTCAGTCCTTTCCACTGAGTTCCTGAGAAGCAGCATGGCCTAATGGGAAGAGTACAGGCCTGGGGGTCAGACAACCTTAGTTCTAATCCCAGCTCCACCACTTACCTACTGTGTGACCTTGGATAAGTCACTTAACTTCTCTGTGCCTCAGTTGCCTCATCTGCAAAATGAGGATTCGATAACTTTTCTCCCACCTACTTAGTCTGTGAGTCCCATGTGGGGCCTGATTATCTTGTATCGTAAGTGCTTAGCCAATGACACTATTACCAAATCTCTCATTTCCCCTCATGATTAGACTATTATTGCAGTCTCTCCCCACCTTCAGTCTATACTACACATGAATGATATTCTTGAAAAATCACCTGACACGCACCTGTTCACTTCTCAAACACCTCCAATGGTTACTCATCTCCCTCCTCATTAAGTAGAAACTTCTTACCCTTAGCTTCAATGCTCCCCACCACTTTTCTCTATCTTATCAGTTCTCTTCACCTGCTCCTTCCCCAACCCTCACTCTTATCTCCTTATCCTCAGCTCACTAACTCTTTACCCTCTTGCTCACATCGTTCCCCTAATCTCGAACTCCTTACCTCTGCAAATCTGCCAGACCATATTTCTCCCTTTCTTCAAAACCCACCTGATTAATTCATAACACCCCAGTTGCATCCACCCAAAGTTGCCCTAAGCATGTATATATTTCATTCCTATCCACCACACTTAGGTATTAGTGTATATTTTTATTTATACATTCAATCAATTCAGCTATTTCATTCTGATATAGTTGTACTAGTACCTATTTTCCCTTATTCTACTCAGTGGGATTTATTGAGTGCTTAATGTCAGTCAATCAGTCAATTTTTCTTTATTGAATGCTTACTGCATGCAGAGCACTGTACTCCTTAGGAGAGTACAGTACAGTACAAGAGAATAGGTAGAAACAATTCTTATCCACAGGTTGCAGACACTTTTTGTCTGGCTGTCTCCCTCGTTAGACTGAAAACTCCTTACGGGTAAAGAACGAATCTATCCTCTGATGTACTCTCACAGGTGATTAGTATAGTAGGCACTCAGTAATACCATTGATAATTGATGATGATGATGATTATGCTGCTGCTGATGATGACTAAAAGGCACTCAAACACAAACACAGGTGTTCCAGTGGAGAAAACTGAGATCAAATGGCAGGAGGGGGTCACTAAATGACACCCTCTTCCCCAGTTTTCCTGAGGATTCATTTAGGTTACATGCTGATCTCTGGTTCACAGGGACCCAAAAAATACTTTTCTCTGGTTCCTTTGCACCTTGTTCACAGTTCTCAAGAACATTCTCCCTGACACATCGGGCCTCTTGGCTGTCATGAAACCTTAGTGAGATAATTTTCTGGAACTCATCCAATACTGAAGAGATCCCATATGGTACCCTTTAACATCTCCAGGGAAGAAAGGAGGAATTCTAACCACATCTTTGCTGGCTGCTTCCTCTGTTGGCTCTGAGTTACCCCTATCACATCAGTCCTGGCACCTTAGACTGAGAAAATCTTGGCTTCCTCCAGTCCTCTCCTTATTATTAGACTTGGGAATCACCACTCTCCTAACTCCACCATGTGCCCTTTTTATGTAAAGATAGAGTAATGAAACCTTACCTCTTCAAGCAGGCTAATGATACTGGTAACTCACTTTGAAATCCTGGAATTCTAGAGCATAGACTATTGGTGGAATGAGTGGGCGCCTGAGTTCTAGAAACATAATAGAAACAGTTTCACCTTTTACACCTTTTGATATGCCTTCCTTTCCCTGATGTCTATTCTTTCAAGCTTATACATGTTTCTAAGGACTCTTTATAAGTCGCATATCTTCAAGGCATTTTCACAGTAGCCACCTTGTAGGTCATTTAGACTAATATTGCCTCTTCTACTTAAAGCTGGGAATATCTAACCTTCCTTCTGAGCCATCACATATTCCATTTCTTGATTGATGCCTGCAATATGGTTTTCATATTCTTTCCACATTTGTGTTTCTCTACTGGAGCCGTTTCTCTGAATGGGTAATTTTCCACATTCCCTAGACTATTTTACAACCACTGAGAAGATGCTTACATAACTCACCACTATATTATACCCAAGTCCTGAGCATTCATGCCTAGTGGGAGATGAAGTTCCAGCTTCTAATCCCAGCTCCTCCACTTGTCTGCTGTGTGACCTTGGGCAAGTGATTTAACTTCTCTGTGCCTCAGATTCCTCATCTGTAAAATGGGGATTAAATACCTGTTCTCTCTCCCTCTTAGGCCGTGAGCCTCATGTGGTACAGGGACTGTTTACGATTTGATGAATTTCACATCCACCCCATTGCTTAGTACAGTAAGCACTTAACAAACGCTTTGATTATTATTATTACCCATGTTCCAAGGGTAAGCCTTGTGGGACTGAGAACTTCTTCGACACTGCGAAGGATGCCACATAAAATGAAGAATGCCCAAACTGAACCTCCAACGTGTTTAGGTTCTTTGAGTGTCTGCTTATTAGGTATTTTCCATTGATCAACGAAGCCCTTTTCACCTAATCCCGACAAATTCTGCCACTCACTTGCTGGGTTAGAATTTCTTTTTATTACTGGAATTTCTCACACTGGATAATTACAATGGAGCGGTCCTAGAGGAAAGCTTCTGAAGGAGCCAACCACTCATCCTGCTGAGGCTTTCTGCTCTGCAAGCCAACCTAAGCATATGAAACTAGTTACCAGGAAAGCAGCTTAAATAGTTTCATATTTTAGTGGAAACAGTCACCATGAATGCCATCTCGCTTTCTCCACCACTGTAGTCGGCACAATCGGGAAACCAAGAGCCTTCTATAAAAATAATAATTATTATTATGGTATTTGTTAAGCACTTACTATATTCCAGACAATGTACTAAGTGCAGGGGTAGGTACTAGCAAATCGGGTGGGACACAGTCCCTGTCCAGCATAGGACTCACAGTCTTAATCCCCATTTTCCACATGAGGTAACTGAGATATGGAGAAGTGAAGTGATTTGCCCAAGGCCACGCAGACAAATGGCGGAGCTGGGCTTAAAACTTGTGACCTTCTGACTCCCAGGCCCGTGCTCTATTCGCTACACCATGCTGCTTCCCATGCTCCTTCTCTCCCTCATCTTCAGGTGGAACTTGTGACAGCTAAAGCTCATCCTTTCTCCATGGCTGACAGGGTGCCGGAAGGACTCTGGGGAAGAAAACATCCGGCAGCAGGCCAGGCAGCAGAAGCCAAGATCAGTGGCTGAGAACCCCTCGGGTGTCGCTCGTCTCTCCTGGTCGGCTTCAGATTACATCAGCCTGGCAGATGTGTCAGGAGTCTATGGACGCTCTTTGGCATCTGGAACAGTTATGGTGTTCTGGTCTCTATGTCTTCCCACAAAGGTCCACCCTGGGAGTCAACATTGCTTGGGATTCCTCTGTTGGGGCTTTCCTCCTCGTGATTCAGCCCCATCTTGGGGCTCTTGGTCATAGTGTACTCCACCTCCCATAACTGCAGCCTCCGGCAAAGTGTGTAGAACCTTGCCTTTGTTTTCCAAGCAATGGATCCCCCCTAGACAGTATTCTCGCAGACGTAGAAAGCATACTCTGTCTCTTCTTCCTCCTGCTCCAGTTCCCCCTCAGTCCAGCTGGGTTGGGTGCAGTTGTCCAAACAGTTGTCCAAACAAGTGCAGTTGTCCAAACAGTTGGGGCAGGGTAGTAGGTGGAAGAAGAGGATGCTTCATTACCATCCTCGGTTAGTCCCTTATAACAGGGGTCGTCTCTAAGTTTGAGGCTTTAAATCCCGAGAAGCCAAGACAGATGTAAGACATCTCTGTGAGCTCATTGTGAGCAGGAAATGTGTATGTTTGTTGTTGTATTGTACTCTCCCAAGTGCTTAGTAGTGAAGGAACACCCTGTCAGTGTCACTTAGTGTTATTCTGGGCTGCTCAAGTCTGATATTTTCAATTTGTCAACAAACCATTTGGGAAAGTTGGGGTTAGCAGGGTCTTCAGCGTGGCAAGCAGCAGCATGGCTCAGTGGAAAGAGCACGGGCTTTGGAGTCAGGGCTCATGAGTTCGAATCCCAGCTCTGCCACTTGTCAGCTGTGTGACTGTGGGCAAGTCACTTAACTTCTCTGTGCCTCAGTTCCCTCATCTGTAAAAGGGGGATTAAGACTGTGAGCCCCACGTGGGACAACCTGATTCCCCTGTGTCTACCCCAGCGCTTAGAACAGTGCTCTGCACATAGTAAGCGCTTAACAAATACCAACATTAACATCATTCAGAAAATTGCTAAAGATCTGGAATAATTGGTTGGGGTTTGGGAGTTGATGAGGGAGAAAGAATTTACTAAGTGATTGAAAGGGCAGAGTTGTAGTAAGTAAGGATGAATTTGAAGTGATGAATAATAATAATTGTGGTATTTGTTAAGTGCTTTCTAGGACTAAGCCCTGTACTAAGATAATCAGGCTGAATACGGTCCTTGTCTCACTTAGGGTTCACATCTAAGGTGGGAGGGAGAACAGGTATTGCATTCCCATTTTACAAGTGAGGAAATTGAGGCATAGAGAAGTTAAGGGACTTGCCCAAGGTCCCAAAGTAGGCAAATGACCCTCTGACTCTTGGGCCTGTGCTCTTTCCACTAAGCCCCCTTACAGTAGGCCTGGAGCCTACAGTCCTGGCAAAATTAAATTGTAAGATACATGAAGTCTGCCCATATTTCATCTTCTACTCCATGTTAGGCAGGAGGCATGAAGCAGGAGCAACGTGTTTCCTTAACAGCCCTACCACTCCTTATGTGAAATGAGAGAGAGAAAATCGAGAGAGAGAGAGAGATTAAACTGCTTGCTACACTCCTGTCATCTAGTCCGGGATCTGGCTCCACCATTTGCCTACTATGGGACCTTGTGGGACTTTGGATAAGTCACTAAACTTCTTTATGCGGTTTCTAGTCAGTTCCACTTCAATCCACCATTACTCTCCATGATAAGAACACACTGATAAAGTCTGCATAAGTACAGGCAAGTTCACACTCTGGTTAACCATACATTGCTGATTCTATTTCCCACTATGGGCATATGGAATCAAAAGAAAAACGATAGGAAAGAGATTTACTTTCCTTGCTACCCTTCAGCTGTTTAATCCTGAGTCTTGCTCTGAAGGGGTTTTTCTCTTCCCTTTTATAATCATTTCCCCTTCATTCCACCATTACCCTCCACAGTGAGAATTCACTGATTAATCACAGTGAGCACACTCTTCTCATTAATCAGGAGGGGTGGAGAAGGGGACATTACCCTTTTCCAGAAGCACTGCCATTTCTTGACTAATTCATCCTTATTCCACCACTACCCTCTAAGGTGAGGACCACTGGACATAGCCAATGTGAGCAGATTTTTAGAAATTAACAAGCAGAACTGCTTGTAAACTCCTTGAGGCCAGGGAGCATGTCTAGTAACTCTATTACACTCCCAAGTGAGTAGGTCAGTGTTCTGCACACAGTAAGCTCTCAGTAAGTTCCGTTAAATGATTTATTGACTGTTAGAAGAAATATCCCATCTGTCTTTCCAGAAGCCAGAGTTATTTTCCCTTCCTCCTAGAGGGAAAGACAATGCTGAACTCAGCTCAAGGGATGTGCATAGAAGTAAAAAAAAATTTAGCCTTGGGCCACACCTTCTGGACGCAAAGTGTTTCTATTCTCAGGCTTCTCCGGTAGATATAACAAATATAAAACAGAACATATGTTGTATCTCTGATTAGCAAAACTTCAAAATTTCTTTCTACTCGCTCTGTTTATTTGCAGCCTGTCTGAGAGGAAGGGCAGAGCAAAATATTTGTTTTTAACTTCCGTGTAGGGAATTTGTTGTTCCTTTGTTTCACTTCTGCTGCACTGCTCTCACATTGTTACCCATAACTTCCCTCGGATTCGATTGTGAGAAAATCCTGGTGAGCCATGACTCATTTTATTTAACCAAACAGCAGAGCATAATTATTATTTACAGATTATCAAGAAATATCCAAAGGTAACCAGTATTGTATTGTGGTGCGTAACAGTATTGTGTTATGTAAACGTCTTATTGTGTCATCTCTCCAACGCTTTATGTAAAATTACTGTTTATTTTTGAAAATAAATTTGTGTGTAAAGCAAAAGAAATATACATAGGAAACTTAAAGCCTTTTCTGGCACAACAAGTCAGTTCTAGAGTCAACAGCTTTGTTCTCTGTTTATTAAGATCTAACATACCATGATGAAATTATTAGACAAAATAATGAGACTACATCAATCTGTCTTTACTCTTCCAAAACCCAGTTTTACAATGTCAGCCTTGTCAACACTACTGAATATTAATGAGGATAAAGTTAATTGCTGGGTGGAAAGAGGTCTAACTCTCAGTCAAAGGGTAAAAGAAGCACCTTTCTGGAAATCTGTCACTCTTGACAAGCTGTAATTTATTTCCATTTGGTGATATGTACTGACAGATTCAAACCTCACTCTTGTCTTAACAGAAATTGCAATTATTGTCATTTGCGTGCTGTTTGACCCCAAACTCCTGACTTCTCTCACCACTTTTGGAAGACCTTTTTGTCTCACAGGAAATAGCTTTGCCTCTACCCTGGGCTCACAAGAAGGTTTATAAAGCTGTTAAATGGTATTTTTTCGGCCTTGGTCAGAAACAGAGATGGAGAGAGGGGGAGAGAGAGAGAGAGGGGAAAAAAAATGGATGGTTGTTTCAGGGAAACCTGGATCCTGAAGCTCACTGAGGGTAGAGATTAGGTCTACCATCTCTACTGTACCCTCACAAGCACTTAGTACGGAGTAAGCACTTAATAAATACTGTTGATTTACCCATGTCAGTAAAATGAATAATCACATTATCCTGAAATCCATTTCTTTACAGACTAATTGTTTTTTTTGAGAATTTTGAATAATCTTAATTTCACTTGAAATATTAGCTACTTTAAAAAATCATACATTTTGACTTTCGCGAATACGGTGTTTATCAAAAGCTGCCCTCATTTCAGTTAATCTCATTTTCATGAACAGTGATCTAGCTAAAAAAGGTTCTAAATGAATCAATAACTCTGGCCTCTTTTTCTAATCCCTTTTAGTAGTTTCCCTAGAAGGAGTGTATATGGTAAGACAGTTCTGCATTTGTCAGAGCCAGAATTTAAACTGATCGATTGCCTATTATGCAGAGCACTGCTTTGAACACTTCTTTTGGGTCAATCACTGTTCTGAGCATACAGTCGGTGCTCAATCAATCTGATGCAGACACTGAAATTTACACAGAATGGCTTCACCACACACATTCCTTCCACATAAACTGAACCCATAGGACTAGAAAGAACAGGTTGTTGCTGTATTAAAATCTTCCGCTTTATTTTCATTAGGACACTGATTTATGTTAGGCCATTTGATTGTAAGCTTCTTGAGGACAGGGATAGTGTCTATAAAGTCTACTGTATTGTGCTCTCCCAAGCACTTAGTCTACCTCTCTGCACACAGTAAGTGCTCAATAAATATCTTTGATTAACTGATTAGGTCTTGTACACTAGACTTTCTGCATCTATTTTTCTGGCTGGTTTATTAAAGTGAGGTTGACTGATAGCACATAAACATCAATTATTTCATTTGATCTTTATCTTATCCCTTTGGGATAGGGAGAGAAAATTTACCTCTATTTTACAGATGAGGAAACTGAGGAACAGAGAAGTTAAGTGACTTGCCTGAGGTCACACAGGAGGTCAATGGAAGAGCCAGGACTATAACTCATGTCTCCCGATTCACAGCTCCATGCCAATTCCATTAGTCCATGCTACCTTCCCAAGGCCCAGAGAAGCCAAATCTCAATGAGACATAACCATATACAGGAGGGAGACCAGTTTGGTGTGCAACAATTAGAACAGAGTGATTCTATTAGATTAGAAGCCATAAGGAGGTCACAGCATAAAGAGTGAGAAATTAAAATAATAATTGTGGCACTATTAAGCACTTACTGAGTATACAGAACAGTTCTAAGCACAGTACTAAGCTTACAGCCCTCTAGACTGTAAGCTTATCGTGAGCAGGGAACGTGTCTACCAACTCTATTATATTGTACTCTCCCAAGCATTTAGTTCAGTGCTCTTCACGGAGTAAGCGCTCAATAAATATGATTGCTTGATTGATTGGGTTAGGCACGAGATAATCAAATTGTTGGTATCTGTTTGTTAAGCGCTTACTATGTGCAGAGCACTGTTCTAAGCGCTGGGGTAGATACAGGGTAATCAGGTTGTCCCACATGAGGCTCACAGTTAATCCCCATTTTCCAGATGAGGTAACTGAAGCACAGAGAAGTGACTTGCCCACAGTCACACAGCTGCCAAGTGGCAGAGCCAGGAGTCAAACTCATGACCTCTGACTCTGAACCCCGGGCTCTTTCCACTGAGCCACGCTGCTTCCCAAATTGGACACAGTCTCTGTCCCAGAGTCTAAGGAGAAAGAAAACCAGGTACTTAATTCCCATTTTTCAGAAGAGAAAACTGAGACACAGAGGAATTAAGCGCCCTAGGTCACCCAGCAGATAAGTAGCAGTCCCCTACTAGGTCATGATGCTTTGAAGGGCTCTTATCAGCTGTACTGTCTCACACAGAATCTTAATCAGTGGTATTTATTGAGCATTTACTATGCGCAGAGCACTGTACTAGGTGTTTGGGAGAGTATAATGCAACAGAATTAGCAGATAAGTTCCCTGTCTGTAATAAGCTTTTAGTCTAGCGGCAAAGGGGGCAGTGGTAGAAGGTTACTCACCAACATTAGCATCGTTTTCAAACCTGAAGATAGCTATAGACCATCATTTGTCTTCCAAAATGTGGGTTGAATTTTTGCTTTTTGAAAATCCCCACGTTGAAGAAAGCTAGTGTTTTAGTACTCACCCCATATTCGATGTCATGTGGATGCCCATAGCTATTTCTTCCAGGCCTGCATCATGTTACATTTGGACAGACACGCATTCTCCATCCAGACTAATATCCTTTAGAACCACTCCCTAAATCCTTATCGGAAACCCTTCCCAAGAATAGGGTTGTGTGTCTTCATACATGAAATACAGATGCCTGTATGTTGGCATTACATATCTCTTTGCAGAATTTGTCTTTTGTCTTCTATAATATTCCATTTATACCTCAAAAAAAACCAAACTTCTCGTTTCACTCAATCACCAATATCCAAGTGGCTGAGTTTTAGTGTAACTTTTTTTTTGACTGAGCCCATGCTCTATCACAGTCAGTCACTGGATACTTTTTAAGAGAAAAGGGAAGAAAATATCTCACATTTGGGGTCATCACAACTTTGAAAAAAAATCTGGCCCCAGAAAACACTCTTTTATAATAATCTCTTCCTTTTCAGATCTATTTTCCTCCTCTAAGCTAGAGCTTTTCCAGTGCTTTAGTTCATAGAACAAACCCCCCTTTTCCCCATCAGACTATCTGCACAGTTCTGGACACAGCTAGTACCAAGAATTCTGAGAAGATTTTATAACAAGAGTCACTGTAATAGGGTTTAATCATATTGTTGGCAGCCAAGGGCCAGCAGCCTTAATGACAGTGTTACAACAGAAAGCCTCGTAAATGGTGTAAGTAGGTAAAATACTGTAAATTGAAGGCACCGTATATCTATAATGCACACTTTAATAGGTCTTCTGAGTGAAAGACCGTAAAACCATGTCCGTAGTTCACACACATCATTAAAAGTCATCCACCCCTTTGAAAAAATGTTGAAGCCCTGAGGATTTAATTTGGCTAAATTAAAGTTTTCTAGAAAATTGAATTTGATGGACCTGGAATCTCCCAAGAAATCTTCAGTGAAATCGAGGGGGCGTACTATGGTCAAGAACCTCCTTATTATTGGCTCTAGAGCACTCATTCAGCTCATCCCCTCTTACCTTGTTTCTCTGATTTCCTACTGCAGCTCAGCTAGCACACTTTGCTCTTAACACCAACCTACTCACTGCACCTCCACCTCACCTATCCCACTGCTGACCCCTTGCCCATATGCTCCTTCTGCCCTGTAGCTCCCCACCACGTAATAACTGACAGACCACCACTCTTCCCAAATTTAAAGACTTCTGCAAATCATACGTCCTCCAAGAGGACTTCTCTGACTAAGCCCTCATTTCCCCCACTCCCTCTCCCTTTTGTGACCCCTATGCACTTGTATCTGTACCCTTTAAGCACTCGATATTCACTCCACCCTCAACCCCACAGCACTTACGTACATTTCTCTAATCTTTTTTAAAGTGTCTCTCCCTCTCTAGACTGTAAGGTTCTTGTGGGTAGGGAACGTGGCTATCAACTCTGGTATATTAATCTTCCAAACATTTAGTACAGTGCTCTGCACAAAGTAAGTGCTCAATTAATACTACTGAATGATGGAAGAATAGAATGATTCTATGTTTAGAATCAACGCAGCCTTCTGAGACATCTCTGGCCTCTAAGACATCTATGATGCATAAAAGTAAAGGTCTGTGAGTTGCTTTATGGACTAGGGAATCCATTAAAGAAGAATCATATGCTGTCCCATTCACAGGTTTCTTTACCCATTTAAGACAGGTGACCTATATACAGGACACTAAGAAAACCCTCTTTTTGCAACTTTGAGGTGAAGTTGTTATTCACTATCTTTAATTCTAGGCTTTCCAAGAGCCATGTCACATGCTAATCCATTGACCCACACAACAAGCTTTAGAGACACAGTGGAAATAGAATCAACCCCATGGGACTATAAAATGCTTGCCATTTGAAGCTCTGAAAGGGCATCATAAATGGTGAAACTGTTGACAAAGGCCTGCAGGCCACACAAGTCTTCATCAGCAGTGATCATTATCCTCCTTTTGTAGGTAGAGGTTGAGTCCCAAACAGGTATAGAAAATTGCCCGAGACTACAGCAGTAGTCCCCAGCAGAGACAGGAGCAGAAAATCAATTTGGTATACTTCCATGTCAACAGTCTCACACGTGTGCTTTTCTATTCGCATTTTTTGTTCGCTTTCAGAGAACACAGCCCACTATCCCAAGGCTAACACCACCCTCAAGAACAGGAAATTCAGCCCATCCTCTAACTGGGTCATGCAAGTGTCTTTATTTTCTGGAGACAGGTTTTATCTTCTAAAAAGTTTGACACACACCCCTGTTCTTGCTCTCTGAGCTAATACTGTCGTCTAGCTTTTCCTCACTTCTTCTCAGGAAGTCACTTCCCTCCAACCAACAATGACTATCCTCTGACCAGGAACATCTCCAGGACATTTATTTCCCCGAAAGCAGCCAAGTCAGAAGAGTCCTATAAACAGTAACAGAACAGTCAAGCAGCTTGGCAAAGTGGATAGAGTACGGGCCTGGGAGTCAGAAGGTCATGGGTTCTAATCTCGGCTCCACCACTTGTCTGCTGTAAAACCTTGGGCAAATCACTTCATGGCTTTGTGCCTCAGTTACCTCATTTGTAAAATGGGGATTGTGACTGTGAGCCCCACATAGGAGAGGGATTGTATCCAATCCAATTTGCTCGTATCCATCCCTGCATTTAGTACAATGCCTGCCTGGAGCATAGTAAGTACTTAACAAGTACCCTGATGATTACTATTATTATACTAACTAGCTCAAAAGCAATTCATTTATTTATCCAATCATATTTATTGATTTCTTACCATGTGCAAAGAACCAAACTAAGTGCTTGGGATAATAAGATATAGCAATAAAAAATGCACACATTCCCTGACCACAACTAGCTTACAGTCCAGAGGTTCATTGTGTCCGACTAATTGTCATTTTGAGTGACTCATAGGAGGCTTTACCGAGCAATTATCGTATTTCTCCAGTCTGTGAGGCTGTTGAATACCTCTATAAACCAGGAAAGATGATTTCGAAGAGTGGTGGTAAGATTCTTCAAGTGAAGCATAATTCAAATCAAATTACAAATGTAGGTTAATATCCTGTTTCTATTTAACTACTTCAGAATCCATGGACCTTATGTGCATTAAAATAAAAAGCATGTCAGCTGGAAATAGCTGAGGAAGTTTAAAGTGGCAAGGGAGTGAAATTATTCCTGATATTGAAGTAATAGTAGTAACAACAGAAGAGTATTAGTAGAAATAGCAGTAGTAGAATTTACTGAATGCCTACTGAATGCCTACGAGAAGCAGCGTGGCTCAGTGGAAAGAGCACGGGCTTTGGAGTCAGAGGTCATGGGTTCGAATTCCGGCTTGGCCACTTGTCAGCTGTGTGACTTTGGGCAAGTCACTTAACTTCTCGGTGTCTCAGTTACCTCATCTGTAAAATGGGGATTAAGACTGTGAGCTCCACGTGGGACAACCTGATTCCCCTGTGTCTCCCCCAGCACTTAGAACAGTGCTCAGCACATAGTAAGCGCTTAACAAATACCAACATTATTATTATTATTACTGAGTGCAGTGCATTGTCCTAAGCTTTTGGGCACCACTTTCACATCAGTTCCCTACTCATGCGAGAGGAAGTGACCTGAATACCCAGGCACCCATAACACTCAATACTTGTGTTTTGCTGGGCCCTCAACTTAGTGTAACGTGAAGCAGTATGACCTAGTGGAAAGCACACAGAACTGGGAGGGAGGAGCCCTGGGTTATAATCCTGGCCCTGCCACTTGCCTGTTCTGTAACCTTGAACGGGTTATTTAACTCCTCTGTGCCTCGGTTTCTTCATTTGTAAAATGGGGATCAAATATCTGTTCTCTTTATCCCTGAGACCATGAGCCCCATATAGGTCAGGGACTGTGTTCGATCTGCTTATCTCGCAACCCCACTACTTGGCACATAGTAAGCATTTACCAAATAGCACTATCATTACAAACAAATTTGAGGATGTCTGCCTGAGCCTTAGAGTATTACTTTGGTGGTGGTGGGGTCAGGGAGAACTCCTGACCTCCACCCATCCCTGTTTCAGAGCTCAGTAGCCATTTCTCTACCAGGTCCCTGTAAAAACAGACAGTGCTTATGAGCTATGGTCCTTGGTGGCGGTAGCTGAAGCAGGGGAAGCTGGACATTAAACATAAAAATAGCAGATATAAAGATGTAAGACCACAAGCCAACTGAAGCCAAGGCTCTCCAGTATAAAACAGGACAAATGGCAACCCTACCTCTAGCGTTAAAGTCTCACCAGATTGTGAAAGATGGATGCTCATATTTATAGAATTTGATTCAGTGGGTATCTCTGAGTCTATGAGTCATGGTAAGTACTTACATTCTCATTTTGTTAAAGCAACAATCTGTTCTATTTGTTTATAATAATGATGATGATGGTATTTGTTAAGCACTTACCCTATGACAAACACTGTTCTGAGCAATGGGGTAATCAGGTTGGACACAGTCCCTGTCCTACATGGGGCTCATAGCCTTGATTCCCATTTTACAGAAAGGGTAACTGAGGCCCAGAGAAGTAAAGTGGCTTGCCCAAGGTCACAGCAGACAATTGGCAGAGCCGGGATTGCAACCCAAGATCTGACTCCCAGGCCCGTGCTCTATCCAATATGCCTTGCTGCTTCTCACTATGGTGGGGGTAACCCATCATTAGACCGAAAGTTCCTTGATGGCAGGAAAGGTGTGCTTGGCATCCATCATCCTCACCTAAATCCTTAGTACAGTGCTCCACTCTCAGTAGACACTTAGCAATACCACTGATTGACAGACCTGTCTGTTTAACAAGAGGCTAAACGAAGCCAACTTACTGGTTTTACTGCTATACATCTGGATCAATTAAAGACTATTTTTTCTTAGAACTTCCCTCACAGGGAGTTGGAGTGTTTTCCAGCTTTACTTCCTGGAGGAGAGGTGATGCTCTACTTCCTTTTATTCTGCCTGAAAGCCCGGCACCCCGCCAGCAACCTGCTACCAATGAACTTTTCAGAATCTCCCAAACAAAGTGAAAAAAAAATCATTAATAGTCCAGATTTCAATCTCCCTTGCACAGCTTGGATAACAATAAATGAGTAATTTGCTGTCCCTAGCTTTGGCAAGCTGACGCTTAATGATTACCTAGGGACAGGATAATGGTACCGTAGTGATTACACTATGTTTTTCTAACCCCTTTCAGACCCTTTGCTTTCAGTTCTGCCCTAATGAAAAGAGTGCTTGGAAAATGGGCCAGGACTTTATTAAAGATGTTCTGACAGACGCTGCTCAGATGAAATGAATTCACTTCTCAGATTTGAACCTTTCTTCAGGAGCTTGAGAAGGCATGTACCCTAGAGAGGATCTGATTTTATGAACACTTTCCTAACAAGGAGTGAGGATGTTGGCTAATTTGATGAGCCACCAGACACTCTCACTGGAAGAGGATATAAGAGGATATAATGATATAAGGCACTGAGTTATATATGGGACTATTTACCTACCTACTTTCCTACCTTTCTATCTACTTACTTATCTCTTTCTCTATCTGTCTTTCTAACTGCCTATCTATTTATCTATCTATCCACCCAGCCAACCATCCAACCATCTATTTGCCTCTCCACCTGCCTATCTGTCCATCTGTCTGTCCATCCATTCGTCTACATCTATCCATACATCCACCCACCAATCCAACCATCTTCCCCTCCATTCATTTGTATGTCTGTGTGCCTCTCTGTCTGCCTATCCATCCACCCATCCATCCATCCATCCATCCATCCATCCATCCATCCATCCATCCATCCATCTGTGTGCTGTCTGTCTACTACAAAATAATCAAACAGTAAGTAAAACTAAGTCTGCTGAAAATGAACTCGACCATTTGAGCACTGACCATTACCTGCAGTTCACCCTCTGACTCCAGGAATTCCCAGGGGACATGGTTCAAATGAGAGAGTAGTCTAGTCTGGAGTCTAATACAGTGCTTGGCACATGGAAGCACTCAACAAATACCACTAATAGTACTGAGAAACAGTATTTCCTAATGTAAAGAACACACACGTGCAAGTCAGATAACATGGGTTCTAATTCCAGCTCCATCAATTGTTTGCTGGGTGACCTAGGGCAAGTCATTTACCTTCTCTGCCTCGGTCTCCTCATTTATAAAATAGGAGTTAAATTCCTCTTCTCCCTCCCCTTAAACTGTGAGATTCATTATTTAGCATCTACCCTAACATTTACTTCAGTGCTAGGCACATAGTGAGTGATTAAATATCACAATTATAATTATTACACCCTACTGCCTGGTTCATCTTTCTCAAATGTCATTTGCCACATGTCCTTAAAACACTGCAATGGCTGCCCATTTCCCTCTGTTTCCATGGTTTTCCATTAGCTCTTTCCTTATGTATCAGTTCTTTTCACCTACTTCATGCCAGTAGACATTCTTTGCTCTTCCCAAGCTAAACTTCTTACTGACCCTTAGTCTCGACTTGCCAGTATGCAACAGATAGTTCTCGCCCTTCCGCTTTGTTCCAAGACAGCAGGATTACACTCAGTACCTACACTTAGGCTGGCAAGCATCTTCAATCAATCAATGAATCAATCAATGAATCAATGGTATTTATTGAATGCTTACTGTGTGCAGAGCACTGTAGTAAGTATTTGGGAAAGTACAATACAGTAGAGTGGCACATACCTTCCCTGCCCACAATAATCTTATCTTCCTGACCTTCACTCTCATCTTGATCCCTAACCATAATCTTAACCCTAATTCTAACTCTAATCCTAGCCTTGATCTTGAGGCTATTCTCAGTTCTAACCTTAATGAGTTTTTTGATGTCAATGACTTGATTTCCAAGTTTGGAAATGTTGGCAATTGGGCTGTAGAACTTTGGTTTTTAGGTAGTCTTTATCTCCTCAATATTGGAAAAATTTTACTAGGTCAAAACTCTTTCATTAGGACCCAGATATGCTGTTCCCATATTTATTTTCCTTTCAGCAGGATGAAAAGCATAACTAGAAAATGGGGAAAAAAGATTGGGGCACTAGCCATATCTATCTTTGTTTCTATGGAAATAGCCATTGGGTCTAATTTAATGTATAAGAATTGTGTTGCTATTTTTAGTGAATTATTTTCTTTTGGTCTGCAGGCTTTTCCTTGTGCCCATCAAATACTAATCACTGCTAATCTGATAGGAAAAATCACATTTTTCTCTTGCCAAGTCTTTGCTCTCATTTGCTTGGGAATATTATTTGTTGATATATATACATATATATATATGTATACATGCAGACACACATGTATATATATATATATATCAGCTCTTACTTTATGCCAAGCACTTAACTAGGCCATAGGAAAAGAAACAGGATAATAACTCAGATATTGTCCTTTACCTTCTTATAAACCTAAAGCAGAAAGAACTGTTACAAGCACACAAGGAAAGAAACAACATGCTATATAAAGTAGAAAGAATACATCAAAAGAAACAACAGTAATTGACAGTTTCAACATTTGTATAGCTGTTTCTCCACAGATGGAAAACTGAAGAAATGCTAAAAGACTCCAAAAATGACATCAGAATCCGGATCTTCAAGAAGAAAAGTGAAGGAGCAAGCTGCAGGAAAGTTCAGGATATATCCTTGCATTCTACCCCTAGCTCTTCCCATCAGTCAGTCACCGAGTGCCACAAAAGGTCAAGAAGTTTATTCATATCGGACTTCCACATCTCTAATTTAGACATCTTTCTTTCATAATAATCGAGGAAGACAAAGAAAATGATGTAACCATTTCAGGAAAACACAAGTTAAAATGAGTCCAGATAGCACCTCCTTCAACACAACTGTTAAAAATTGCCTCGGGGTTGGAGAAATGTACCTTCTAAACACTTCCAGTAGATGGCAGGTTCAGTACTTCAAACTTCTCAACACCAAAAAACGACTTCATTTACAAATAGAGTGGGTTATATTTATTTTAATTCCAAAAGGGGTAAAACTTTTGTTTATGAGTCTGGTGTAATATTACTATATAAGCATCTCCTTATTTTTATCTGCAACTAAAAATACCAGTGTAGCAAATGAAAATATGTTTTGATCAGAGAACGCCTGCAATTCCAGATTGCAAATTTAGCATTGAAACATTGAATAATATAATCACAATGTTATGGATGTTAATTAAAGTGCTGAGTGAATAAAGATACATTAAGCCATTTTTTAATGTGAATTTCTGAGATGAGAAACCATTGTGGCATCACAATTGTAGTTTAATAAGCTTCCACGTACATTTTTAATAGAAAAAAGGCTTTAAAAGTAAGATAAAACAATGGGTTTTAAGCCCATGCTTGTGATTGCTTTGAAAAGGGACTATCTCATGTTTCTTCAGCTTCTTCTACCAACTGTACTGTACTCTCCAGATGCTTAGTGTAATGTTTTGCACAAGGTAAGAACTCAATAAATACTATCCATTGATTAATGGATCATCTCCCAGAGCGAAAGAGCTTGGAAATTGGCCCCCATGTAACTGGTTAGAACGGCTCCTAAGTTACTCAAATAAAACAGTTCACAAGAACAAGACACTTTTCACAACACCCGCAAACCATTATTTCCTTGGCGTCCTAGTAAGAATAATTATTATGCTATTTGTCAAGTGCTTACTAAGTGCCAAAGAATGGAAAAGATACAGTAAAGTCAATCCAGACACTGTTCCTATCTCACAAAAGGATCCCTAAGAGGGAAGGAGAACAGAGGCGGAAACTGAGGCACAGAACAAATTAAGTAACTTGCTCAAGGTCAAACAGCAGGCAAGTAACAGAGCTGGGATTAGAAACAGGCCCCCTGATTCCCAGGCCTATGCTCTTCCCACTAGGCCACACAGACACAGTCTTTTTCTCATAAGGGGCTTACTATCTAAGCTGGGAGAGATACAGAGGCAATAACAATGAATCTCAAAAACAATGAATGACAAATTCAACAGTCCTAAATAACACTATTAAACTAAGTAGCTTAAGCAGTGGTTGGAGGGGGTAGTCATCTAGAGGGGAGGCTCGTTGTGGGCAGGAAATGTGTCTGCTTATTGTTATTTTGTACTCTCCCAAGTACATAAATCCTATTGAATGAATGAGTTAATGAATGAGTAGTGCTTGGTCTTCCCCTTCCTCCTGATAAAAACCCTCAGTTGTGCACAGCTGCAGCCTCCCCAGAAACATGGAAACCTCTAAGGGAAGGGCACCCAGCTTCCATTCCGCAGTGTTCTTTAGCACCCTGAGGTCGCTGGTCTGCCCTCGGGCAACCCCTCAGATCTCAAAGCACCAGTCCATAGAGGTCTCAGACTTTGCCCACTCCCTGATCTGGCAGGGCATAAGGTTTCTGTCATGGGGTGGTCCCGATTTTGTCCCAATTCAAAATGATTCCCATGAGAACAGCAGGATGAGTTTGGAGGGCGATGATGTTGATGTGTACTTCTTTGAAAATTAATCCATTCAGTATAGCACAGTGCCCTGCATAATTCAGGCACCCATTAAAGCACCCTGCAAAATGCAGGCACCTAATATATATAATGCACTGCCTACAGGAAATGCCCAGAACAGTAGATAATCAATGATGATACTCATGATGATGATGATGATGATGATGATGATGATGATCCCTCCTTGGCGTGGCTAAGTGGAAAGAGCATGGGCTTTGGAGTCAGGGCTCATGAGTTCGAATCCCAGCTCTGCCACTTGTCGGCTGTGTGACTGTGGGCAAGTCACTTAACTTCTCTGTGCCTCAGTTCCCTCATCTGTAAAATGGGGATTAAGACTGTGAGCCCCACGTGGGACAACCTGATTCCCCTATGTCTACCCCAGGGCTTAGAACAGTGCTCGGCACATAGTAAGCGCTTAACAAATACCAACAATATATATAAACAGAATTTGATACACAGAAAATCAATTACAAGGAGACCATTTGTATTCAGTGAAAATTCTTAACTCCTGGGGGAAAGGTTGGTTGGCTCAAAATGATGAAGTTATTACTATGAGTTTAAAGGACTGTAGGACCAGCAGTTTTAAATAATAGTCAGGGCTACATTTGTATAACCCCAGACTTTGGATTAGGAGATCTACAGGCATCTAAGATGTGTTAATGATGGAGGATTTCTAACCAAATTGTTGTTTTGATTTTAGGCGTGTTGTGTTGATTTGATGTTTGACTGTAAGGTGAATTTATAAGTATAGAGATGATAAATACTAAGGTTATGTGAGTTGGATGATATCTGGGTAATTAAAAAGGCCAGTAGACCTTGAGGGATTTCCATTTCAAGGAGAAGGAAGTAGGTAGAGCCCAGAGTCCAATAAATCACATTAAATCCTTTAGCTTTCTGATACCTCTGGAAGTTGGAAAAAAGGAAAAATCATAATCTTTGATTTAATCTATACCAGTACAGAGTTGGAAAAGTTGACACATCTATCCTGCCCACTCAGAATTACAGAACTGCTATTGTATTTGGCCCCAGTGATTGGCTACCTACCTCCTCTCTACTTGACATATGCAGACCCAGCCTTTATGGCTCAGCAGCCAAAGCACAAGATGAACCTAAAAACATTTTCATTTGTTTCAGGAACATTAGACAAAGCATTTAACCAATCAATCACATTCAGTGAGTGCTTACTGTGTGCAGAGCACTGTAGTAAGCCCTTGGGAGAGTACAATCTAACAATATAACAGAAACATTCCCTGCCCACAACGAGCTTACAGTTTTGAGGGAGTCAGACACTAACATAAATAAATAAATTATAAATATGTATGTAAGTACTGGGAGGCTGAAGGTGGGGGTGAATAGAGGGAGCAAATCAGGGTGATTTAAGTAAAAGGGAGTGGGAGGAAGAAAATGAGAGCTTAGTCAGGGAAGGCCTCTTGGAGGAGAGGTACTTTCAGTAAGGCTTTGAAGTTGGTTGGTGGGGGGGTAGTTGTAGGATATGTCAGATATTTAATCTTTTATTATTATTATGGTATATGTAAAGTGCTTACTATGTGCTATGCATCCCCTGGGTCATCTAGTATTTTGGAGAAAATTCCAATACACCCAGATTTTAACGGAGAAGATTTTTAGAAATGCTGAGACTTTCAGAAACCTTCTCTTACAGCAAAGAGAGGGTGTGGATTTATTTATTTATATTAATGTCCCTCTGCTCCTCTAGGGTGTAAGATCATTGTGGGCAGGAATGTGTCTCTTTATTGCTGTATTGTACTCTCCCTACCACTTAGTAGAGTGTTCTGCAAACAGTTAGTGCTCAATAAATACGATTAATTGACTGGCATCTTTGGTGATCTATATCTTAGGTCTTTCTTGACTCAGTGATTCCCCTACTCAGTTCCTCCTTGCTGACATTTCAGAGCCGGGTCTCCTCCAGTCATGTTTGAACAACATGACTCCTTCAGAAAACCATATGTCTTAGAGGTTCCTCTTGCTTCTGTCACCACACCTGTAAACTTTGTCTTGGGCCCAGGGAAATTTTCACTAAGGTCGCAAGTAGCATTAGGAAGCCAGTGTCTCAGAATTTTCTGCCTTTTCTGTTTTTCCCTATTGAGTTGAAAATTCATCTTTTTGATCAGGATCCTATTTGCCAGTACCTAGAGAAAATACATTGCTTTTTTTTCAAAGCCTATAGTCTACCATCTAGCTTCACATTTGATCTTTTACTACAGTGATAAGATTTTTATTCTGTGTTTTTCAAGTAAACACGATTTTTTCTTGGCACTACAACGTGACTTAAGACAGGATCAATTTATCACCTATGCTCTAGTTGCTAACAGTCCTTTTAAATTAGAAATACAGAGGAGATTCACAGAGGTTTAAGAAATTTAGCATATTTTTCTAACAAGTCTCAATTAGAAAAGTAAAATGGATAATTGAGACATTAAAACCAAAAATACTGGCCTTCCATTATCTGAGTATTTCAGGATAAATCATTCTGAGACCTGGATTAGTAGTAGTAGTAGTAGTAGAAGTAGTAGTAGTAGTAGAAGTAGTATTTATTCATCCAGGGTTTATTCTGTGGAAGCCACTGTATTTTGTGCTGGGGTAAATTTAAATTACGGCAAAGCCCCTGGCCCCCAAGGAGCCCAGATTCTGAGAGGAGGAGGAAAAGTCAAAGTCATATCACAGAAAACTCAATGACAAATGCAAGTGAAAAACGTTAAATTTTTTTGTTTAAAGTAGTGGTAGTAAAATATAATCCAACTAACCAGAATTTGGAGGAGAAAGATGTTCTTCAGGTACCTTCTCACTCTAGAAAATTCTTGATTACAAATTACTACATCTTCTTGACTTTAAAAAATGCTCGGCCCGAAGTGAGGGGGTGGTATGGGAAGGGGGCAGTTCCTGCCCAGTTTGGTTCTGTAGTGGCATGAGGATTTGTTCCCATGTGGCTCTGAGTTTATGTAGCAAATAATCCTTTTCATTTTCCTAGAGTGGACTGAGCCATAATAAGCAAAAAGTTTTCTAGCTTTGGGGCCATCTATCTATCTTCTATCTATTCCAGAGCTCAGTAGGGTGTTTGGTACATAGTAAGCACTTAACAAGAATCACATTTATGACTCAGTGGAAAAGAGCCCGGGCTTTGGAGTCAGAGGTCATGAGTTTGAATCCCAGCTCTGCCACTTGTCAGCTGTGTGACTGTGGGCAAGTCACTTAACTTCTCTGTGCCTCAGTTACCTCAACTGTAAAATGGGGATGAAGACTGTGAGCCCCACGTGGGACAACCTGATTCCCCGTGTCTACCCCAGCGCTTAGAACAGTGCTCTGCACATAGTAAGCGCTTAACAAATACCAACATTATTATTATTATATGTATGAACCCAAATATGTAATGGAAAACAGTTGATCTTAATTGTATTGGGATAGATCTGAGATGACGGATGAGTCAATCTTGGATAATGTCAGATGTTTTGCTATTTGATGAACAAAACAAACCAAAAAAGGAGTCAGCCTTCGTATTGCTAAGGCTCCTAACTAGAAATATCCTTGAAATATAATAAGCATAGAAGAGTAGTAAACCAAGTCTTGTAGTGGAGTTAAATAAAGGGGGGCGTAGTTTGAAATGCAGCACAGTCAACTGTTATCTGAAAGAGTTGGTGGGCTTCTCACACACTGGTGAAACATCATAAGGAACTGGGAATTCAGTTTAGACTGGCTTCACTTTGGGAGCGGTTCTGGAACCATGCAAGTCTGGAGGAGATTTTTTATCTCTACAATAGATAACTCTGATGCCCATCATCAGATCATAAATTCCTTGAGTTTGGGGATCATTTCTACCAACTCCTATTGTATGTCTCTGTACACATTAAGCGCTCAGTAAGTACCATTGATTAATTGATTGACCATCATCACTGACCATTTTGCAAAGCATTTAGAAAGAGCAAGATATTTGTAGGAGACAGTATCCCTGCTCAAAAGAAGCTCACATTAACGGGAATGGGCTGAGGGGGTTGATGGGAAGAGATAGACTCATAGCTTACAGATTGGGGGAGAAAAAGGTTTAAAAGTCAAAGTCTGTCAAACAGAGCATAACAAAATTGCCACAAAGGTTGTGAGTGAAGAGCTGGATTATAGTTGGGAGGGTTCAAACTGGGGAGACGCAATCAATAGTTTCTGTTGAGTGCTTACTTGGAGAAGAACAATAATTCTATCTCCCCATGTCTTGATTCTATTTATCGTGATAATGTCTTGTTTTTGTTTCCTTCTGTTTTGCTCTGCCCTCTGTCTCCCCCGATTAGACTGTGAGCCTGTCACTGGGCAGGGATTATCTCTGTTGCCGAATCGTACAATCCAAGTGCTTGGTACAGTGCTCTGCACACAGTAAGCGCTCAATAAATACTATTGAATGAGTGAATGAAAGTCTCTGTCTTTATCTTTCTCAACCTTTTCCTAGAATTGACCTTTGGCTTTATGACCCTGTGCTTTTGTGGCCTCTAAAGTAGCTTATTTCTTCTGCCATTCCTGCCTGGATTATGTGCAGTATTGTGCAACAGGTTTGTGCAACAATTTGGGTTCTTTTTGTTCCAGTTCAGCTTCTTCTCCACTCTTTCACCTCTGTCCTGTTTCTGCTGCTGCTCTCCCCTTTATGCCACCCTCCCAGCTTGATCTCTGAAATGACTTTTCTGGTAGGTCTGGTAAAGTTTCACTGAAAGGGATCTTTAGTGGATCTCCTCCTTGCCATCACCAGAGGCATTGACCTAGCACCTCCTTGATGTAGGCACTGAACTAGGCCCTTAGGGAGTTTAAGAAGAATGCAAAATGCAGTCAGGGAGCTTGACTAATGAGGGAGATAAGCAAACACAAGAAGTTGAAAGGAACACTGGGTTAAGAGCACTTGAGAAAAAATAACAATACCAAACTCGGGAATGCCGCTATTTGTTGAGAAACTGAAGTGTCTGGGGCTCACCTGAATAGCTGGGGGGCTTAGTCAAGAAAAGATAATGGAACTGTAAAGGAAGCTGGGACACGGTTTTGAGATGCAGAATGGGAGGGCATTTCCGGTTGGAGAAATGGCACAAGCAATGAATTGGAAGGAAAAGAAGGTTAGGAGATTTGCTCCAGAGAAATTGAGAAGTAGCATGGCCCAGTGTAAAGCTCATGGTCCTGGGAGTCAGAGGATCTGGGTTTTAATCCTGTCTCTACCACTTAGCTGCTGTGTGACACTGGGGCAAATCTGTAAAATGGGGATTATGTATCTGTTTTTCCCTGTACTTAGACTGTGAGCTCCGTGTGGACAGAGATTGTATCCAACCTCTAGTATCAGCCCCAATACTAAATCCAGTGCTTAGCACATATTCATTCAATAGCATTTATTGAGCGCTATTGAATGAAGAGTAAGCCTTTAACAAAACTGCAATTATTAATTATCAGAACATAAACAGGGTAGGAAAGAGAGCACCTCGGTAGGTGGGAACCAGGTGATGGAAAACCTTGAAATGGATAGTCAGAAGCCTTTTTATGCACAAATTTGACACACTTAAAAGTCATGCTAAAACATTGTAGGGTATCCCAAGATCATCCTCTTCCTCATCACGGTGCTTCCACCCATATACAAGGACTGGAAACCCAAGTTATTATTGCAAAGAATGCTTACTTTCTTGTCACTCAGTAAAGTTACCTTGCTCCCACTCTGAAGATGTTTGAAAAGGCATTTATTGTGTTTCTAGGGTTATTGACACTGACTTGAAAGCCTAGAGGATGGTTAGATAGCTAGATAGACAAATAAACATATATTGTTGTCTTTTCTTTTCAAAGATGATGTTACTGATAGTGAGGTCCTACATTTATGGTTCATGTTAAGTGCTTAGTGTATGCAAAGCACTGTGCCCAGTCTCATCAATGTGTGCAAATGTGGCTGAAAAAGATAACTATATAGGTAGATATATAGATTTCTAGATAAAGATTAGATGGGTGGGTAGATAAGTTCTGGGGTGGCTGCAAAATCGTATATGGAATCACAAGTCCTTTTATGCTCTGCATGCAGGCACAAATACACACACCCGGTCCTTTGCTCTGTCATATATTAACGAGGCACTGAGTGTTTCTCACATAAATGATATCCTACTCTCAGCAGGGTAACCATAACAACAGTTTTGCAGGAAACATCTAGCTTGTGGAAGCAATGTTATTAGCAGTATCCAGGACTAGACCCAGCCCTGGATATACTAGTGCAATCCAAGGACAGTTTCCTTAGGGAGAATAGGGTAAAAGTGTTCTAATATTGAAATCTCTCCCGCAGATCTGAATCTAAGCTGCTTTGGAGCCTTGAGCCTGTGTTACTATTTAGAGTTCAAATGTGAGGGCTGACCTCACAGAAGCCTTTGGTTGTGGTTTCTTCCTGTCATGATGACTCCTTTGAAGTTGCCTGTGATCAGGACCTATTTTCAGCATTTGCAAGAGACTAAAGGGGAAAAGAGAGGATGATACACACACTCACACACACAAACACACACAACACACACACACAGTCCAATCTCTAATCTGGAAGGCCCCACTTTTAGGCAAGAAAAGGAAGTATATCTCAATATATATACCTTCAATAACTTTAGTTCCTATCAATTGTTGTAATTCCCAGCAGCCTCCAGGGGACTGTTTCTTGGTGGGTGGGGATCCTATTCTACCAGCCAGTAGAATCTAGTTTCCCTTTCTGGCTTCCTTATTGACCTGTGATGACTCTTAGCTTTGAATGACTTCAGTGAAAGTTCTTTGGTCTGTGCATCAGTTGCCAGCTTGGCCTTGAAGGTCCTCCCTTTCAATTTCTGAACGTCTGTCTCTCCCAGCCATGAAAGTGAATCATCATCATTACCAGAACTCCATCGTCCACTGTAAGCGCTCGTTAAATACGATGGATTGATAGATGAGTCATTATCATCATCATCATTGTCATCGTCATCGTAGTATTTGCTAAGCACTTATTATGTGCCAAGCCTTGAACTAAATGCTGAGGTAGATATGGGGTGATTAGGTCAGATACAATTCCTATCTCACATGGGGCTCATAGTCTAAATGGAAGAGAGAATAAACATTGGATACCCATTTTACAGATCAAGAAACTGAGGCATAGTGAGGTGTCTAGTGCCAACACACAGGTAGGGGTTCCCTGTTCCCTGAAGGATTGCATAGCAGGGTGAGGCCCCCATATATAAAAACAGTAATTAAGATATTGGTTAAGCATTGGTTAGATACAGGATCAATAGATCAGACACACTCCCTGACCCACACAGGGCTCACAATCTAAGGGGGAAGGAGAACAGGTTCTAAATCCCCATTGTGCAGATTAGGAATCTGAGGCACCAAGAAGTTAAATGATTTGTCCAAGGTCAAAGAATGGACAAATTGCAGTGCTGGGATTAGAACTCAGGTCTCTGACTCCCAGGGTTGTACTCTTTCCATCAGGCCACACTGCTTCTGTGGCACTCTTCGACAGAGGATTCTAATGATAATAATAATAATAATAATAATAATACCATGTCTCAGGCACTGTGCTAAGACCTGAGGTAGATACAAGACAATCGGGTCAGTAACAGTCCCTGGCCCACCAGGGGTTCTCAGTCTTCAACTCCAATTTACAGATGAGGTAACCGAGGCACAGAGAAGTGACTTGCCCAAGGTCACAAAGCAGACATGTGGCAGTCGGGATTAGAATCCAGGTCCTCTAACTCCCTGGCCTGTCCTCTTTCCACAGGACCACACACTGACGCAGGAGATAAGGTGAATGGAGACTAACCCCTCCAAGCGTATCTTAATGTACCTTTCACTGTTGGTCCTTTTTTGAGTTGATGAATTTTTATCTGTTTGTATTAATGATTGGATCATGGTTTTCTTGTTCTGTATGTCTGTCCTTCGTCCTTCACCACATAGACTGTGCTAATTCTGAGCATTCCTTGATTTTCAGTTAATTATGCCAGTGTTTGATACAGTGCTTTGGAGCTTTATAAGTACTTAGTAAACTTCAGTGATAAAAACAATAATAATAATTGTATTGGAATAGTGGGGAGGTCTGAATGTGTCTAGGTGGGGGTGGATACAACCTTGGAAAATGTGGGAAGGACCTTGCAAATTTTGAGGAAGAGTAACATTTCTGAGATTTAATGTTAGCATCCAAAATCCTTCCAGTTTATCCATAAAATCATTCCTCTCCTCTCGGGTTGATTTTCTCAAAATAGAATCTTTGCTTTTACAACATTTTTACAAGTTTCACAAAAATCAGTTTTGAAATGTCCTTAATTCCATCTGCTCTTCATACCATATGCTTGAGGGTTTTTTTGAGCAAGCACTACAATTTAGCATTAAGTAAAGCGATCAGATTTGTATTCCAATTTCCATCCATTTAACAAGGAAAGAGAAAGAGAACATGCAGTTGGAAAAAAATGGAAAAGGAGAAAAGGCATTTACTGCTCTATTCCTCTTGACAGTGAGTTTTCATTAAGTTAATATCTGTCATGATAGAATACAGTGGAATCTATATTTATTCAAAGACTTCCTTTCCAAACATGGCATACATCACTCTTGATTTCTGACTGTAGAACTGATGTTCTTCTGAGATGTCAAATTTGATTTGAAAACCCAATTAACAACGCAACAAATGTCATGCTATAATTTATTAAAGAAAATCCACTTCCCGTGATTTGATTTCAGTTCAGGCTAAATCTTAGGAATTCTAAGGTTTTGAAAGCATCTTTGAACTCTGTTTTCTGCAACATCTGGGTAAGAAGAGTTTGTTTGACAATAGCATCCCCTTTCCCAATTTATTATCCTGCCCCTTCCCTGATTCTGGTGACCTGAGTATGTTCTTCAATTGCTAGCTTGGTCTACAATAAGCAAACTACCTGGGTAGACTTTCTGAAATCAGAATGGAAAGTAAACCTGAGATATACAAATTTCCCAAACTATCCTGAGTTCTATTCTGGTTTAGGCTGGCAAAGAGTCTGCCTGCACAGGACGCAAGCACTGCTAAGCCTGTTTGGAAACTGAGGCATAGAGAAGTGAAATAAGTTGCCCAAGGTCACACCGCAGGCATGTGGTAGAGCCAGGATTAGAATCCAGGTTCTCCACACTCAGGTTTGGCTCTTTCCACTAAGTCTCACTGCTTCTCAAAGCCACCTTTAGCACTTTAGAACAAATCAACTTGCGTTCTTTGCTATTTAAACCTTATTCATTCTCTGATCCATCTTCCTATAGTCTTTTAATAACCAATAATATCTCTTTTTTTCTCCTTCTAATTAGGAGATACAAGTCCCTACAATAACACCTAATATCACAAGATCACAATATCACAAACACAGTAATAATAGTTAAGTGCGTCCTATGCATTAAACACTGAATTAAGTACTGAGGTAGATACAAGATAATCAGGTCCCACATAGGGCTTACATTCTAAGAAGGAGGGAGAACAGTTATTGATCTCTATTTTGTAGATGAGGGCCCTGAAGCACAGAGAAGTTAGGTGATTTGCCCTAGGTCACACAGCAGAAAAATTGTGGAGCTGGGATCAGAACCCAGGTCTCCTGACTCTCAGGCCCATGTTCTTTCCATTAGGTCATGCTGCGTCCCTATATAATGCAAACTAAAGCAAAACAAGTTCAACAGTAAAAATATATCAGCAAAAAATATATGTCAGCAAAAATTCTTGTAAGTGAAAGCTGTTCATTGTTCCAGGCAAACAGTCCTTGGTCCCAAATGGCTACCATCTTCTCAAGGTTCTAAATGTTTGGGAGGCAAAGTTTGGCTCTGGCAACGTTGGGTGGGAAGGGGAAGATGGTCTGTGCTGTAGACAACACCTCACAGCTTTCGGAATGCTAGAGTTATACCGACAACATTATTTAAGGAAAAAGAAAAACACTTCTGAAGAGTTAACAAATGAAACACCTTCAGTGAAAACTGAGGACCTCCCATTTGCAGGGCACTTGGGAGAGTACAATAAAAGCAATAATCAATAGCATTTACCGAGCACTTATTCAGGGTAGAGCACTATGCTAAGAGCTTAAGAGAGTACAGTAGAGCTAGTAGACACCATCAAGAGCTTTTGAACCAGTGGGAGAAGCAAACACTAAAATAAGTGAGAGGAAGGAAGGAAGCAGTAGAGTGTAAAGATAGATACCTAAGCAAAAAGGGGTTATGGGGTGAGGTAATGTGGAAATGTCGAAGTGGCAGTGAGGGGTGCAAATTGTGTGGGGAGATAGCTTAATCAGAGAAGGCTTCCTGGAGGAGAAATGATTTCAGAGGAGCCTTGAATATGGGGAGAGAAATGGTCTGTTCAACGTGGAGGAAACAGTTACAGGCAGGAGAGAGGGTGTGAGCAAGAAGTCGATCGCAAGCAAGGTGAGAATCCGGCACAGTGAGTTGGTTGGCTTGAGAGGAATAGAGGGTGCGAGCTGGGGTGTACTGGGAGAGAAGCGAACGTAAGTAGTTGGGAGAGAGCCACTTTTGTATCTTAAAGTAAATGGTCGGAGTTTCCCGTTTGATGTGGAGGGGAATGGGCAGTCGTTGGAAGTATTTGATGAGTGGGGAGACAAAGGCAATACACTGTATTGGGAAAATGAACTGAGCAACAGGGATGTGGTTTCTGCTACTGAGTTGCTTACAACCCACTGGGAAGCTTACAGTCTCGTACATGCTGGGGGAAGTTACATGGGGCAAATAAGGGAAGGCCTCTGCCTTTGGGAAACTTACAATATAATGAGACAATTGAGAAGAGCTCCTCTGTCTTCAAATTGACAATCAAATCTCCATAAGGTTGAAGGGGGAGGGTTGCCAAAATATTCTACTGATCAAATCACCAAAGTGAAGGAATTGGAAAGGATAAGAAAATAACTGAATGCAATTGGTATTGAAACAGTTCCAGCTATCCCAGTGAACTGCATGAACATAAAACGAGAACTTTAGCTATATTGAAATTTGAACAACTTTACTGTGTTGGACAGATTTACCGCCTCCTTAGCCAAGACTCAAACACTTTCAGGCTTCCGTGAAAGCAGGATTCATCACTTTACTCTCCCTGTTGAAAAAAGAGACATGCTTTGGTTACAAGTTACAGTTAAGAGTACTTTTTCAGCAGATAAGCATTTATAGAACACTATTATAGTAGTTCTTCCTCCCCCAGCGTCACATTTTACACTCCTGCGTCCAAAAATAAAGATCTTGGGTGCTTTTACTTCATTTATATCTCTGTGGTGTTTAGAGCTCAATCTTCATGGTGTTAGTGGCATTTACTGAGCACCCCCTGGGTGAAATGCTAAGTGCTTGGGAAAATTCCACACTAGCACGATATATTACCTGCCCACATGGATCTTACACTCTAACAGGAGAGGCAGACATACTGCTTATATTGGCCAAAGAAAAGCAATTCCAAATCCAACTGAGATTGCTTCAGAGGACAGCCCAGTGTATTTCTTCCTCTTGCTGTTGCCCAGGGCATGAAGGAACACACTTTTATTTAAATGCAGTCGCATGTGGGTGTTCTGAACCATTTTCCTGCCATTTGGATGTATTGAATACACTTTCCCAACTTTCCGTGTTCCCCTCTCACTATTCGGCACTTACACGTAGATCCTTAGGGAAGTAGCTTGGACTAGAAGAAAGAGCACAGTCCTGGGAGTCAGAGAACCTGGGTTCTAATCTCAGTTCTGCCACCTGCCTGCTTTGTGACTTTATGCAAGCCACTTAACTTCTCTGTGCTTCAATTTCTTCATCTGCTCTCCCTTCTACTTGGACTGTGAGCCCCATGTGGAACTGCATCTAACCTATTAACTTGCATTTACCCCAGCACTTAGAAAAGCACTCGACACACAGTAAGCACTTTACAGATACCATAAAAATAGTAATAATAATAATATTCATATTTATCGAGCACTTACTGTGTGCAAAGCACTGTACTAAGTGCTTGGGAGAGAACAGTGTAAGAACAAACAGACATATTCCTGCCCACGAGCTCACAGTCTAGAGTCTCACAGTAATAATAATAATAATAATAATGATAATCTCTTGCTATGCTATTATAATCATAATAGTCATGTTCGTTAAGTGTTACTATGTGCCAAGCACTGGGGTAGATACAAGATGATCAGTGCTTAGTACAGTGCTCTGATAAATATGAGTGAATGAATGAATAATCAGGTTGGACACAGTCCCCATTCCATTTGGGATGCACATTGTAAGTAGTAAGGAGAAAAGGTATTACATCCCCATTATGTAGATGGTAAAACTGACTGAAAGAGAAGTTAACATTTCATCCCTGAAGATCAGTTTTTTATTTTAAGGGACAACAAGGGACAGATTTTATGGAAGTAAAATAACATTGCTTTATCCTCAAGAATCTGAAAAAAAGGCAGCAATCTTCTAAGTCCTTACCATGGCAAGACTCACCTGAACTTTAGCAGGCAACTATGGTTTGGCTGCAACAGGCCTCTAGGGTTAAGGGTTAAGTGTCACAAAAGACCTTGGGTCTCAGTCTTGTCTCCCTAGTTAGATGACACTGCTGTACTTTTTAATGCCAAAGACTGAAATTCTGTTTCTTTTCTCATTTGGAAAAAGTAAATGTGATTGTGCTGAAGAGCTGGCACCATGCTGAATTTCATTGTTATTTCCCACACTGATGTCTAATTTTCTCTCCTTTAAGACCAAGAGGCTGGGGGTAAGAAGTTCTTAGAGGTGTAAAGGCAGGGAGGGGAGAATGATCCCCCTCATTTCTTACCACTTCCCCAATATGTTTTTACTTATATCTCCCTGCTGCACCAGCACTAGACTTTAGTGGACAATCAATTGACAACGCAGACCCTCTTTGGGAGGGTGGGAGGGGAGGAAGCTGGAGTGGACTGAGATGAGAAGGGATGAAGCCAAGGAACACACTGCTGCAATTCAAACAATTCATCATTGTTAATATAGATTAAGTGCCGACTGTGTGCAGTGCACTGGGCTAAGCACCTGGGAAAATACAATCGAGTAAGAGGCCGAGATGGTTGTTGATTAAAAAAAAGCAGGAAAGGATGTAGAAACTAACAAGTGTCAGTTAACATAAGTCTCAGAGATGCATAGTGCTAAGGGCAGTTCTTGAATGGACACAACAAGGAAAGGTGGGGAAAATTCAATTAGGGTTTCTGGAGGAGGTAGGATTTCAGGGGGCTTTTGAAGATGGAGAGAGCAATGTGCTGGCCCATTTGCACAAAGAGAACATTCCAAGCAGAAGGAAGGGCATGAACCAGGGGTAGGGGACAGGAGCCAAGCACAAGACTGTGACAAGAAACGAGGAGTGCAAGCTGGATAACAGAAATGATTACTACTTAAATGTTTGTACGAATGTATATGTGGCTGTTCTTCATTTTTGAACATGACACTACTTAGAGTGAGATCCTAACTCTACTTGTAAATGTTGCTGAAAAGACCAGTGAAAGACCAAAATTCCCTCCCTCCCCCCTACTATGTTTGCAGTGTGCTATGTTTTCCTGTGTTATGGAGTTAGACCCAAACAGGGCCTTTCTCTGCTTTCCAGTCCATATTTTAGTATCCAAATCTTCATGAAGACTCTGCTCAGTTCTGCCAGAGCTCACATTTTCACTGGGTGGACTGCGAAGGCAAAAATAGGGAACACATCTGACTGGATGCAGTGTGACTTAGTGTTGGAAGAAATGGCTGGGCATCAGGCAATGGCATTTATTGAGCACTTACTGTGTGCAGAGCACGCTACTAAACACTTGGGAGAGTACAAGAGACTAAGCATGAGTGAGTACTCTAGTTTTAAGTTCGGTGTGGGCAGGGAACATGACTGCCAACTCTGTTGTATTGTACTCTCCCCAGGGCTTAGTACAGTGCTGTGCACTAAGTCAGTGCTCAATAAATTCCATTGATTGGCTGACTGATTGAGAGTCAGTACTAGACTCAGGTTGAATACTATAATATGAGTTTTCCTTATCCCAGGGTACTGCAAGAATGGATGAATGCTTTAGACCTAGATGAATGTCAGTCGATTAGTGATATTTACTGAGTGATTTCTGTGTGTAGAGCACTCTACTAAGTGCTTATATCATTTATGTAAATTGTAAGATCAAATCATTGAATCATATTTATTGAATAAAAGCCCATCACACCTAATAAAGAGTGGCAGGAAGAATATAATAACTAGCAGACACTCTACACATAAAACAAACATATACTGGACTTAAGTAATCCAAAACAAGGATTCCTCACCCATTTGGAAATTAATATAGTAGTCTGTTGTTTCTGAATTGCCTCATTCTAAGATCAGTTATTTGTATCACTTTATACATAATCCATGGCATCTAGATGAAAGTGGGAAATATTCATGTTTACCTATTCAAGTACACAAAGAGGAGTTGCATAAGAGAAGATCTAGTGTGACTAAGAAAAACATGTTAAGTTTGAGACATATGCATCTAGTTATTCTTAGAGAATATGCTGAAATGTGTCGTAGAATGTAATTTGGGCTTGTCTATAAATGACCTCATTTTCAGCCTGTTGACTTTTAAACTTAGAGGAATACGCATTTGTTATTTTAAAATGTGAACTTTTAAAAGAAACCCATTCTAATTCAACTGAGCCAAATGCAACAAATGACAAATTTTCTCATACCGTGAAAACTTTTTTTCCTGATTATTCATCCAGAAACCAATACGCCAGACTTTCCCCTTAAAAGGGTTGGTTTACAAACAGCATAAAAAACCAAGCGCAAGAAATTTCATCTCCAAAATGTGGTTTCTTCCATAGGGGAGAGAGAAAATGAACTTTGGGTGATTATACCTCTGATTCCTTCATAGGTGATTTTTCTAAATGTAGTCAATATTAGTAGTTGGGGGAACAAAACCAATGGATTGAACTAGGTGTAATCAGAGTGGCCTAGCGGAAAGAGCACAGACCTGGGAGTCAGAGGATGTGGGTTCTAATCTCCGTTCTGTCACTTGTCTGCTGTGTGACCTTGGGCAAGTCACTTTTCTGTAAAATGGGGATGAAGACTGTGAGCTCTGCGGTGGGACAGGGACTGTGTCCAATCTGATAACCTTGTATCTAACCCAGCACTTAGTACAGTGGTTAATCCCTAGTAAGCACTAAACAAATGCCATCATCATCATTATTACTATTATTATTACCTTGGGCAAATCATTTAACTTGTCTGTGCCTCTGTAAAATGGGGATTAAATCCTACTCCCTCCCAGTTCGAGTGCGAACCGCATGTGGGGCGGGGACTGTGTCCTACCTGATTAACTTCTAGCTACCCCAGTGCTTAAAATAGTGCTTGGTAAATAGTAAGTGCTTAATAGTCTATATACCCAGTTTCACTTTGTAAGAAATGGGATAATGTACAATAATTGGGATGCCCTTACTATTCACCGTGGAAAAAAATGGAATTCGGTAACTTTGGTTCAGTAAGAACAAATAATAGTTTGCCAACCAGTGGCAGCTAAGGAGAATGAAAATGTCTTTCCACTTTTATTAAAATATTAATGAGGGGCAGTTCATTGTCTTTGGCTTTGCCATTTGAATGGCTTAATGAGATTTTTAGCACTGCAAAGCTAAAACTAGAGTAGCAAATTTTGGACTTTATTCATGAACACCTAGGGAGTCCGTATTCATTTTGCTGTAAGTCTAAGAGATTTTAACCAATCCTACTGAATGAGTTACTGTGGCCATATATCTGAATATTGTTTGCTATGATGCCAAGTTTTCTGGCAGAAATTGAATCCAATAATGGCGTTGTAATAACTTAGAAGTGAATTATACTATTACTCATCATTTTAGTAGGGGTGCAAAACTTCAGTGAAGGATCATTGGATTCAAGTCAGGGGATGTGCCTACCATAATAATAATAATAATAGTGGTATTTGTTAAGCACTTACTTGGTGCCAACCACTTTTCTAAGGGCTGGGGGAGATACAAGGTAATCAGGTTGTCCGACGAGGGGCTCGCAGTCTTAATCCCCATTTTACAGATGAGGTAACTGAGGCCAAGAGAAGTGAAGTGACTTGCCCAAAGTCAAACAGCTGACATGAGACAGAACTGGGATTAGAACCCATGACCTCCAACTCCCAAGCCTGTGCTCTTTCCACTAAGCCACGCTGCTTCTTAATCTGTTATATTGTACTCTCCCACGAGCTTAGTACAGTGGTTTACACAGAGTAAGCGCTCAATAAATATGATTGTTTGGTCGATTGAATTCCTCTCCCTTAATCAAAGATACTACTGATGAATTTTTAAAACATTAGCATGGGGTCTTGGAATGAGCTCTTCTGTTCACACATGGAGAGGTTCTCAGGTCTTGCTGGGGAGGTGAGATCCCCTCTGCCCTAGAACTATCGGTCTGTTCCTGAGGAGCTGCTAGGCCTAGGGTTACCCCATTTTCAGTAACGGGGGACCATTCCTTAGGTCCCCATTTGTTCTAAACTGAGTTCAAGCCTACATGATTTTTGATTAGCACTTCTCAAGTCATTTTTGATTTCTAGGACCTTCACAAGTAACAAGCCCCAAATCTCAATTCCCTGCAAGAAAACAAAGAGGAACCATGGTGTAGTTATTTGGGAATGGTTTAAAGGAGTTCTGCAAGTGGTAAAAATAACAATTTCTCCTCTCATTCACTAATAATTAGAATATTTATGAAATGCTTCCTGACTGCCAAAGTGTTGTGCTGAAACCGAGAGGTAGATACAGATAATTAGATCCGTCAGAGTTCCTGAACTACATGGGGTTCATAAAGAGTTTATTTTCACCTTTGCTCTTCAACTACAGTGGATCTTAGAAGAGCTTAGCTGTGTTAATTTAATGTTCCAAAAGGCAAAGACTACATTGAAACTATTTATTTGGGGCCTAGGAATAGAATATCAGTCTAAATGGTGCTAATTTAAGAGTACGTATCCTAGGATCGACTATTGAACTAGAAAAGATAAACCACAATAAAAAAAAACAAACGCTGGGAGACCTGTTGCTAGGCTCCAGTTAAGATAAGGCAGAAACAAAATGTCAGACACCAGATAAAAATATGTCAATGAAGTTGTTCTGTTTCGACGAATGAGAATGATGACAGTTTAGACCAATTCCACCCATGACAGCTCCACATCTTGTTTAACAGGAGGTGCAGGATGAAGTCTGCTTTAAGCAGCAAGGCCTGGAAGACAGTTGCCCTTCAAGAGCTGAAGGGAGGATTGTAAGGAGAGGGACCAAAGGAGAATCCCAAGGAAAGAAGTAGTCAAGAGACAGACGCCTGCAGATTGTTAAGATATTTTGAATCAGTTATTCACTGAAAATCAGAGCAAGCAGTAAAAAAGTCACCTCACTATAGGTCTGGCTCAGAATTTGGTTTGTTCTTTTGATCTTATCCTGTCGAAGGACGGTAACTGAAACATCTTCATATGGGAAAGATGATGGTGACCAGATCAAAAATAGGATGTATTAGGCACAGCTCCCCATCCCTGCCTTCCTGCCTCTCATTGTCCCTTTCTTTGAATATGAATAATTGTGGTGTTTATTAAATACTTACTATGCCCCAGGCACTGTACTAAGTGCTGGGGTGGTAGATTCAAGGAGATCAGGTTGAAACCAGTTCCTGTCCCAGATAGAACTGGGAGTCTAAGTAGGGAGAAAGATAATCCCTATTTCCCAGGCAAAGAAACTGAGGCACAGAACAGTTTAGTGACTTGCCCAAGGTCACACAGCAGGTAAATGGCAGAACTGGGATTAGAACCCAGTTCCTCTGACTCCCAGGTCCTTGCTCACTCCATTAGGCCACATCCCTTCTCTCAAGGACCTGAGCAGAGGTTCTTACCATGTTGTTTCTAACACTTGAATGCTGCTCGTCACTCTGCACAAAGATAACACACTAGAGAAAAGTACTAAGAAGTCTGACTCCACTCCCCTGCCTATTGACACTTTGAAGAAGTTTTGATTTTATTGACCATTTCCATCAGCCCCTTTTAAAGAGACCCACAGTTGTTTATTTAATATCTAAATCTTGAGCCTTCTGCTAATGGGAATCCTGAGGTATCTCTCTACTTCTAATTTGTCCAGGAAAAGCTAGTTATCTCTGGAAATAAATCGAATCCATTCCTTTTCCTTAAAATGTTCCTTTAGATATCATTTGGGTTCTGTCTTGAAGAAGAAACTTTATTGCTCTTGCTGTGAGTGGAATCTATAAAAAAATCATTCAATTAACCACCTACTTTGATAAGAGTTAGTCAAGTCAGTTTTTCAGCTAGCCAGTCTTTTTCTTCAGCTGGTCCAGTCCGATAACTTGTCAGTCGCCCGTTGATTCAATAAGACAGCTGGTCCACCCCTAGATTGGTCATCCACAAAGCAGGACAGCATCCCGTCATTTAGTCCGACTGGCTGGCAGTCAGGGAATCGATTCAATCCGATAGATGGCTGGTCAATCAGTTAACTAATCGGCCAGTCTGTCAGTCAGATGACAGTGGGACAGTCAATTCCTCAACCCACGAACACAGGGTCAGAATCCTGAACTAGTGGTAAATATTTTTGCCTTCCCAATTAGAGAGTAAGTTCCCTTGTGGCCAGGGAATCCGTCCACTTTATTCTGTGCCTCCCAAGTCCCTAGTACAGTGTGCCACACCATGTGGGTGCTCAGTAAATGCTACTAGTACCCTCATGACATAGCTTAGTGGAAAGAACACGGGCTTGGGAGTCAGAAGCCATGGGTTCTAATCCCAGCTCCGCCGCTTGTCAGATGTGTGACTTTGGGCAAGTCACTTAACTTCTCTGTGCCTCAGTTAGCTCATCTGTAAAATGGGGATGAAGACTGTGATCCCCACTTGGGACAAACTGATCATCTTGTATCCCTCCCAGTGCTCAGAACAGTGCTTTGCATATAGTAAGCACTTAACAAATGCCATTATTATTATTATTACTACCATTCCTACTTCCACTGCTAAATCTTGTCCCAGTTACAGGGATTGCTGTTTGCAATTCCAAGGGGGAAGGTGGGCACCAGGCGAGCAGGAGACAGGAGGAACTTTCCTCCTTTTCCTCTGCCACTCAACTCCGACCAAAGAAAGCCCCTCTTTCCCCCTACCCTAGCCCCACTGGTCCAGAGTAGGGGAGGGGGAGAGGAACCGCCTGGGATATCTGGCCTGGCGGGATGCTGGGAAGGAGGCCAGGAAGGGGAGGGTGTCAGAGGGAAGACATCCCTTCTCACCCCCCACCGCCCCTTGAGGGGCTCTGGGGAGGGGTGGGAGCAGCATTCATTCATTCAGTCATATTTATTGAGTGCTTACTGTGTTCGGAGCAGTGTACTAAGCACTTGGAAAGTACAATTCAGCAATAAAGAGAGACAATCCCTGCCCTCAATGGAGCTTATAGTCTAGAGGGGGGAGACAGACATCAAAACAAGTAAAAATAGGCTTCAATATAAATAAATAGAATTATATCTATATAATCTCTCTATTTTAGATTTATATTTATTTATAATAATAATGATAATGATGGTGTTAGTGAAGTGCTTACTATGTGCCAAGCATTGTTCTACGCACTGGGTAGATACAAGATAATCAGGTTGTCCCATGTGGGATTCAGTCAATCCCCATTTTACAGAGAGGTAACTGAGGGACAGAGAAGTTAAATGACTTGCCCAAGCTCACACATCAGACAGGTGATGGAGCCAGAATTAGAACCCACGACCTCTGACTCCCAAGCCCGGGCTCTTTCCACTAAGCCAGGCTGCTTCTCTATATTTATATAGATATAGATAGATAAACGGCAAGGTACAACCTAATTATCTTGTTTCTACCCTAGTGCTTAGAACAGTGCTTGGCACATAGTAAGTGCTTAACAAATACCATTATTATTATTATTATTAAGTAGGACATACTAATAATAATTATATAAATATAGGTAAATTTCTAGATATATATTATAGATACATATTTATGTTTCTGCAGATAGATACAGGGCAGGTAGGCCATACCAATAATAATGATATAAATATAGATAAATTTCCATATATACATGATATTATAGGTACATCTCTATATTTCTATAGAAAGAGGGCAGGTAGGGCATAATAAGAAGAATTATATAAATATAGGTAAATTTCTAGATATACATGATATTGTAGACACATCTTGATATTTCTATAGCTACAGGGCAGGTAGGACATACTAATGACTATATATAGGTAAATTTCCAGATACACACGATATCATAGACCCATCTTGATATTTCTCCAGATAGATAGAGGGCAGGTAGGACATACTAATGACGACTATATAAACATAGGTAAATTTCCAGATACACATATCATAGACACATCTTGTTATTTCTCCAGATAGATAGAGGGCAGGTAGGACATACTAATAATGACTATATAAATATAGGTAAATTTCCAGATACACATGATATCACAGACACATCTTGATATTTCTCCAGCTAGATAGAGGTCAGGTAGGACTCGCTACTGCTCACCACGGGATTCTCTGAGCGGTCAGTCTGGGCCCAGGGCCGTTCTGAGCGGTGAGCGGTGTTGTAAGGGCTGGTTTGCCGGGGGGTTGGGGGGGTGTTAGAGGGGGGGAGGCTCCGCCCCCCGTGCCGGTCCCGGGGGCGGGGCCGGGGGCGGGGGGTCTTTGCGGGGAGGATGGGGGTGGGGGGTGAGGGTCCGCGGTCCGCCCCCAGGCCCCGGGCTGTGGGCCAGCAGGCCGGCGGGTCGTCGGGACGGTCGGCTTCGGCTCCCGGGCTCCCGGGCTCCCGGGCTCCCCGGCTCCCCGGCTCCCCGGCTCCCCGGCTCCCCGGCTGGAAAGTTTGGTCCCCTTGCCCGGCCCCCTCCCCGGGTGGCCCGGGTGCCCCGGGCCCATGAGCGACCCCCCCGGGCCCGGGCCCGGCCCCCCCGGCCCCCCGGGCATCTCCTTCCAGCTGCAGATGGGGCTGAGCCGGGAGCCGGTCCTGCTGCTGCAGGACCCGTCCGGGGACTACAGCCTGGCTCACGTCCGAGAGATCGCCTGCTCCATCGTCGACCTCAAGGTAAGTCCTCCGACCACCCCCTCAACCCCCAATCCCACCCACATCCCCACAACTTCCTCCCTTACGGTCACACTCCCTCCGGGACACCCCCCGGAGCACAGACACACTCATCTACCCTCCACCCGTGGACACACTCACCCCTCGCCCCTGCCCCTTTCTTACCCTCTCAGTCACCCACTTTGCAGGACCCCCCTCTCCCCGCACAGACATACTCATCTACTCCCCCCCATTCTCAGGACCACCAGTGGACACACTCACCCTCCGCCCCTGACCCTTTCTCCCTGCCTCAGTCACCCACTCTGCAGGACACCCCCCCACCCCACCCCCGGCACGGACACACTCATCTAACCCTCCCTCCCCATGGACCCCCCCAATGGACACACTCAACCCCGTCCCTGGCCCTTTCTCCCCCTATCATTCACACATTCACACACCCTGCAGGACCCCCCCGCCCCCGCCCCATAGACACTCATCTTCTCCCCCCTCCCCTGATTCTCAGGACCCCCTATGGACACACTAATCCCCCCCCATCATTCACACCCCCTGCAGGACCCCCTATAGATACACTCACCGCCCCCCCCCATCATTCACCCCTTCCCTCGCAGGATCCCCTAGAGACACACTTACCCCTCCATCATTCACACCCCCTGCAGGACCCCCTTTGGACCCACTCATCCCCCTATCACTTACCCCCCACCCCGCAGGACCCCCTTTGGACGCCCTCACCTCCGCCCCTCTCTGGACAAAACCGCCCCTGACCCTGTCGTTCACATCCTCTGCAGGACCCTCCCCCCATAGGCAATCTCACCCCCCTGGACCCCATCACTCAGACCCCTCCCCCGCCCCCCCCCCCAGCCCCCTCCCCACGAACATCCCTCCCCGGGACGGACGTTAATCTCCGGGCGAGGCCGGGATTGGGGGGAAAATGGGCCGGGGACAGGGTCAAGGGGACGGAGCCCGAGGACCAGCCTCGGCCCAAGGCACAAATGTTTCCCCCCCACCCCCCATGTCCATTCACACCGGGACCCTCCAGCTCAGCTCGGATGGAGGCCGTCGTCCCCCTCCTCCTCATCCCATCCTGGGTTAGGACTGACCACCGGCTGACCCCCGGCCCCTAGGAAGGGGCCAGCAAGTTTTCCCCTTGGGAGTTGCTGCGCAGGGGGGTGTTCAGAAGAAAGTCTCCGGGGAAGGGGGTCTCCCCCGCTCCACCTTCTGCCCCAGGAATGTCCATGACCCAATCGGGAAAGGGGCGAGGGGGCCTGAATTTCAGAAGGACAGAGATCCGGGAGGGAAATAAACGACAAGGGCCTCGTCTCCCCCAGATCTCTTCGGGATGGCATCTGCCCACTGTTCCCCCAAACCGGGGAAAAGTAGGGGGAATCATGTCCTGGGCAAGCAACCAGATGGAATTGAAGATCGTCAACCCCCCAGCCCCTGAAGTGGAAAGCAGGCAGCCTCTCAAAATCGGGAGACCTCTCTGGATCTTGGAAAAAGTCGGATGGAGTTAGAGGAAGAGTTTGTCAGTAAAGCCGGAAGGTTGCCTTAATTAAAAATAAATAAATAAAAATCCCCCAAAGCCCAATCCTTTCAATGCCCCAAGATTACATTCTGTGCCCCGACTGACCCACGGATTTTGACAAGGAAGGAAATCAAGTTTTCAGTTTATTCAGGCCGCTTAACTGGGGAAAATTCAGGGACACAAAACGATTTTAATTAGAATTTTAGACTTCTGGACGTTCATAATTTATGTGGACCGTCAGAAACCTAACATCGGCAGCAAATTATGAAACAAACGTAACTGGAAAAACGAAGAACCTACATTCAAGTGAATGATTGTGAGTCAGTAGGTCTTATCCTTTAGATGGGCATTCCGGACTAGCTTTCACCGTTGAGAAGGTTGCTGAGTTGCTAATGGTAGTGAGTCTTTTCCAGAGCAACAAATGCCGGCCTTATCAGCTAAAGCCAAAGTTTAGTTACTTTCTCTGGTGAATTTTCTTCCCCCGTTTCTCAGATTTATGACCTTGGAGGCAGTTTGTTTGTATAAAGCGACGTCTTCCTTTGCTAATTCTTTCTGTTCCCCAGAGAAAATAGAACAGTGGTTGAGTCGCTTTGAAACACTGCCGCCTTTTAATATCAAAGAACCTTGAGTGAGAACCCTTGAAAAGATAGAGTTTTGCAGCAGGAGTAATAGAATTTCAAAAGGAAGACTTTGGTGATTGAGAATGTGGTCTAACTCAAGAAAGTAAGGGAGGCAGGTTCCCTGCCCCAAATGATCTTAGATTGAGTTAAAGAGATATTAAAATTTTACATCTTTATTTTGGCTACCAGAGCTGGCTGGCACTCAGCAGTCATTGATTTTTGGGACACCCGATGGTCTTTAATTACACCCAGAAATGCAAGAGAGAAGTTTTAAATGGAAATATCTCCGACCAAAAATGATTTCAAGTGTGAAAGTTAGGGGAAAATTAACTGAAATACATTTGATTTGGTCAAGATAGTAAATGCTTTTGATTTCTTGTCACTGTTTCACCTTTTTTCATTTTCTCTTTCTGTCGTGCTTTCTGTTTGCTCTAGGCTTGGTTTTCCTCCTCTTAAACTGCTGACATTTAGTTTCTTTTCAACTTATTGATTGGGAAAGTCTACTTATTTTTGAACTGAGCATTCTTCATTTTACCTACAGTGAAGGGACCGGCTGAATGTATCCCACATATTCTTGACTAGTGGGAAACTATTCCCAGTTTTGCTTCTTCAATTTTCAACTTCAGTTTTAAATATTGACCATTTTAATGGCTCATCCCATGAAGATTGTGCATTTCACTTAGTATCTTGGCTTATGGCATAATATTTTTGGATTGGGAATTTCACTACATGATTTGTGAGAGTTTAGAAGTTTTATGTGGGACCTCATTGTAAGTCTTCAAATGTGTTACTGTGATACTTTCCAATCGTAAGATTTGCACTATTCAGTGTTAGCTAACAACATTGCAGACTTTATCCCAGTGGATAATATGAAATTGGACAGATGCATAATATGACTAATGGAAAGAGAGTTTTAAGAGCTGGTTTACATTTCTATGGAGAATTGAAGTTTACCTCTCAGATATATTCTTCAGCTTTAGAAATGTGACTACTACTAAAAGAAACACTGAATTGTAAACTTCTTGAGGGATCAAGTCTACCAACTCTATTGTGCTCTCTCAGTTGCTTAGTTTATTGCTGTGCATGAAATAAGTGCTCAACAAATGCCATTAATTGAGTGATTTGCATGACGGGTTTGATACATTTTGAATCTCTGTACTTCCAAGTGATAAAATCCAGCACATCTAGATAATAATAATGAAAATCCGGTACTGCTAAAGTGAAGTAACGGTTTGGACTGGCCATGCAAATTCATTTGGACCTCTGGAACCAGGGTTTGAAATACATCCAGTAGTTCCCTAAATCAAGCTGAGAGATGTGAAGAAGTTAATAAAAATGAAAAACATGATTCACAGACTATGCTGTCATAAGATGCATCATTGTTATCCCACTAGTAGGTGTGGGAAGAGATGGAGGAAATTTTGAATGCTGGAAACACTTCTTTTGTGGGCTGAGAATGTAAATCTTACACCTAGAACAACAACAAAAAACAGCAAAGAAAAATGAAGTTCATTGCTCATTTCAGTGCTGGACTATATCTTTCAGTGGTTTGCTTCATTAGAAAACAGGTGGGAAAGTACTGTAGACTTTCAGGGAAAAGTTTGTAATAGCAGAACCACCAAGAAAGATTTTTAGAACTAACAAATCACAGTATAATTGGGAAGATAAAATAGCCACTGGATGGTAACTGCATCTGAAGCTAAATACCTGGAGTTGAAGAAAAGTACAGGCAGTCCTTGACTTAGAGATGTTGCGAGTTAAGACAAATGACACAAGATTTTAAAATTTGCATCCTGATTCAGCTTTACAACATGTTTGTTCCACTTGAGAACATTAGCCTTCAATCAATTAATCATTTATTGAGTGCTTACTGCGTGCAGAGCACTGTTCTAACCACTTGGGACGGACGAGTCTGCGGCAAAATGATACAGTTTACTTCCCCATTCAGTTTTTTGGATGGTGGTTGGGATTTCTTGCTGATGGTGCCTTCTTCTGGGAAATTTTGACCCTTGGGTGACCATTTGTCCAGTATGGATAAGTCTTATGGTGGCTGAAAGATCAGTGGTGGAACATTTGCTATGTAAAACTGAACCGGTGCTTCACTAGTGATAACATCTTCTGGAGAAGAACTGAAACTGAAAGTCTATCTTAAATATTCAAGTCTATCTTAAATATTCGTTGAGGATAACATTAGCCCAGGTGACACCAATCCTCCATTTGGCCTATGGATAGCCAGACGATCCATTAGCCCTGCTAATATAGCTGCACTGTCCCCCAAAGCTGCAGTACTTAAAAGTTGTGATTGAGACATATTTGTGTGACTGTGGGCAGCACCTCCCTATTAGTGGCAGTGGAATCCACATTTTGGTATGTTTTGCCCTCTCTTTTCTGGTTTTTCCAAGTAAAATGTTTGGTTCAAATAAACACAAGGCAGTGATTAGCTGGATAATTTGGTACCACTGTAGCCAGCCAATTAAGGTGTTTTTCAGTGGTGTTCATTTTTTCTTAAAGAGTAAACATTCTAACACTTCTAAGCATTTATTGTCTTCTGAAGTTGCTGTGCTGGCAGGCCGTTTTTTTTTTTTTGGTTGAATTCATCAGAACCATAGCATGGATACAGTAGTTTAGAAATAATGGCATAATGAACATATGATTTTTACATGCGTAAACAGGTTTAGAATCTTGTGTGCAAAATGTTTTGGTTTTTGTGTATGCCCAAAGTAAGTTTGTTTTAAATTCATTATTACTGGAAATAAGCTCCTAGACCCCGTGTTAGGGGCAAATACATTGAATTCCCCATTTGTGTTAATGGTGCAATCTCAGGACCCACTGTAAACACCAACAAACACTTGCCAGGAGGAAGAGTGAAAAATGTGAACTTGAAGTGTAAAATAAACAAACTGAAGGGAATTCTCAGATAAAGAAATCAGCTAGTTAGGGAGGAGAGGTTTCCAGGGATAGAGCCTGTCTTCAGCTGGTTTGTTGATCATTGCAAATCGACTTCCAAGTCAGGTGGTTCCCTAGGTTAAAGAAATGGTGGGGAGGGGAAAGTGGGGGTAGATGGAGAGGACAGGGTAAGAGAAACGGAAGGAAGGGAGGGAAAGGGAAGAAAGGCAGTTAATGCCCTACAGCTTGGCTAGATTCCCTTTAATATGCCCTTGGCTCTAGGCCCATATCCAGGCAGCAATCTATGTAGGGGCTGGGACATTCTAGGCCTTGCACTCTTCCGATGCCTAAAAGCAAGCATCTCCAGGTGTGATTTGGAATGGATTGCAGAGCACAGGTGTGCCCCATCAGCCTCCCCCAGCACCAGATGAGGTCAGGAGCTCGCGCTGTGGGCTGGTATTGCACTCATCTCCTTGCCCTTGGCTCAGGGTCAAGCATCAGAGGCTCTAGCAAACCTTCCGGCGCTCACTCTGAAGTTGTTCAAATGGGAGAGGAACAGCTTTTGTGGCTTTAAACCCTTGCCCGAAGAGAACGTGGCTCATTGCTAAAGGTAAGCAAAGCATCCACACTGGGAGCCTTGAATTTTGTTTCAAATAACTCTTCTTAGCAAAATGACTTAAGGCAAAGTTATTGAACACACAAGCTTCTTGAAATTGTCCAGGAGCAGTTCTTGGGACAATAGCCTGTTGTCTACTATTGACTGTTTAAGTGAAACTGTCAAGTGCTGATAGCTGTCTGATTTTTATCTATGAATTTACCTTTTGGGAAGAGGTAGGGAGGGTGATCTTATCGTTATGAAATTGACCAGAAACTCAATTGACCAGCCACTCTTCACTGTCCCAAATGGGTTAATCTAGGGTTATTTTGTTACAGTAATCTAGGAAAAAAAATAATCCATTTTATCCTGAACTATCTGTATTCACTGTGGTTGTTTTCACTGACACACACCTAAGTGGGTCTAGCAGAGGACCCTGGTCTTGCCTGCTTGAATGGTCATGAAAAGTTCCTTAAGCACTTATTACTGAAAGCTTTTACTGAGTAATGTGTATTTTACCTGCTTAACTCAGGGAATATTATCTAAATTGTCCATTTTTGAAGACTATGCTACTCACAGTGACATCGTCTCTGTGCATGTGAATGAAGCTGAAAAGCTGCATGTTTGACATTAAATGCACTGTGAGATCTTAAAGATACTTCCTTGTGATGTTAATGGGTCTGTCCTATTTGGGGCCAGCTCTTGGTAAACTGGTTTTTATCAATCTGCCAATTGTATTTATTGCATTCTCCCTATGTGCAGTTCACTCCCCTAAGCATTTGGGAGAGTATACGATAACACTTGTTACAACATAACACATTTGCCGTGTAACCTAGGGCAAATCATTTAACTTCTCTGTGCCTCAGTTACCTCATCTGTAAATGGGGATTAAGATTGTGAGCCCCATCTGGGACAGGGACTGTGTCCAACCTGATTACTTTGTTTCAACCCTAGTGCTTAGAACAGTGCTTGGCACATAGTCAGCATTTAACAAATACAACAACAGTTATTATTATTACTAATAGAGTTGGTAGAAACATTCCCTGCCCTCAACCCACTTATAGTCTCAGGAAGGCTTTGCACAAGCAGAGCACCCCTACTTCCAGCTGCTGCTCACCAAGCAGGTCCATAGCCTCAGTAGTTTCCTAGCAGTCCACAGTTCTGTCTCATTGTTTAAGACTCTGCTTCACTGTGTCTCTAAGCAATTTATTCTCCCCTCCTGGTTTGTGTGTGTGTTCTTTCAGTTCACTCATTCAGTCATATTTATTGAGCTCTTACTGTGTGCAGAGCACTGTACTAAGAGCTTGGAAAGTACAGTTCGGCAACAGATGCAGTCTCTACCCAACAACGGGCTCACAGTCTAGAAGGGGGAGACAGACAACAAGACAAGGCGGTTCAGTTCACCATGTATAAATTGTGAGTCCCTTGAGGATCAGGGTCACTGTCTACTTCCCATCTCTTTACTCTTTCCCAGCACTTAGTACAGAGCTCTGCATTCAGTAAGGGCTTAATAAGTACTATTATTGCTAGTCATTCTAGGACTTCATGCAATCAGTGGTACTGAGCCCTTCCTATGTGCAAAGCACTGTAGTAAGCACTTGGGAGAGCACAATACAACAGAACTAGGAGATAAGTTCCCTGCCCATAATGAACTTAGAGTCTAGAGGGACTTTATTTTTGTCCTACTGTTTGAAGTTGAGTAGGATCTGTGGGGGATGTCGATGTAATAGATGTGGGTCACATAGGGAATATTGGATACCCAAAGGCTTTAAAGAGCTTCAGTTTAGTATTGACCTTGATGTTTTGTCATGATATTGAGTCTCTCAGTCTGTAGCCAACCCTTTGAGATTCTGTTTTCTGTTTGTCTTTCCATGAATCACTGCCTGCCTAGCAGAATTCAGTGACAGCATTATTTTCATCAGCAAATCAGAACTTATTTGGTTGCATGTAGGGTTTCCTGCACTTAGTGTTAATCCATGAAGCTGTGCTGAATCTGCAAAGTGACTTGTAAGCATTTGCATATCATCTTGTGGTGGCAAGAGCACAGCCATCTGCACCTTGCAGTTCATGAACCTCCATCTCAAAGTCTTCTGATGATACCTATAGCCAGGAGAGAGTCTGTGGGCTCCCTGAGGGTTGGAGTCATGTCTGATTCCCCCTCAGTGTTTGGGACAGTGCTTTGCACAAAGTGAACACTTTAAAAGCTTTTGGAAATAACAAAAGTAGCGAGCAGGCATACTGTGACTTCATCTTCTTTTTATGCCATTGCTGAGAGTGTGGAGTTTAGCATATACTGGTATTTTGAAAGCTGTTGGGTCTTTTTAGTAGCAGTAATGACATCTGTTGAATATCTCTCTGAGCATTGTATTAAGTACTGAGGTGACTAAAAAAAAAATAGGCAAATCCAGAGGCAGCACTTGTATTGGCAGGCACCAAATCCTCTGAAATTTACTCTAAAACTCTCATTTCAGCTCCACACCTTCTCTTCCCACATAATGCTAGTACTTGGAGACGTAGGGGTGGGTCAATCACAGTGAGAGAAGGTTGAAAAGCTAATCCATCATACAGTAAGTGTGCAGAGCACAGAACTAAGTGCTTGGGAGAGTATAGTATAACAACTTAGAGTTGGTAGAGAGATCCTAACTACATGAGCTTACATTGTAGAGGCTATCAAGTCAGCTGGGCAGGGAGATTTCCAGTAAACTGGCCACAGGCATCTGAGCAGTGATAAGGCATTTGGAGTTCCTCCAGGGATCCAGAGAAGGTTAGCCTTTGGTCCATACTATACTTGGATATATGGGGTCCATTATGCTCTCCTTCTAGCATGTGTATTGAGAACACTATTGAATTTTTATGTCCATATTTTTTACAGATTTTCATGCTTCCAGATGATGCTTCAAAGTTCATACCTTGACTTAAGCACTGCCCTGCTTCTCTGTCTTGACTTTTGAAGTATTCTGACTTGAATAGTGATTAAAGCTGGCTTCAATTTAGTATGTTAGTGTTATCTTTCCCACTCTGTTCAACAAAAAGGCACTTTGTGCCAATACACTTGAAAGCTGCCATTATGCTGAATAGGTCTAACACTATTAGATATTAGATTAGGTAATGATGAACCTATTTAATGCTGGGTAATGAGAGAGAAGTATCTACTGGGGTACACAGAATAACCCCCCAGTTCCAGTCTTGTTATTGGCACATATTGATATTTCTAATTGATCATGAAGGTATAGTTACTGTGGTTTTTTTCATTACTTTAAAGAGTATTGTTTAGGTCCCCTTTTGGGGGGCTAGAAAGCTCATGAATACTTTTTTAAAATTCTCTATGGGCAACAACCCCTTGTTAGATGAAAAGAGCCCAAACATTTAATCACTGGGATGATTTCTCCTGGAAGAACATATGAATTGACAACAGGGATCACATCTACCAATTCTATCGTATGCTCCCAAGCACTCAGTACAGTGCTCTGCACAAAATAAGTGCTAATTAAAACCAAAGATTAATTGATACTTTTAATTGGTAGGAACTTATTAAATTTCCAGATACAGAAGCATATCTTGTTAGCAAAATCTTCCTTGTTACCTCTAGACTATGAGCTCCTTGTGGTCAGGGAGTGTGTTGACTAACTCTGTTATATTCTCATAAGCACTCAGTATAGAGGTGTACACACAGAAAGAGCTGAGTAAATACATACAACTGATTGATTACCAGGAGGATCATCCCGATGATGCTGATAAAGGAGCTGTGTCTTTCTTGATTATCTCATATCTACCTCAGTGCTTAGTAATAATAATAATAATGATGATATTTGTTAAGCATTTACTGTGTGCCAAGCACTGTTTTAAGCCCTGGGGTAGATACAAGGTAATCAGATTGTCTCACGTGGGACTAACAGTCTTAATCCCCATTTTACAGATGAGGTAACTGAAGCACGGAGAAGTTAAGTGACTTGCCCCAGGTCACATAGACTAGTGGTGGAGCCAGGATTAGAACCCCTGTCTCTGACTCCCAAGTCCATGCTCTTTCCTCTAAGCCACGCTGCTTCTCTAGCACGGTGCTTGACACATATTAAGTATTTCATAAATACCATTATTCTGTTTTAGACTAGAAAAGGTGAGATGGCAGCCTTTCCTATAGGTACCACTACCTGCTGGCCTTTCCCTACCATTTCTAGACCTTCCCAGACCAATGAGTTCTGCTCATTGCAAAATCCCATGTGGTAATAATAATAATAATAATGTTATTTGTTAAGCGCTTACTATGTGCCGAGCACTGTTCTAAGCGCTGGGGTAGACATAGGGGAATCAGGTTGTCCCACATGGGGCTCACAGTCTTAATCCCCATTTTACAGATGAGGGAACTGAGGCACAGAGAAGTTAAGTGACTTGCCCACAGTCACACAGCCGACAAGTGGCAGAGCTGGGATTCGAACTCATGAGCCCTGACTCCAAAGCCCATGCTCTTTCCACTGAGCCACGCTGCTCCTCCTCTCCGCACTCCCATAAGTATAGAGAATCTTACTGCAGATGAAACCACTAACAGCTTGTGTTTTCCCTTTCCTCACAAAAGTAAAGGTGCCATAGAAAGGAGTATGTAGATTTAGCAAGCAGAAATAGAGAAGAAAGCTTTGTTCCCAAGTGTGGAAAATAACAGTAGAGTAGGAAAAAAATCAAGGTCTATTGTGACATCAGAAAATGGCACCTACTTTGAGGAAACTGAAACAAATTGGAAGTTTCCAGAAAGAAACAATTTCTCTGTGTTATTGAAATGTTTAACCAAAACTGAAGCTTTTTTTTAATCATGAGTTCTTCTTGATATTCTGAATCTTATATTTGTTACTGTAATGGGACCCTTTTATTTTTTCAGCTTCAGAAGGAACTATCTGCTAATCTCTATGGGAGTTCAAGAATTAAGAACAAGTTTACTGAGATTTTGTGGTAAATCTATAAGAAATTTAAAAGGAAATTTGGATTTTATTATGGGAGATAATCAGTAGCTTTCTTTGGCAACAGAAATGTTCCTTACCAACATTGCATGTTCTTCAAAAATTCGTTCCTTTAACAGGTGTTGAGGTTGAGGTACATAGAAAGATTTTTCGCAGAAAGTCACATGACACGTCCAATCACCAGTGAGCAAATTGTGATGCGTTTCTGACCATTTTTAGCCTTCTAATTCATAAAGCTGAGTGGAATTTATTAACTTTGGAAAGGAAACCAGCCTTTGACAGAAACATTTTAATGGGAATTTCCCTTCCAAAATGTATTTTATGACTATCACCCTCTGGAAATAGAACATTTTAATGACAATGTCTACCGACTCTTCCTTGCTAGAGTCAATTACAAATGTTCTGACCTGCCCTTTCAGTGAATTCAGGGTTGTTAATACTAGGGCCAAGAGTAGGAAAGGCCTCTTACAGAATGAGATATGGTCATTGTCCAGTAGGGTGGGTCAGCTAGTAAGTCAGTCATCAGCATTTCCTGAACTCCCACTGTGGACAGGGTTCTGCTGCATATGTTGGATTCATTATCTAAGGGTCTGGCTCCTTAGATGAGTCAGTAGAAATGAGAATGGTTCGACCTTGAGACCCATTTTCCTTGAGATAATCTGTGCCAGGAGGTGAGGAGTGAAACATTCTCATAGCAATATTCATTCAAGCTTGGCAAAGGGAAGTGAGGAAACTTAACTTTGACCTGTAGTTTATTTGGGATTCAACAACAACAGACAGATGCAGGAGGCAGCCTACAGTGAAGAAAAGGAGATTGAATGTTTCCTTTTGAAGTGATTTTCACTTCAGAAAGGGGGAAAAAAAACCCCGCTGGCAACAGGCACATTTTTGAAGGACAACTTTCATCTATCAGGGACTTCTTATTTAGTTAGGGGCATGTACAACTCTGCATAAAGACAGAACACTGTAGTAGCAAGTCTAAACTTTGTAGATGACTGACATAGAGGAACATTTTAAATAAAAATACATGCCAATTTGCTAGGTGAACTTGTTTTGGTAAGAAAAATTATACTTCATAATAGACATTTCACTATTTGACAAGCAACTCATAATTGGATTTGTGTTTCACTTTAAACAGAATACAGTTTCGTTCCCTCTTCTACCCCACTGAGTAAAATAATCTTTTTCAATGAAAGGAGTAAATGGTGATGTATGGTAATGTGGGTGGTGGTGGGTGACTTAAAGGATGAAAAGCCAGGAGCTGCTTGATTTGAAGGATCAGCTGGGGAGTGTGTGATGTTTGTCACATCTCATCTTCTAAAAGGTCAAGGCCTCTGTGAAGCAGAGTCATTCCTTAGTGAGTCTAATGTGAAGTTATTGTAAAGAGTGCAAAAGCAATATTTTTTGCTGATTTTTTTTCAGAAGTATTTTTTGAGGGAGCTTTTAAGCTTTGTATGAACATCTTCGGGAACTGTGAGAAATTATTATGCTGTGTCCTTGTCCAAAGTCCTCTAACAGAGCAGGATGCTTATCTGTCTTGTGGAGATAATCTCTTTCTACTCAAATGACTGGTAGACTCCCAACATTTATAACTGAAAACCTAAAGAGGTGAAAGCACTAGAAAAATCTCTTCCCAGCCCCCTACAATGAAATGCAATTCAGTAATATTAAGGACCCATGGGCCTACTCTCCTAACAACTATAACGTGTGATGAAGTGGTCTATGAAATGTGGAGATTACTCTGTGAATTACCCCACCAAGATATGTCTTTGGTTTTTGGGTCTTTTGCTTTTTTTTGTTTTTTGGGGTTTTTTTGTGTGGCGGTGGCAGGTGGTGGATGGTTGAACTGTTTTAGTACAAAGAAAATGCTGGCTTTTAACTTCCTCCCTGGAATAAAGGACTTGAGTTTTATCTCCTTGACAAATATAAGGGATCAAACTATGCCTAGTTGTAAAGATCCTTTCACTTGAAGAGTGTAGCTGACCTGTTCTATGACCCTTGTTTCCTTTAAATCAGAAAGGGAGACACTGGAGTTGGTTGGAACTTTATCTGGGCAATGAGATTGTGTTTGGAAACAGTTGTATTCGGACCTTTCAAGTGAAATGTATATGTAGATATGTTACTAGAAGTCACTCATTACATTAAACTTCACTGTGGAAAGTTTCCTTTAACGCTTAACATTCTAAAAGAAGATCTGATGAACTTTAATTCAATAGTAGGAATATCTTTTTCATAATATTATTGTAGGTTTATAGACTCCTTTCAATTGGTGATCCCATGGACGTTTACAGATGTTTGATGCTCCCGGAAAGTAGGTAATTATTGTTAGTCCCATTATATAGTGGGGGAAAGAAAAGTAACTTTACAGAGTTGAAGACTTTTGGATTTGGAATAGCTGAATTTTCTGCTCAATTCTCCGCCCAATCGGCCAGGCTTCCTTCAACATCCCTTGGGAGAATCAGTAGCTATGCGGGAACATGAGGATGTCCCATTTAATCCTCCATACCACTTAGGGGTCCAGTGAAGTACTCCCATAGTTGGGTTGACCTGGAAGGCCCATTATGGTGTATTTAAAGGAATTGTTTTGTAGTTACCCCAGCACTTAATACAGTGCTTGATACATAGGAAGTGCTTACCCTGGTCTAGTGGATACCGCACAGGTCTAGGACTCAGAAGGACCTAGGCTCTAACCCCGGCTCCACCACTTTTCTTCTATGCGGCCTTGGGCAAATTTCTTCCCTTCTCTATGCCTGTTACCTCTTCTGAAAAATGGAGATTAAGGTAGCCCCATGTGGGACAGGGACTGTGTCCAACCTGATAAGCTTGTATCTATTGCAGTGCTTAGTAAACACTGGCACATAGTAAGCACTTAGCAAATACTATTTACACAAATAACTATTGCATTCTCATCAGAGGATTTAAGAAACTTTGTCTGGCTAGAATGCTCCCTAAAGCATTCTCCTTTAGGAACCCAAAATGTGCAATCTTACCAGAGGGATTTTATTGCCAGTCTTAGCCATTCATCCTGGAATAAGGAATATGGGGCCCTCCCGGCTAGCTGCTAGAAGTTGTGGTTATCTAGGCCTTGTCCTAAATGTAAACTATTTTAAGTCTATAATCTTTTTATTGTAAGGATTACTGAAGCTACCAGCTGCCCATCCCATTCCCTTGAGGGTATTGATTTAGAAGGCTGAGGCTTTATGCTGGGTACTCTCTTTAGATAGCCACCTAAATGATCTTCACTGGATAAATTTAGCTATGTTAAATGATACTCTTTCCAATCCTGAAAATGTCAGGAAAGAGGGTGGGAAGAGTCGAGGTCAAATGAAAAAAGGATGAGGTGAAGGTATGTGGAAGTTCAGGAGGTCAAAAAGCAGCTAACTAATAGGCTTGGTGAAGAGGGAAGCTTTCAAGCTGGTTAGGCAGGATGGCAAAAACAAAGCATAAAAGGGAACACATCTGGAAAGAGGTAACTGAGGCGATAGGAAATAAATCCTGTACATCTGGCAGTCATTGCTTCTGGTCATCATGTTTAGTCTCCAGTTCTATTATCTGTGCTCTTTGCTTTCTTCTTTCTCTCTCTGGCTCCCTGCCTTTCTCTCTACCATTTGGCCATTATTCCAACAAAAGGTGGCAGAGGGAGGGAAAAAGAAGCCAGTTGGGATTAACTCTGTGTTAGGAGTTTGAGAACTGCATTTTCTTGGACAGGGATATAGAAATATAATCAGGGTATCCATGGCTTTCAAATAGCTGTAATAATTTTGTCCTAAGCTGCTCAAGGGTGGGAATTTTACTTCTTATTGTGGTCTGCTTACAGCAGGTATTCATTATAGTACCGCGCAAATGAATGATTCCACTTCAGCGCAGGAAATCCCCGTTGCCGACTTGTTCATCCCAAGCGCTTAGTACAGTGCTCTGCACATAGTAAGCGCTCAATAAATACTATTGAATGAATGAATGAATGAATGAAATTGAGAGTTGTCCGTTCTGTGCTTTCCTTTCCGAAGAACTCTTGTCCTGCAGGGCTTCCAAAATGGCAGAAACATAACAAGTCGAGCCTAGAAGAACAGGGGATGCATTGCAGAAGATATCTTAATGCATTCTTAATGTCACACATGGTGATGTTTACACTGCACTCATTCACCTTGATATTTTTTCCACTTCACACCTGTTCTTTCACTCTTAGTTGAACTGCTGAGTTTGAGCTGCCAGGATTTGTGAGAGCCATCTCAGGGCGATTGTGGGTATTGGCAAAGAACAAACAATTGACATCAGGCCTAAGTCACTTTGTACTTCACTTTTGGCACGTTGTTTGCTGGAAAAATTTATGCTAATCCATGCCATCTGCAGCTACCAGATGTGCCATCGAGAGGTGCACAAGTTCCTTTCCAGAAACCTGCTTGATGTCTAATGCCAGTCATCTCTGTTAAAGTGACAGTATCTGGTGGCAGAGAAGTGAGGGCCCCTCAGTATTCTTTGAAATTGTCAGCGTTGGCCTACAGTAGATGAAAGGAAACTGAGCCAGTAAAACACAACTGATTTGATTATGGAGTGGCACCAGTTAACTCTGGAATCTGCAATGGTCTCTTGCAGAAGAGCTGAGCTGAAACTGGTTGGTGTAGTCCTAAACTCCTTGAAGGTAGGGGTTGAGTCCTAACTTTCTACTGTATTCTGTCAAGCACTTAGTTAAGTGCTCTGCACAGAATAGGAACTCAATAATTACTGTTGATTGACTGATTACTGGCTACCTTTAAATTTATTGGCTCCTGCAATGTGAGATGAATTTGGGGAATTGGCAAGAAACGTCTCAACAGATGTTGCTAAACAGAAGATAGACTTGAAGTCCTGGTATGCTGAATCTGCTTCCAATAACTTTCTCCTGAATTTACCTCACAAAAGACAACCGACAAACTTTTATTTCAAGAACAGTGTACTGAAAAAGAGAGCGGCCTTTGGATTAATTCTGTTTTGTAAAAATGAAAGGGCTGCCATGGAACTCAGTGATCTGAGCAAAATTTTTAATTCTTACTTTTACATTGTGTGGATCTTCAATCAGTCAACTGTATTTACCGAGTGCTTAATGAATGTAGAACACTGTACCTAGTACTTGAGTGTAATAAAGTAAGAGACATGGTCCCTGCCCCCAAGGATCTTACAGTGTAATGGAGGTTCACATTGTAATCTCGACCTCTGATTATACCAAGATCTTGGTTCTTGCCTCTTTCCAATTAAAACAAATTTGATTCTTTAGCAAGTAGAGAAATGGTGGGGAGGCCCCCACCCCCACAAATTAGCATGGTAGGAATGGGGATTGCAAGTTTGGATTCAGCCTATTAAGGCAAAAGTACTTCATGTGTATGTATTTGCAGATGCCTCCTGATTTGCTGTGGCTACTCTTGACTGACAGCTGCCAGTCAGATGCAGAGGTGATCTGTGTCAATCAGGTGGGCAGAACAGTAGCCCAGTTCCTGGGATGGGCTCAGGAATGACATTAGCATTTGAAATGGGCCCCCTCCTCAGTCCTGTAGCACTTCTGTACATATGTTGATTATTTCTATTGTCTGTTTCTCCCCCTAGACTGCAGGTGACTTGTGTGCAGAGAATGTCTACCAACTATGTTGTATTGTACTCTCCCAAGTACTTAGTACAGTGTTCTGTACACAATAAAAACTAAATAACTGCTAACGTTAACTATGTCCTTAACAAGAGGTTCCTTTCATACACCAGAACTGAGGCAAAAAAGGGGTCATTTCCTTCTGACAAATAATTTCTCAAAAATCTGCTCCCTCCCTCCTGGTCTGAATGCCTCAGGGTTCAGAGATAACTGAAAATCTTCATGCCACTTAATGGGCTGTTGGTGCCAAACATGAAGGGAATTTTTAGGGAGGAAGCAATCTTTGTTCGTGGAACACATCAAATCTCACGTCTTTCTCTGGGATATTAACAAGCTATAGCACTTAATATTTAAAGCCAGTCTTGGCATTTACATTAATATGAAAAGGCGTACCTCATGATTCAGCCATGATGTGTACCTCATAAATGTGTCTGTATCATGAAAAGTTGTACTGTGGGATATGTTTTCCCTTTGACTTACATGTTATAAATTGAAATCCATTTCTGAATCTCTGGAAAAGTGATATAAAATTATTTTATGTGCTGCACATGGTCATATTAAGCACTAATAACATTAAGTTTTGTTAGAATAATTCAAAATTGAAAATCACAACTCTGAGTCACTGTATGACTGAGTCTTTGCAGGAAACTAGAGAAGTAGAAGCTTGTTCTACCAACTAGGTAGTAATTTTTTTGTCCAATTTTTTAAATGAAAAACTTGACAAACAGCCTTCATCTTATTGATGGTAATAATTACGGCATTTAAGCACTTACCATGTGTCAGGCACTGTACTGAGTGCTGGAGTAGATACAAGTAAGTCAGATTGGACACAGTCCCTGTCCCAAGTGGGGCTCACAGTCTCAATCCCCATTTTACAGGCAAGGTAACTGAGGCACAGAGAGGTAAATAATTTGCCCAAGGTCAGACATCAGACAAGTGGCGGAGCCAGGATTAGAACCCATGACCTTCTGACTCCCAGGCCCATGCTCTATCCACTACACCATGCTGCTTCTCATGGCTACTTCTCTTGTCTTCATAAAGTTCCTTGCGCCAGGCGAACTCCTTCTGAACACCTTTGCACTCCTCTCTCCCTCAGGATGTTCAATCATTTTTGCAATTTTATCTGCTTTGAAACTGATGCAAAATTTCCTAATCCCTAAATTTCAGCTAGAGGTAGAGACACCATACCAATCTGTTTTGGTGAATTGTAATGAATATTAATAATAGTGCCATGTTAAGCGTTTACTATATTCCAAGTACTGTGGGGTAGATACAAAAAAATCAAATCAGACTCAGACCCTGTCCCACATGAGGCTCACTCTAAGGGAAGGGAGAATAGATATTTAATCCATAAATTACAAGCGAAGAAATGGAAGCCCAGAAAAGTTAAATGACTTGCCTAAAGTCACACAGCAGAAAAGTTTTAAAGCAGGATTAGATTCCCTGACTCCCAGTCCTGTGCTCTTTCCATTAGACCACACTCCTTCTCTAAATGAAACACTAGATTGTCAAAATTCAGTGAGACCATATTTGGGAGTTGTTCAATAAATAACATTGATTAGAGGAAACTTGGAGAGTATTAAGAAGCCGTATGGCCCAGTGGCTGGAGCATGGACCTGGGAGTCAGAAGGATGTGGGTTCTGCGGCTTGTCTGCTGTGTGGCCTTGGGAAGTTCACTTCTCTTTGCCTCTGTTTCCTCGTCTATAAAATGGGGATTAAGACTGTGAGCTCTATGTGGGACAGGGACTGTGTCCAACCGGATTATCTTGTATCTACCCCAGCGCTTAGAACAATGCTTGACATAGTAAGCGTTAACCATCATTATTAATTGTAGTCCTCAAAGAATCTATTTTCTTTCTCCCTCAAGTCACTGTGCTAACCAGTTGGGAACCTTGGGGTTCCTGTAATGTTTGAGGACTTGGCACTGAGATCCCTGGAAAACTTTCAGGTGCTCATTTCCACATGCCCCACTACTCATAGCTGGCCCGGACACATTTATGGTGGGAAAGCTAACAGAAAGTGAAGGTAAGAAGAGGAGGTTGGGGGAAGAGTGGTGTCTTCCCTGGCCAATCGGATTGTTCCAAGAGGGTAAGGTGGCTAAAGCACAAGTAGGACTGGACAGACACAAGGCAGCTAGTGAAGTAGAACTGGGATTATTTGGCCTCCGTGTTTTTTCTGGAATATTAGCTTCTTTCTTTCTATTATTCCCAGGCAGGACTTGATCTAAGATTAAGAAAATCAGATCTAATTTTTTTCTGCAGAATATTTTGCTCATGCCCAGCTCAAACTACGCTCTCTGAGAGTTTAGAGAATGGAAATGTTCCAGGAGAGAGCACCGTGTCCCCAGCAGAGCTAGGGCAGTGTGGAGTTTTGTGTTTGCTGGGTGGTTGGAGACAGTTAATGTGGCTAGATCCTGGGCTGTCTTTGGAAACAGTCCCTCTCTTCCTCTGGTGGGGACAGTTTGTACTAATGAAGGTAGAACAATAGTCTCCTAGAGGTGATGTCACCTCTCTCTCACTCTCTCTCCATCTCTGTCTCCCCCGCCCCCGAAAACATCTTAGTCACACAGGCTGGATCAGGTTCTTCTGAGGAAGAATCTAAGGGCTGTGCTTGTGTGCGCTCGCTCTCTCTCTCTCTCTCTCTCTCTCTCTCTCACATACAAACATAAATACCACCATTATTAAACATAATCCCTGACCTTGAAACCCCACAAACTCCTTATAGACAGTGTTGAAGCACACTTGATTTGGTTTTCTAATTTTGAGTTTGAAGCAATAATGTAGGTATTTGTTAAGCGCTTACTATGTGCAGAGCACCGTTCTAAGCACTGGGGTAGACACAGGGGAATCAGGTTGTCCCACGTGGGGCTCACAGTCTTAATCCCTATTTTACTGATGAGGTAACTGAGGCACCGAGAAGTTAAGTGACTTGCCCACAGTCACACAGCTGACAAGTGGCAGAGCTGGGATTCGAACTCATGACCCCTGACTGGGGTGCTGGTAGAGGTTTCTGTGAGGGAGGTCTTGGGGGGGTCACACTGCCTGATGTCCACATGCACTTATCCAGGCCCATTAACCCTCTTCTGAGCAAACCCCTCCAGCCCAGTGGCTAAACTAAGAAAGGAATTTAGACTCCTGTGCCCAAAGGCTGAATGCAAAGCTAGGTTTTTCGAATTAATTGAAAATCTAATGAATGAGTGTCCCTTGTGGACTGCCCTTTCCTCTCTTGACATTATTTGGTGGGAAGAGAGGTCGGGGCAGAAATGTCAAACAGCCCCAAAGTCACTAGAGGGTGCATTAGTCGACTGAACGAGGTTTCCGATATGTGTGTTATGTACCTCAACTGGGGTGGTGTAAGGGGAAAAGCTGAAGACAACTGGATTTGGCCTATCAAATTACCAAGGTTTCACTGATAAATCTCAGTTGCATTTAAGCTAGAATGTTGGGGACAATATTTATTAAGCACTTACTAGGGGCCAAGTGATGGATAGGTACAAGATAATCAGATTGGACACAGTCCTTGTCCTACACAGAGTTCACAATCTGTAAACTCATTTTAGGCAGGGAATGTGTCTGCTTATTGTTGTATTGTACTCTCCCAAGAATTTAGTACAGTGCTCTGCACACAGAACGTGCTCAACAAATGAAATTGAATGAATGAAAAGGACAGGATAAGAGGTATTGTGTAGCCCCAATTTACAGATGTGGAAATTGAGGCACAAAGGCAGGGAACATGTCTACGAACGCTGTTACATCACATTCTCCCAAACACTTAGTACGGTGTCCTGAACACAGAGAGCACTCAAATGCCACTGATTGATTTGCCCAAGGTCACACCACAACCACGAGAGGAAGCCAGAACAAGAACCTGGGTCTCCTGACTCCCAGGTCCTTGCTCTTTCCCCTAGACCACAAGGCCTTTTCTTGAAGCATAGTTGACTAGTGGATAGAGCATGGGCCTGAGAGTCAGAGGCACCTGGGTTCTAATCCTGGCACTGCCACCTGTCTGCTGTGTGACTTTGGGCAAGTCTTTTCACTTCTCTGTGCCTCAGTTACCTCATCTGTGAAATGGGGGTTAAGGCTTTGAGCCCTATGTGAGTTCACAGCCTCCTCCCTGCCCCCCATTCCCCTAGGCTGTGAGCTCACTGTGGGCAGGGATTTATTGCTGTATTTTACTTTCCCAATCCTTAGTACAGTGCTTTACACACGTAAGCACTTAATAAATATAATCGAATGAATGACTGGATTATGTCCAACCTGATTAGCTTGTATCCAGCACTTTGAACAGTGCCTGGCACATGGTAAGCGCTTAACAAATACCATAATTATTATCTACCCCAGTGCTTAGTTCAGTGCCTAGAACATAGTAAATACTTTAATACCATTAAAAACCCTCCACACAAACGACTTCCCCTCAAAAAGCCCTGGAATCCTTCCCAGCCTAGTTACAAAGAGCTGATTTTGTTATTAAATGGATGAATATTCATTTTCAAAACCAGACATGATGTTTGGATTGTGTTAAACATATGCCTGTTAATGAAAGTGTGAAAAACAAACCTAAGCTTTATACAAGAATAACCCATCTATAGGAAAAATGTGTAAATATGTCCTATTGCAGAACATTTCCTCCCTCTTTATCTGTTCAGTTATCATTTGGCCTTTGTTAATATTATTTTTGAAATCCTGCCATAGTTTTCACATTCTGTTTAAAAAAAAAATGACACCAACTTCAAAGAAAGCATCTTCTAGCATATTGTTGACTTTGGTAATGTCACCTGCCTAGAAATGAATCTTAATTTATGTTTTTGTGTGGAAACTTGTGAAAGATTGCTAATGCTAAATAAATTAGACAACTGCAGGGCAATCCAGGGCATGGAAGCAAGATAATTCAGTGATCCGGAGTAACGGTTGCTGTAACGGTTGCTGTTATGATTAATTTCCAATGATTACACTAGAAACAATCCTTAAATCATTTTGAATCACAGCACTTCCTTTCCCCTCCATTTATATGTCAGAACAGATCCTTGCTGTTTCATGAATTTGTCCCACACAGACCCTACTGTTTTTATGATATCCTAATCTTTGACACCTTTACTGAAAGAGAGCAGCCAGATTGCCGCCCACCAGGCTGATCTGACTGATGAGTTTCTAACAGTCTATTGCTATGTAGCATTGTTTGAGACTGTTTGAGACTGTCTCGCTATGTCTTTTCAGTTTTCCATAGAGCAGTTGCTCGGGTAGCCTCATCAATCAATGTTATTGGAGTAATTCCCCTGGAAAAGTAGTTCGCTTGGAAGAGTCCAATATTTAGTCCCAATCCCTGCCCTCAAGATGATTATGGCCTAGTGATAAAAATTATGGAATTTAAGCATTTATTATGTGCCAAGCACTGTTTTAAGCACTGAGATAGATACAAGATAATCAGGTCAGTTAGTCCCTGCCCCACACAGGACTCTCAGGTTAACTATTAGTCATTAATTATCATCCCGATATTTGCTCACCTTAGGCATCCTGTCTAGTGAAGCTGTGATGCTGAGGTCATTGTTTCATTGTTGGTCAGCTGTCTGAGTTCTGGGATCTCATCATTGGCATCAATCAAATTGAAGGTTTATAAACTATGGTGGTACCCAAACCTTTGGAGGGCTGTGAGATGAGGACATTTTACAAGATATATACACACCCAACTTCTGGAGTAGCTTTATCAGGGTCACCTATAAACCACACCCAGTGGCAGGATCTGCCTTCCATGTTTTGATTTTTTTTTTAATAAGTACAACTGACCATACTACCAACATTCTTTACAAGCCCACTGTATGCTATGGAGATGTAATGGAAATAGCATCAATCAACTCAGCAATAATTGTGTATACTTGGCTAAAATAATTTATTCACCTTAGGAAAAAATTTGAGGATTTATTTCCTAGATAGCAGATTTTGTATGTGAGTGTATGGATGTGAGAGAGAGAGAGAGACAAAGCATGATCTAGTGGGAAAAAAACCCCCATGTTTAATTGTCAGGAGACCTGGGTTCTAGTCCCATTTCTAGCCCATGGCTGCTGTCTTACCTTCAGCAAGCCATTTAACCTGTATCTTCCTCGGTTTTCTTATTTGCAAAATGGAGATGATAATGCATGCCTCCCCATGAGGATAAGATTAAAAAATATTGGGCAAGTGTCTTGGAAAATTAAAAGCACTCTCCATGTTCAAGGTGTTTTATGTATTGGGCTTACACTGCATACATTTATTAGAATGCCACAGATATTTTTAAATCAAGTTTTTTGTTATTAAAAATGATAATGAGACTTATCTGGCTCCTCCAAAGCCATGAGAATAGGAGTAAATTTAGCTTGCTTTTTGTTGGGAATTTAGGGCTGAAAGGGATCTGGTCCATAATAGGAAGAGGTAAATCTGAGGTTTGTTATAGTGACAGCCTGCCAGAATGTCACTATTAGTGGTCCTCGATCAATGATATTTATTGACCATTTACTGTGTGCAGAGCTCTTTACTAAGCACTTGGGGAGCGTACAATATAATAGAGTTGGTAGGCACGTTCCCTGCCCTAGAGCCCTGGGGTTAAATCTGAGAATCTACTCTCCAGTTGACCAGCACGTCACAACTAATTGATTCCTGGCAGCAGAGGTGGTGTTCCAGGTTGACCTTTAGGGTTTGGGGTGCTTCTAGCAGGTATACTTTGAGGACCCTAAAGAGGAGACAGAGCTCAGAGCAGGTTTTTTTTTTTTGGCCACCTCAACACATTTGGGAAAATCCATTCAGAGAATAAAAGTGCTCATATTGCGCTTCACTGCTGAAACCTTCCTGCTAATAGTGCTGACAGCCTCGGTTGAAATGTGGTTGAATGACAGGGGTTAATGAACTGAGAAACCTACAGCTGTGTGCAGTGGCTGCTGCTCAGAGCCCTATCTTATACACTGTACCAGATCCTGCAGGCCAAGTAGGAACTGGTTACTCTTTTGTAAGAGGAGGTGGCTGTTGAAAAACAGAGTATCAGCAAAATGCCAATCGATTCTTCACATTTGAATGACGCAGAGCAGCGAAAATAGATTTTATTTTCTAGAAATATTTTTTAGCCTCCCTAGCATGGCATTTCATTGCAATGGGCTCTAAGTTCTGTTTAATATCAAACCGGGGTTGGGAAGGCAAACTGGGTCTGAGACTGCAAATGCTTTTTAAATGCAATTTTAATAATAATAATCACTGTGGCATTTAAGAGTTTACTGTGTGCCAAACATGTAATTTATTTATATTAATGTCTGCCCCTCTAGACTGAAAACTCATTGTTGCGGGGACTATCTATATTATACTCTCCCAAGTGCTTAATATAGTGCTCTGCACACAGTAAGTACTCAATTTGTATGTTTGAATAATCAGTACTGGGATAGACACAAAATAATCAGGTCAGACATGGGGCACCCAGTCTAATAGGAAAGGAGAACAGGATATCACCATTTTACAGATGAGGAAACTGAAGGGCAGCAAAATTAACAGACTTGCTCAGAATCATACAGCAGGCAAGTGGAGAGACTGGGAATAGAACCCAGGTTCCCTGACTTCTAGATCAGTGCTCTTTCCACTAGGCCATACTGGAAGAGGTTTGCAGATTCTCACATTTCACCTCTGTTGCAACACCTGTTAAGAGCAAGCAAGGCAGAAAGATGCTACCCATTTGAGTTTTTTTCCACCCAAAACACACACACACACTCTTTTTTTCTCTCTCTCTCTCCCTCTTCCTTCCCCCCCACTCAGAATTTCCATTTCAGCTCTCTCAGGAGAGAATGGGGGTGGATACTTTAAACCCCAAAGCAATTAGACCTAATATTTTGGCCTCTGAAGTGCGACACTGATGTATGGGGTGCTGGGGAGAACCTGGCTGGCCACGGGCTAGACGTAAGCTCAGAAAAATACCCATAAATTTCCACAGCCCGTGTTTCCACATGAATATACTTTTGTTTGGACGGCCTCGGTGGACACCGATTCGCACCATAGCAACTGTCAAATAGAAATTTTCCAAAGGAAAAGAAAAAAAGCCTTATTCAGTGTGGGGGTTGGAAATAGTTTCTTTCTATTTCATGAAAGAACTATTTTCTGTTGAAATACCCCAGCATTTTAACTAGTCATAAGAAAAGAAAATCAAGCATCTTTGAAATAGTAATTTTTGCAGCCATCGTTTAAGTCCTTCTCATCTGTAACATCGGAGGGTTGTTTGAGTGTCATTTCTCTTTGTTTTGATAGCATGGCCTGGTCCAGGATAGCAGCTAACTGAACCTGATATATAAAGATATGTAAGGTGTCTGACAATTGGCACTGTATCCAGTGGTGTTGAAGGAAACTCCCTCCCCAAAGCTACTAGAGCTATAATGGAGGCTGAATCTTGAAAGAGATACCGACCATTGGAGTGCTTATCTTCAGTCCACAAGGAGCCCCGATTGAAGCAGATCCTGGGTTTTGTCCCATTGCATTAGTCTCTGTGGAAAAGAACAAGACTGGGAATCAGAGGACCTGGATTCTAATCCTGGTTCTACCACATGTCTGCTACATGATCTGCTGTATGACCTTGGACAAGTCACTTAACTTCTCTGTCCCTCAGTTTTTGCATCTATAAAATGAGGATTCAATTCTTGTTCTCCGTCCCCCTTAGACTCCGAGCCCCATGTAGGACAGAGAATGTGTCCAATCTGATTTTTGCATCTTCCCTGGTGCTGGGTGCATAGTAAATACTTAAATACTATTATTATGCATGGCAAGTTGTCTTCTTTCTCCTGTTGGGCCCTCCTCCTTTTCTCTCTCCTTCAGAAACTGGATTTCCACAGTAGGTTCAGCCACTTCACCACGGATCCCTCGCTAGGACTGATGCTCTGAGGTGCATGGGGTAAAAGACCGCAGTAGCGGGGATAAATTTATGCAGTCTGTTCTACTCTATTAGGAATTTCTCTGGGCGAGTACAGTTTTCTTCCATAGGATACAGAGAAGTTATGTCTTCAAAATAATCCTCATGCATCTCTGAGCTTTTCAGCTAAAGCTCAGTTTATTGCAAGGTTTAGTTCATGAAACTTAAACCTGGACAAGGGAAGTTGCTGTTGTGATAGTTTTCTTCTTTCCTCATTCTACAGAGGGGCAGAGAGGTGTGGTAGCATGCAGGGCTTCCTGGGTTCACCACCATCTTCCCACAGGACTTGAAGATAGCACACTAACCATCCACTGAGCAGAGTTGAAGTTCAGTCAGGCTGTTTCATATGCTTGAAGAAAATGTTCTTCATCAACAGCATTTAAGTTGTTCAAGTAGAGGCTCCTTGAGTAAGGTGGTCACTGACTACACCCTGTCCATGTGGCATTTATTTGCTTAGCAAAGTAACGGTTGGACTTCTGATTAGCAAGAGATGCTGAGCCCCCAAAGGCCTTGGATGGAGAGAAGAGTTTGTAGGAATGCTGAATGCATGAGAGAAGCAAAATTGCTTCAATGGAAGGGCCTGAGGAGAAATTAGGAATATCAGTTCATACTGTTTAATGGTATGATATGTGGTTTTATCATTTCAATCTTTCATTTGTTGTCCATTGCTTCCCCTTCTGTGTACATACTTTATTCTTAGATTGTGATCCCCTTTGTGGGCCAGGCACTATTTCTAATTTATCTTCCATTGTACTCTTCCACAGTGCCAAGTATAGTTCTCTGCCCATAACAGGTGCTAAACAAATACCATGAAGTAAGATAAAGGATTTTACAAGAGGAAAGGATTCCATTAGAAGAATGAAGAAATGGAAAATAATCCAGAGGGCAGACATTCTCACAGGGGCTGTCAGCATTGGATCAAAGAATCAATCCCAGAACTATTGGAGGTTTTTTTTTTATGGGTCTTGTTAAGCACTTACTATGTGTCTGGCACTCTACTAAGCTCTAGGGTAGATACAAGATAATCAGGTTGGTCCTTGTTCCACATGGGGCTCTCAGTCCAAGTAGGAGGGAGTAGGATTTAATTCCCATTTTGCAGATGAGAAAACTGAGACCCAGAACAATGATTTGCCCAAGGTCATATAGCAGCAGACATATGGTGGTGCTGGGCTTAAAAACTTTCATTCAATAGTATTTATTGAGCGCTTACTATGTGCAGAGCACTGTACTAAGCGCTTGGGATGAACAAGTCGGCAACAGATAGAGACAGTCCCTGCCATTTGACGGGCTTACAGTCTAATCGGGGGAGATGGACAGACAAGAACAATGGCACTAAACAGCGTCAAGGGGAAGAACATCTCGTAAAAACAATGGCAACTAAATAGAATCAAGGCGATGTACAATTCATTAACAAAATAAATAGGGTAACGAAAATATATACAGTTGAGTGGACGAGTACAGTGCTGTGGGGATGGGAAGGGAGAGGTGGAGGAGCAGAGGGAAAAGGGGAAAAAGAGGGTTTAGCTGCGGAGAGGTAAAGGGGGGATGGCAGAGGGAGTAGAGGGAGAAGAGGAGCTCAGTCTGGGAACGCCTCTTGGAGGAGGTGATTTTTAAGTAAGGTTTTGAAGAGGGAAAGAGAATCAGTTTGGCGGAGGTGAGGAGGGAGGGCGTTCCAGGACCGCGGGAGGACGTGACCCAGGGGTCGACGGCGGGATAGGCGAGACCGAGGGACGGTGAGGAGGTGGGTGGCAGAGGAGCGGAGCGTGCGGGGTGGGCAGTAGAAAGAGAGAAGGGAGGAGAGGTAGGAAGGGGCAAGGTGATGGAGAGCCTTGAAGCCTAGAGTGAGGAGTTTTTGTTTGCAGCAGAGGTCGATAGGCAACCACTGGAGTTGTTTAAGAAGGGGAGTGACATGCCCAGATCGTTTCTGCAGGAAGATGAGCCGGGCAGCAGAGTGAAGAATAGACCGGAGCGGGTCGAGAGAGGAGGAAGGGAGGTCAGAGAGAAGGCTGACACAGTAGTCTAGCCGGGATATAACGAGAGCCCGTAATAGTAAGGTAGCCGTTTGGGTGGAGAGACCCAGTTGTCTGACTCTCTGTATTCATCCGGGGGAATTTAATGGGAGACCAGTTAGTCATCATCAGTATATGTGGGAAGTACCTATAGAGTGCGAAGTGCTATGCTAAACACTTAAAGTGCAAAAGAAACAAGACGTGATCCCTTCTGTCCAAGACCTTACAATCAAATGGAGTGGACTGAGACAAATATTTACCAGTAGTGGGAGTGGGAGGCAGAACAAGAACATGACAGACCAGAAATACAGAATGACATCAGGCATCTGCCGTCACCTTTACCCAAAGTGCTTACCTTAGCTTATTCATAAAAAGCCCCAACAACAGGATACAGAGAAGTTATGTCTTCAGAATAATCCTTGTGCATCTTGTGCTCTGAGCTTTTCAGCTAAAGCTCGGTTTATTGCAAGGTTTAGTTCATTTACAAACTATAATTTATTTTCTTCCAAATCCAAGCCAGTGCCATAGACAAGGAATGACACACACTTGGATGAGGGCAGCAATCTGTGGGGTGTTGCAGTCTATTTTGAGCAGAAATTGATTAGCACTTTATGAAAAATATGGGGAAAATTGATGTTTATCAAGGCAAATCAAGCCAGAAGTACCTCTTTCCTTCTCTCTCTCTCTCTCTTTCTCTCTCCATCCCTTCCTTCCTTCCTCCCCTGAAATTGTAGATCTTTTTGTGTGTTTGTTTGTGTGGCTCAATTTCATCGAGCTGTGCTCAAGAACACACATCTTGGACTGCTTAGTGGGTGTTTTATTCCGATCTTCCTGACAGTTTGCAAACAAAACTTGAAAACGCACATCAACCAGGTGCAAATCGGTTCTACCCTCTCGGATTCCATTATGCATGAATGAATGGGAGGAGGAGAAGGTGAAGTTGTATGCTTTTGGCTCATCGTAATTGTGAAATAAAATCTTGGCCTTTTTTGTGTGGATTTCATGAAATATGGGGAAAATATGAACCAGGATTTTACCTGATTGCACCCATTTTCTTGCCCCTCTCCAGATAGAGTAGAAAAAGCGTGTGTGGCGGGGAGAACCAAATAGATCATGAACTACATCAACTGCATCTGCTCTGTGTGGAGTGTTAGGAAGAGTTGAGGTCTGTTCTGTAGCATCATATAAAAGAACCACTGAAAGAAAGCGAGGGAGGATGTTCAAAAAGACGATGAGCAAGTTGTAGTAGAAATAGAAACAGTACTTACTGAGCATCCATTGTATACAATGCCCCGAACTAAACACTTAGGAAAGAACAGATGGAAAGAATAAGGGAGTGAGAGTCAGAGGACTTGGGTTCGAATCCCATTCTGTCATTTCTCTGTTGTGTGACCTTGAGCAAGTCACTGTTCTGTGCCTCAGCTTCCTCATTTGTTAAATGAGGATGAAATCCTACTTTCTCCTACTTAGACTGTGAGCCCCATGTGGGACAGTGACTGTATCTAACCTGACTATTTTGTGTCTATTCCAGCACTTAATATAATGTTGGGCACATACTAAGCCCTTAATAAATACCATACTTATTAATTAATAACACGAAGAGGAATCCTGTACCCTGCCCTCAAGAAGCTTACTCTATTATGGGGAGCAGACCTAAAAATACATTATCTCTAAGTAACCAAAAAGACTGCATGTTCAATTGACTAGCCTAGGCTTCTGCCTCTTGTTTACTTGGGAAACCTATCAGTCAGTAGTATTTGAGTGTCTACTGTGTGCAGAGCACTGGATTTAGTGCTTGGAGGACTAAAGTACAACAGAGTTGGTAGACGTCCCTAGGCTCAAGTACCGTACAGTCTAGTCAGGGAGACAGATGTTAAAATTGATTACAGGTAGAGGAAGCGGCAAGGTATAAGAATATGTACATACATGCTGCAGAGCGTAAGTGGGAGGACTGTCAAAATATTTAAGGAGCACAGATCTGAGAGCATAGGTGGGGCAAACGGAGATAGGGAAATTAGAGGTGGGTCAGGGAAGTCTTTTTGGAGAGAGATGACTTCAGTTGGGTTTCCTAATCAGTTTACCTGCACCTTTGGCGACAACCTCTGCAATTGCAGTGGGGGTGAGGGGGCAGACATGTCAACTAATTCTTTTCACCCTTCCAGTCCAGCCCCGTCTTTATCAGAGGTCACAGAAGTTCCTCTTCCAGCTGCCTGAGAAAGCAAGTCTGCCCAGCTTTTGGGTGTTGACCAGCTTCAAATTATGGGATTAGGGCTCTTAACCTGTGGCAGTGGAGCCAGGGCTTGGCTATATTTTTATGCCTTGAAAAAAAAGCCTACAAAAGTTGGCCACATTCTCTGAAAAATGCATCTGTCCTGACCGTATTTGTCACTCAGTTTATCACCCTTCGGATTCAGGGTGGGAATTTACAGACACAGTTCATTCCTAGAACTGGTGTGACTTCATACTCATGTTGCCCTTAATTTTTCCATGCACTAGGGAGAGCTGGGGGAATTCCAATTGCTGAGCTGTTGTTATAAGCAAATCAAACATGCCATTTAATTGATTTCTGTATGACTCATGTCTTATAAAGTGGTTTTGGAGATTTAGAACGATGGTGCTACACTTATTATTGACCTCAAAATCTCTGCTGAACCATAATCGAACCCAGAGAGTTAGGAAAGTGTGTCTTGTTAAAATTTCAGAGGTGTAACTTGCAGCATTTGTTTAGGATGGTTTTTAGTTTGATTCTCCCTTTTCTGCTGACCTGGGACTTTCTCATCTTGCTCTTGAGTAATAATTTAATTACCAGAAGAGTCAGGGACAGTCTGGAGATCAATCAATCAAATTTGAGTGCTTACTGTGTGCAGTGTACTGAGCTAAACACGTGGGAGGGTACAATATAACAGAGTTGGTAGGCATGTTCCCTGCCCACAGTGAACTTAATCTAGAGGATCTGGTTAGCAGCTCTCAGTCCTCTAAGCCTGTGTTTTGAGGTTCCCAGAGTTTAGTTTCCTGGCTTTTCTAGTGAGGAAGGCAAAAAAGAGAAGGGAGTAGTTACCCATTGGTGGGGATGGGCAATGGGGTGGTGCTGGGATTGAAGAGAAAGTGTGGGAGAAGGGAGCATGTCAGAAGCACTAATGAAGAGAGCAGTGGAATTCTCACTTGGAAGTTAGCCCACAGAGGAGAGGAATGTGTAAACCAAATGAAAATTGGCCGATCAGCCTCTGGAACAGTGCTCAGGAATGATGTGGGAGGGGTAAGGAAGGCTGCTTGTGCTTCATTTACCATCCCAAGAAATACAGCCTGGATGATGGGAAAGGTACATACATGGCAGGCTCCCAGGTCCAGAGCAATGGAATGTTTTCCTCTCACTGTGAGAAGGTGGCTCCTAGGAGGGTCACCATCTTGTAATTTAGAAGGCATGAAGGGGCAGGTATGTGGCTTGTTTTGGGCTAAGTGTAGGAAACTTGAATGATTTGAGTTTGTGCAGAGAGCACCTTCTCCTCTCCTCCTCACTCCTTTGCAGTCCCTTAGAATTGAAATCACAAGCTAGGTATTTTTCATTTAACCTCCTGCTTTCATTTTTGAAGTGTTTGCGACATGGTTAGGGGAAAGACTCCTGGGTGTGAGTCAGGAGACCTGGCTTCCAGTTCCTAGCTTTCCTGCTTGCCACCTGTGTGATTTGGGCCAGTAATTCAACCTCCAATTTCATCTGTAAAATGGGGATCACAATTCCTGCCTCTCCTTACCTCACAAGGATGATTTGACGATAAAATAGTCAATGTGAAAAGCTTTGGAAAAATATATGAAATTGAAAGGATTTTTCATAAGGTCTCACTTTATCTTGGCAAGCAGCATGGCATAGTGGACAGAGCTCGGGCCTGGGAGTCAGTAGGTCATGGGTTCTAATTCCGGTTCTACCACTTGTCTGCTGTGTGGCCTTGGGCAAGTCACTTCACTTACCTGTGCCTCATTTACCTCATCTGTAAAATGGGGATTAAAACTGTGAGCCCCATGCAGGACAGGGACTGTGGCCAGCCTGATTTGCTTGTGTCCATCCCAGTGTTTAGTGCAGTGCCTATCATATAGGAAGCACTTAATAAATACCATTATTATTATTATAATTATCTTGAACCTAACTCAGTGATGTGAGGACGGGGAGGGGCATATTATCCCCATTCTACAGATGGAAAAACTTGGGCCCAGAGAAGTGACTTCCTAATATCACACAGTTGGAAGAGCCAGGACTAGAGCGAGGGTTTCCCAACCACCAGTACAGAGCCCTTTCCGGGAGCACCTCATGCTGTTTTGGTTCACTGGGGGCTTTGAGGGTTTGGGTTAAGAATGCCCTGCATGGGGACAGTCAGGCCATCTTTGTTCTGCAGACAAATCCTACATTAGGTAGGCAAAGATGACAGCAAGATGTAATCATGGAAAAAACTACCACCCATCGCAACTTAATTTGAACTTCAGGGACTTCTAAAAACTAACATTCAGAGTGATGGGACACTGAGGAATAGAGAGAGTATGATGAATGGTGTGTGGCAGTGCTCATGAAAAGGTATTTGAGACCAATTCAATTTGCTAAGAGTCAAATCCAGTTGGCTGAAAGTGGAAGGTAACTACCTCTTATTTGAATTCACACCTCTTCCTACTTAAAATAGCAATAAAGTTATTCAAATGTCTCACCTGTGAAATGGGACTGGTGGATAGGTTAAATGAAAGGAGAAAAGGAAAAAATAATTTGAAAAAAAGAAAAGGCTTAGGGAAGCAAACACCTTTGGGTAAATCATTGTCAGAGAGACAAACTCCAAACTGACTTTTGATTACCTGAACCAATGTAGTTTCATCATTTAATCAATCAGTATTTTTTTGAATGCCACAATGTGTGTAGAGCACTAGAATAAGCACTTGGAAGAGGACAATTGAGTAAGAAGTCAATCAGTGGAATGTGAGAGGATTTACTGTGCACATTTGAATGTTTATTGTACACAGAGCACTGTGATGAGCACTTGGGAGAATACAGTAAAGTAGCTACACTCCCCTTATGCAAGGAGCCTTAATCTAGATCTAGAAGAGGACACACATTAAATCGCAAGTAGGGGTGTCAACCAACTATAAGGATAGGTGCTGAGGATGAGGAGGGATGAGTAGGTGCTTAGTCGGTAGGAAAGAGAGGGAACAATAGGGTGGGTAGAGAAATAAATCAGAGGAGTTGTCCTGGAAATGTCATTTTAGTAAGGCTCTAAAGAACAGGAGTGCTGGCCTGTAAGAGATGAATCAGGATGGAGTTCCAGGCAGGAGGGGGATGTAAGCAAGGGGTCAATGGGAAAAGCTTTGGAAAAATGTGTGATACAAATTGAAAGGATTCTTTTTAAATGATCTCATTTTATCCTGGCCCTACCCCCTGATGTGAGGTAGAGTTGAGCACAGTAAATAGTTTGGTGATTGTTATCGACAAAAATTAGACAAATTAGAAAGGGTTCGTTTAGTCGATGAAGAGACGAAAGACTCCGAGAGAACGGGTCAAAGAACAGGACAGTAGGAAAGTGGCGGGCGGCCCGTTCACCCCAGTGGGGTACGAGTGACCGCAGCGCCCCGATCCCGGGCCGCCCTGCCAGCTTTATTGGTACGGCGAAACCCCCTGCTGGTACAGGGCACCCAATCGGGGCTAGGCACACCTAGTAACAGTAACCAATCAGTAAGCACTTTCGTGATCCCGGGACACCCGACTGGTCCGCGCGCGAGTGGCGCACGAAGTTTGAAGTGGCACATGGTGGAGGAGTTTCACGTGGCGTGGCCATTTTACAGTCCACATGGCACAGGCAATGGCGCAGGCATTTTACAGGTCACATGGCACAGGTCCCCTGACTTGGGGTTGAGGCTGGCCTTACCATCGCCATCTTGAGGCAATCCGCAACATGATAGAGGAATGAAGTGTGTGGGAGAGGAGTGAGGTTAGGTAGTGGGGGAGGAAACTCTATTAGGAAGAGTTGGTAGAAGTGTAGTTGTCTGGTTTGAGAACCATGAAGGATTTATTTCCAACTTGTTAGCTCCCTTCACTGCAACCTATCTCATTGAGTCAGACTGTGGCAATTACCAGAGCAAGCATCAATAATGATCTCCAAATTTGTGTCTTCTGTGGTACAATTTTGCCCAGCAGTAGAATGAATGAGATGCCTGTTCCTCCTTTCCCTGACCACCCTTAACACATCTTCTACCCACTGTGGGCTTTGGGTACAAAGGGAGAGGAGGGGGCCTTAAAGAATGGCTGGGGGCTGGCGGTATCAGTATCTAAATATAAACCAAATATTTATGGCCACTCCTCTGGCCTCTCCAACCTCACCAACGACTCTCTCATCCTCCCTTTCCCCTTCTGCCTCTGTCCTGGTTCCCTCTTGGTTTTTTTCCTTCTCCTAATCCTAAAAAGTGCTCTGGCCATCACTACAGCCTTTTCTCATTATGGGTCTCTTGCTTACTCATGACACCTTTCATCCTCCCTTCCATGCTTTTATTTCTTTCCTTTCTTCTCTTCAGTCATCTTTTTAATCTATTCCCTTTCCTCCCCTCCCTCCTCATTTTCCTTTCAATTTTCTTCTTTCCAACTCCTTCCTATTTCCTCTTTCCCTCTCTTCAGAGCACTCTTAATAGTCATGTTTTAGACAGGGAGAGGCTTACAAAAACCACTTCACTCTCTCCTTTCTATTCCTTCCCTCATCTCCCTTCCCAATTTCTCTCATTTCTTTAGTATCTTAGGCTCCTACACTTAAAATCTCCCTCAAACTATACAAAACAAGATGGTACAGAGGCCTTGACTTTGTTTCAGTGGAGAGCATTAGGAGATCAGGGTGGGAGATCACCTGGAATCAACAGGGAGAGCCTCTCATAACAAAATTTTATCAAGCTGGGGATTTTTCTTTCTTCTCCTTACTTGGGTTGGATCCTGGCAGATTTGCTTTCTATTCAATTCCCGAACTTGTTAAGACTCTCCAACTCAGGGCAGTGACTAGCCTGGAGGATGATTTGTTTTCAAGTTTAAAATGCTCCCAGGCTATTGTTTCAGCAAAAGAGTCTCAACCAGAACAAGTTTATGGCCAGCCCCTGGAAATGAGGGTAAAACAAGGCTAGAGAAGAGGATGATTTTTAAATGTTCTCTCTTAGGTACTTATCACTTATTAGCTCTTATTTTCAAAGTACTTTAAAGGCAGCCAATTAATCCCTAAACCCTGGTCTCACTGGATGTTTGTCTAGTCTTCTGGCTCCTTCTTAATGAAGACCTTTCTTTGAGGGGTTTAAGTATTTTACAGTTCTTATCTGCTTAATCCTGCTCAGACCTCTTTCTGCCTTTTAGATAAGAGGTCAAGCCATTTCCCTGAGCACCTGTATAAACCCTCTGTGAAATGCAAAAAGGCACAGATAAGATGTCTGCCCTCAACATCTTACAACCCTTAAGAGAGTTTCCTTCTCTTAATCTTCCCTGGGTATGTGGCTTTATTTGAAAACTGGAATATATGCCTCACACCCCCATTTTACCAGAGAAGGTCTGTGGGGAAGGAGTGCAGTAACTTCATTTGTTAAAATCACCCATCCTGGGGTCTGCTCAAGAGTTCGTATTTACAGAACATCCTGCGAGCCAATATTGAGAGTGCCAGAGAGAAAATTCTTAGCTATACCTGCATTTTGAGATTTATAGTAATTTCCATTAGGAGCAGCTTCTCCTGAGAAAGGTACATGACAATTGCTTTTATTTTATGATATTTCAAAATAATGTCAAGGGAAAATCTATATACTTGAATTATTGGGGGAAAAATGACAAATGCTTACCTTTTTAGTATTTCACTCATCTCTGCTTCCCTAGTTTTTACGGCATATTTTCCAATAATTTTTCTTCACTCGTGTGTATCATGCCAATGATACACAGAGATGTACACTGCATTTCTTTTAAGGAAGAAGCTTTAAGTCCCACTTGTATTAAAAAAGAGATTGAAATGCCCAGGGTGATCACTGGATTATCTCTTGCCACGATGGTGAATGCTGGCACATTAGCATAGGCTCTTTAGGCCTGGTTGCATTTTGGGAAATCCAGTGAGAGTTTAAGGAATGAACACTGAATTTGGGTCCATTCTTATGGGCTACTAAATGAGTTTCCTAAGCAGTCACCGCTAATGCCCATGAGCATGCAGTGGACTGTGAAAGTGGGTCTGACTGACCTCTGTTTGTTGGCTAGCTAGTTGACATGGCTGCCAGCTATCTGTAAGTAATGGTCAGCTTTTAAAAAAGAGCAAAAATCATATATTTCTGAAAATCACTGCTCCCTTTGAGCACTTACTATGTTCCAGCACTGTATTAAATGCTTAGTAGCGTACAACACAACAGAGTGGGTAGACATAATCGCTGCTCACAATGAACTCACAGTCTAGGGGACTGACAGGAAAAGTTCATGAAACCATTTTGAGTTTCAGATTTCTACCACATCAGAATAGTAACAGAAGGAATATTGAGTTGTGGGTATCATCACTACTGATGTCATTTTGCCTCTTGGTCATTATTTCCTCCATTAAAGCAGAGTGTGGTAGAGTATGGAGTTTGTTTGAAATCAGTCTGCTGCATCCATCTGATCAGCCACCTTGAGATTGCCCTTAGCCACTCAGTTGTACTTACTGAGCTCTTACTGTATGCAGGGCCCTGTGCTTGGTAGAGCACATCACATCAGACACATTCCCTGCCTCCAACAAGCTTACAGTCTAGAGGAAGAGACAGACATTAATATAAATAAATTACAGTTATGTACATAAGGGCTGTGGGGGTGAATAAAGGGAGAAAGTCAAGGTGACAGAGGGGGAGTGAGAGAAGAGGATATGAGGGCTCGGTCTGGGAAGGCCTCTTGGAGATGTGCCTTTAAGCCTTAGAAGGGGGGAGAGTAATTGTCTGTTGGATATTGATAATAATAGTATTTGTTAAGCGCTTACTATGTGCCAAGCACTTTTCTAAGCCCTGGGGTAGATACAAGGTAATCAGGTTGTCCCACATGGGACTCACAGACTTAATCCCCATTTTGCAGATGAGATAACTGAGGCACAGAGAAGTTAAGTGACTTGCCCAAAGTCACACAGTGAACACAGTGGCGGAGCTGGGATTAGAACCCACGACCTCTGACTCCCAAGCCAGTGCGCTTTACACTAAGCCACACTGGATATGAAAAGGAAAGGTGTTCCAATCGAGAGGTTGGAGGTGAGATAGATGAGATCGAGGTTCGTTGAATAGGTAGGTTCATTCAACCATTCAGTCATATTTATTGAGTGCTTATTGTGAGCAGAGCACTGTACTAAGCGCTTGGAAAGTACAATACAGCAATAGAGACAGACAACCCCTGCCCAAAAGGGCTTACAGTCTAGAGGGCTTACAGTAGGTTGGCATTAGAGGAGCAAAATGTGTGGACTGGGTTGTAGTAGGAGAGTAGTGAGATAATACTAATAATAATGTTGGTATTGGTTAAGCGCTTACTATGTGCAGAGCACTGTTCTGAGAGCTGGAGTAGATACAGGGTCATCAGTTTGTCCCACGAGAGGCTCACAGTCTTAATCCCCATTTTACAGATGAGGTAACTGAGGCACAGAGAAGTGAAGTGACTTGCCCACAGTCACACAGCTGACAAGTGGTGGAGCCGGGATTAGAACCCGTGACCTGACTCCCAAGCCCGGGCTCTTTCCACTGAGCTATGCTGCTGAGGTAGGAGAGGGCATGGTGATTGTTTTAAAACTGATGGTTTCTGTTTGCAGAGGTGGGTGGGCAACCATTGGAGTCTTGAGATTGGAGGATACATGGGCTGAACTCTTTTGTAGAAAAATTTGGACAGAATGAAGTATGGACTAGAGAGGGGAGAGACAGGAAGCTGATATAGTAATCAAGGCAGGATAGGATAAATGTTTGGATTAATGTGGTAGCAGTTTGGATGGAGAGAAAAAGACGGATTTTAGCAATGTTGTGAAGGTTGAACTGACAGGATAGATTGAATACTCTCGATCTGCCAGTAAAACAAGTTTGAAATGCAGTAATTCTCATAATCTCAGCCACATAGGTATTACTGCTACCACAGATAATTGACTGAGTAGTTGGTGTCAAAAAGCTGGAGATGTGAAAATGTGAAGTGGTTCCAAATCTATTGGCTTCTAAAAGGTGTCATAGGAAAGGGGACTATTTGACAGACTTTCCTCTGTTCTTCTTCCCTTGGATGCCACCAAGGACGATGGATGTCCAGGAGGGCAACCATCAGCTGTATATATTTTTTAATAGTGTTTAAGCATGTACTGTATGCCAGGAACTGTACCATGTGCTGGAGTTATATCAGGTTGAACACAGGTCCATGTCCCATATGGGACTCACAGTACTAATCTCTGTTTTACAGATGGGGTAACTGAGGGCCAGAGAAGGTAAGTGACTTGCCAAGGTCACAAAGCAAACGTGGTGGACCTGAGATTAAAACCCAGGTCCTCTGACTCCCAGACTTTCCACTTGGTCACGCTTCTTTGGGTTCAACTATGCAACATGTTGCCACTGGTAGAGTTAAAAGCCTGGGCTCGGTGGGCCTTTGGAGTGACCCAGAAATTGCCTATATCCACTGTTCCAGTCTTTAACACATTGACAATTTCCCAGAAGCCTTCACCACTTTATTAAAATCTATGTACCATGTCACCACGTTTGCCTCCTGAATCTGAACTCTCATTCAGATCATCACAACAAATACAATCTTACTCCATTTATACTGGGAACACTGCCTCAGAGTTTCTTGTTCAGACTTCTTATTCTCATCTCTATCTTTACCACCGTTCTGACTTACATATGCCCCTCTCTTTCCCCGACACACTCCTCTTTTTCTCTTGTTTGTGATTCGCTTATCTGCATGGATCCTGATTGTAACTCCACTTCAAGACACTAGTCGTAATTATGAATCTGGAGTTCAGTCACCATCATTTTGGAGATGGGTCTTGAAACCCACCCAAGTCTCCCCAGCTTCTAATTTGGGTTCTGCACAGTCCTGTAGACTTGAAGTTAATTGTCTTTTGAAATATGTTAATTCAATACAAAGATAATTTGCTTTTTGGGAATTCAGTATATTGGAGACAATGAACCCAAGGCGTTAATGAGATTATCAGAGACTTTATTACATTATGGAATTGGCTACAGGTCTTAATAGCCTTTTGAATCATAGGATGCTGCTGTTGCTGTTTCTTTGGTTATTCATTAATTCAGTAAAATAGATTTGTTTGTAAAAAGGCCTGTATCATCAGAATCATGTGCACTCTTCTGTTTACTCATAGTGTTTGGAATGTTCAAATTAATCTCTGCCATGTTTTTATTGGTTCATAGTTTATGGCTAAATATTTTCCAAACGTAAAACTTCAGTTGCAAAACAAAAATGTGTTTATGCAGCTTTCTTTTAAAAAAAATTTTTTTTGAAATCACACTTGTTAATGCCTGTCTCTGGAATGAAGTATAGATGCACTAACATCTCTTTCTCCTCTGTATCCCTAATTTGCTCTTTTGCAATCTGACAATCGAAAGGATATGAGGCTGAGAATCTCAGAATCCAGGTTCTAATCCCAGCTCTGCCCCTGGTCTTCTCTGTGACCATCACAAGTTATTAACCTCTCTGTGCCTCTGTCTTTAATGGTCAAAATAAGGATAAAATACCTGTCTGCTCACTGTTAAACTTACTTTATGAGCCTCACATAGAACAGGGACTGTCTGATCTCAGTATTTTGTATCTACCACGGAGTTTAACACAGTGCTCTGGAACAAAGTAAGCACTTATTCCATAAAACTTTTTATATTTCTTCTGTATATTAATTTATCCAAGCCCCTTTTGAGCAAACCGGGGTTTGTGACTGCACAGCTTCCTATTGGAATGAATTCCTTATACTTAACACCTGTTGGTGAAGAATCAATCACTGGTATTTACTGAGCACTTTAGGCAGAGTACTGTACTAAGCACTTGGAAGAGTGCGGTACAATAGAGTCGATAGACATTATTCCTGCCCACAAGGAGCTTATAGTTTAGAGGGGAAGACAGATATTAAAATAATAATGAAATAAATTACAGATAGGGGAAATGGCCAGGTACACATATGTAGAGAAGTGCTATGAGGCTAAAGGTGGGGTGAATATCAAGTGCTCAAGGGTACAAATCCAAGTAAATAGGCAACAGAGCAAACATTTTTTCTCTGGTTTTGGACCCACCACCTCCGAGCTCCAATTGGTCTCCCTTCAGCCTGGGGTTTTGGGATTTGAAGAACAAATGCCTTTCCAGCAATTGGTCCTTTGGCAGGCATGAAAAGACATTAAAAAAATTTAAAACTTTGAGTGGAAATCACTTCCTGCTGGAGAGTCAGTACAAGAGAAAGTAGATTGGAAGCTCCTATTTTGAAAAGTGATTCAGTAAGTGGATAGGGAGTGTGGGAAGATGGGCCTGTCTTATCTGGGTCTTTCTATCTCACTATTTGTCTCTGCCTCTGTTTCCCTGCCTATTCCTGCTCCTCTCTCATCTGTTTCATTCTGCATGCTTTCAATCTCTTTGTCGCTTTCCTTTTCCTGCCTTATCTTTCTTTGCCCTTCAGAGAGCTTCATTCACTCTAATTTTGCAAGAAAAGAATAGAGATAGGTAGCTAATAATACTGCAAATAATTGATTAGTAGTTTGCAGTTTTTAAATAGGGTGTTCCACGAGAGCATGTATAACTGGATCTGGGGCCCATCCATAAACACGGAGTGACACACAGGCCAGATATAAAGCAGGTTTTCTCCCCTCCCCAGTCTTATTTCATCATCATTCAGACTGTCTAAAGACATTTATCAGGTGTTTGCAGGGTACACAGTTCTGGGCGTAGGGGCGACCAAAGACCCAATCTGGTTGAAGACTAATTAATCAATTGTATTATTGAGAATTTACTGTGTGCAGTCCACTCTACCAAGTACTTGGGTGAATATGTAACAGAGTTGGAAGACACGTTTCCCGCCCACAGTGAGCTTACAGTCTAAAGGGAGAAAGAGACAATATAAATAAATGAATTATGGATAAGTACATAAGTGGTGGAGGGTGAAGCAGAAGGGAGTGGGAAACAAAATGAGGGTTTAGTCAGGGAAGGCCGCTTGGAGGACATGAGCCTTCAGTAATTATAATCATAGTATTTAAGCACCACTTGGTACAATACATTGCACTGGGTCCTTGGGAGCTACAGAATAATGAAGCGCCTTGTTCTCAGACCAAGGGAAGTTACTCTCTAATGGGGGAGACCAACATGAAAATATCTACAGCTGGGGAGGTCAAAAATAAAGCAGACATATATACGTGAGTGGCAGGGAGGGTGTAAATAAGTACACGAGTGCTTAAGTTGGCTGAAGATTAAAGAAATGATACACCTCAGGATACTGGGAAATGAATCGGGGAAAGCTTGTTGGAGGCGATGGGATTTTAGGAAGTATTTGAATACTTTCTAGAGAGACTTGTGGTCTGATGGGAGGGAGAGTGTCGTAAGCTGGGAGAAAAAGTGTGAGCAAGGGAATTGAGGAGGGAAAGTACATGTCAGAGGAAAAGGAAACAAATTATTTTAGAAAAATACCAATTTCAAGAATCAGACCAATGTCTAATGTTTAAACTGTCCTAGAACTGTAAACTAGAGATCTTTTTTTCTAGTAGCATGGGCTAAGAAATATATTAAGCACCCATCTCTTATCACTGGATCCAATCAATCATTCAGCTTGTTGGGAAGATTACTGCAAAACACAGATAAACCTGGAGGACAGCAAAAGGAACAAAGTAACTGAGTGTTAAGATGTGTTCATAAATGATGAAGGCGGGGATGTATATGTGAGCAGGTTCCAGTAATGTTGAAGTTGGAGTTGGGGAAATACTGAATGGGGTGATGAGAAAAATAATTGGGGAAGGTCTCCTGGGGGAGAAGTCATTTCAGATGGGTAATGAGGATTAGAAGAGCAGTCGTCTGTGAGAAGTGGTGGAGGGAATTCCAGGCATTCAGTAGCATTTATTGAGCATTTAGTCTGTGCAAAGGGTTTGGGAAAGTACAATAGTTAGTAGATATGATCCCTGCCTTCAAGGTGCTTACGAGCTAGCCGGGGAGGAGGGAGAGTGTGAATCCTGGGATATTTACCCCAGGTCAGAGAAGGACGAGGGAACCCTGGGTGTTAACTTCAGACCATCCTGGCATGTGACACCATCATTATCAATGGCACAGGATTAGGCCAGGGCGAGGAAGCTGGACACAATTGTTCCAATTACTTTATGCTTCCAGGAACAGGCATGGTGACTATTTCCATCTCTTGGGGTGAGAAAGGGCAGGTAGGATCTAGGTGATCCTCGCTTTGGGGTGGGGGTCAGGAGGGAGAATCTCTCTGGCTCCTTTCTGCCCTCTAGCTGGCCTCTGACCTAAAGGTGGAGAGCTGCCAAGCCAAGGTGAGCTGGAAGCCAGTTCACACTTCAAGGAGTTGCCTCCCCTCTGGTTCAGGGGATGAGCTGGTGTTGAGAAGGGTAGCAGACTGTAAACTTCCCCTTTAGACTGTAAACTTCTTATAAGCAGAGATCATGTCTACCAACTCTGTTGTATTGTACTCTCCCGATCATTTACTACAGTGCTCTGTGCTCGGTAAATACCACTGATGCACGAGGAAAGGAGCCAGAAAGTGTATGTTTAATCTGCAAACTGAAGTAGTTCCATAGATCATCAAATATTTTCTTCAGTGAAGTCTTCATGGAGGTGAGCAAAATGGAAGGAAAACAGGTCTCTTCCTCCTGTCTGTGGATGGCTTACCCAGATGGAATGATCTAGAAAAGACAGTGCTATTTTTTCAGAAACATCCTGGGGAAACCATACAGATTGCATGTTCAGGGGGGCAGTGATCTGTTCGAGGAAATAGATTGAGCCATTTTGGAAGGGACGACTCAGGCATGTCCCATTCTCTTTTTCAAGCCAAATGAGAACAAAATGGGGAATTGACAATTGTATGTCAACGTGCATATAAGGGGTGGACAAAAAATCAGTTTATCTTTGTTTCTGCCCACATTACCACCTGGATTACCAGTTGTCCAGCCAGGATAACAAACAGCTGGCATCTTTTACCGCTGGCAGTGGCAGTCTGAGAGGTTCTGTGTGGAGAAATATGGCCTCAATTTTTTTTTATGTAGGCCAGCGAAATTCAACTACCAATCCACATATATTTCAGATTATAGCAGGGTGATATTGTCCTTTTAGCTGTACTTTAGTGCTTAATGAATATCAATAGTATGTTCAGAACATAAGAGTAGAAAATAAAGCCCTTAAAATTCCCACTAGTAACTGTTGACTGTTACATGAATGCCTGTTTTATAGTACATTATATTTTCACAACTAAAGATTATCTGAGAAATCCCATTTTGTGACTTGAAAAGCTCTTGGGTTAATGTAATTTTACCTGAATTTCACAGAACTTTCCTGAGGCTTTATAGGTCAACCATTCCATCCATCGCTGCTAAGACTGTGTCTTAATTTTCTTCTTGTTCTCTTTCCATATCTCTGAAGAGGAAGAGAAATCCCAGTGAGACCTCTTTTTTAAAAACCATCTGGGTTTGTAAATTTCAGTGAGTACTTGAAAAAAGGAAGGGATTCCAAGAAAAAGCCAGAACTCAAAGCATTCTGAGCAAAATAAAGTTTTTCTGTAGTGTGGCTGTCAATTTTAACAGGATGTCAAAAATACTTCCTCACAAAGATTTCCTTCCCTTTTTCTGTGCCTTCTCCCCTCCATCTCTGCAGCCTTAATCATTATCCATGGTATTTATTGATCACTTACTATGTGTAGATCACTGTACTATGCTCTTGGGAAAGAACTGTACCACAAGTTGGTAGACACATTACCTTCCTTCAGTGAGTTTACAGTCTAGAGCCTTAATCATTTCATAATGGGCCTGTAGATTTGCTCCTGGTACTTTTCCCCTTCTTTTTTTAGATCTCCATTTTTGGCATGAAGATGATCCACTCTGTTAATCTCCCAAAAGCCAACTTGGCCATTCTGATGTAGTTTTCTATATTTCTGTCTATTGCATCAGTGGCTTATAATCTGCCACGGTAATAGAATCCACTGACAATTTTAAGCCTGTGTTATCTGTGAAAATGCCATCTTGAGTGTTTAGAGTTTGCATGGTACAGGCTGGTATTTAACCTTGGGGCTTTTTGGGGACCACATTGACACTGCAGACTATTACTATGTTGCCCCCTGAAGTCCAGGCATAAGCATTGAGCCATTCCTGTCTCTCAGACTATTAATGATAATCTTACAGGTTTTCTGGTGGATTGGAAAGTATATTTGTCACAAGCAAACAGGTTCTCACCAAACCAGTACCATTCTGGCACCCATATATACTCTGCACCTTTTCTTGCTCTCTATCCAATGCTTTCTCTTTCCCTTATGTGTTTCCTTTTTGAAAAGGAACTGATTAGTCAAAAATTAAAAGGGTGGGTGTCTGTTCAGTCAGTGATACTTTTACACTGGAGTGATGATTCTAAGGTTTCTGCCTCTTGATGATCCAAATTAAAAAAAAAATCATTTTAATGAATCTCCTCACCATGGTCTTTGCCTGATTCTCTTCCTCCCTCAATGTGGCTCCTTCTTGGATTTATTCTTTTCCTCCATCTCTCATCCTAACTTTGGATGACCTACAAAACATGTTTTGGGTACTTTTACTTTTCTCATTCTACACATGGTTTCTTGGGGAGCTCAGCTGTCACCTCTCAAATCTTTCTTTACCAGCTCTAAACTCACTTCTGATCAATCTCGCTTTTCCTCTTAAATCCAGAATATTCCCCCTGCCACGGATGTTCTATAGACCCCCAATTTTAACATGTCTAAAGATGAACTGCCTGGTTTGAGTTCTCATAATTTCCCACAAATTATATTGTGCATTCCATGGCTTCCGACCTCTCCCCTCTTCAGTTTATAATACACTCCACAGCCTGGATCAGATTTCTAAAGTGTTCAGTTCACATCTCTCATCTCCTCAAATACCCCCCCAGGCAAAAATTCCTGACCATGGCCCTCCAGACTCTCCACCAGCCATCTCTTTCTTTTCTTTCTCTTCTTTCTCTCTTTCTCTCTCTCTTTCTCTCTCTCTTTTTTTCTGTCTTTCTCCTACACTCTTCAAATGCTACTCCCAGCCCTTGCTCTTCTATGATCTTTCCAAGTTAATTTTCCCCTTGTCCTTGGCTGTCATTTCTCTCACACTTGGCCCCTTGTTCCTGTCTTGAACACCCTCCCTTTTTAAAATTCACCACACCACAGCTCTCCTCATCTTCAAAACCCTCCTGAAATCGCACCTCTTCGGGAGACAGTCCCCAATTTAATTTTCTTCTCCCTAGGTTATATCCTTCCAACTATCACTTCAGCACATTTATACTCCCAGACACATCACTTATGTACATATCAATTTACATAATCTATTGTGTAAGCACTTTTTTCCCTTTTCCACCTTTCCATTCACTTGGTGTAAGCAATTCTATAACTCAAAGGTATTAACTGTGAATTTTGGTCTGCCTGTCCTCTCCATTTGATTGGAAGCTCCATGAAGTCAGGGATTGTCTTTTGTTTCTATTATACTCTTCCAAGTGCTTAATGAAGTGTTCTGCACACAAGTGTTCAATAAATACTGGTACATAACTTGGAAATAGCTTTTTAACCCTTCCAATTCCTGGAGGCTGAGTTCATGGACATTGTGTAGTGCCCATTGGGGAGACAATCATGCTGGTAGTCATATGAAATAGCAGCATGTTCCACTCTAACCCAGACAGGCAACTGGATTAAATTCTTCCCCCAAATAATCACTAAGCATCGTTCTGTCCAATGCTATGCTGTCCCATATGTACGTATGACTCCATCTTCTAGTTTTGGTGTGGCTTCCCAAAGTATGGGCCCTATTATCTTTCAGGAAGAATGTCAGAATGTAATTGAATAACTCCAACTGTTAATTGATTTGAAGAAAACACATCTTGGTAAATTATTCACATTGTCAAATCGGCCAGATTTTAGACAAATCCCTAGTTTTCTGCACTTGATGATGATGGAGAGAACAATACACCGGGTTGAGGAAATGACATTACATCCCCCAAACCAGTGAGGTGTGTAGTAGTTGAATGCTTCCAGTATGGGCCTGACCCAATTTCTGTAGGCAGTCTAGCAAATCACAGATTTCCTAAAGGGGAAGGTTTGACAATGTGAATAATTTAATTCTACCAAGACAAACTCCACTTTCTATGTCATTTTGGCAGATGAAGGCCCATTAAACTGTGTTTCAATAAACATTTGTGGCAGGGGGAGAGACAATTTGCTGCACACTGTATCTACTTTATGGCTACTGATTTTAAATAAATTTCAGATTAGCCTTATTGTCTAATCATATGTTTGGGAGGATGGGCTATTTATGAGATTTTAGCTTTCCAGATGCTCACACAATGTGCCTTAAATACTGTATTCATCCACCAGCCCCCAAATGCAGTAGATTAGCTTTTTTAATCTTTGAATTCGGAATAAATGTTGGAAAAAGGAACACTTGCAAGAGCTGTGTAGTCTCAATTAGCTCATTAAAATGTATTTATAAATGAAGTAGACAGAGGAGCAAATGTCTGCACAAAACATTGCTCCTTCATTAATTTTTTTTTTATTACAAAAGCACTTTCTGGGAAATCTGTCAGCCTTGGGAGGAACTGCCTCAGTTGGCTTTCTTCTTTGTGTGTTGTTTATTTTCACCGATATGCAAACTCAAGTTTAAAAGAAATATTTAAGCAGTAAATATGAACTTGGCAAAATCTAAAAGCTCGTGATTGAGAGCCACATCTGGTTCCAAGGATGCATACTACTAGGGAGGGAATGGGAAGTTCCTGGTGGGGGAGATGAGATAGGATTTGTAAGTTGGTTTTGCTCAGCTTCTATGACTTTTAGCAGTATGCCTCTATTCTCTGCTGGCCATAGGCTAGGTTGGTCTGGAGGGCTTCTGTCAGAAGGTTGAAGATGAATAAATTAATATTTTCCAACACCAAGTATACAGACCTCCTTTTTGCTAATGTGGTAGTTGAACCAGCATATTTAGGCCAAATTTAAGTTTCTTTGAATTTGACAGTTTTTCGGTTCTTTTAATTGCAAGGGAAAAAAAGGCTATCCAGAAAGTCAGCTGCTTCTCAGTGGCTGGGTTGGACTGGGCAGTGGAGCCCCACGAATTCCAATGCAAGGATGGGGAATCAATTTTTCAAGATACACTTCACTCTGCTGCCTGGATCATTTTTCTACAAAAATGCTCAGGACATGTTTCCCCACTCTTCAAGAAACTCCAGTGGTTGCCCATCCACCTCTGCATCAAATGAAAATTCCTCACCATTGGCTTCAAAACAGTCAATCCCCTTGCCCCCTCCTTCTTCACCTCACTACTCTCCTACTAGAATCTACCCTGCACACCTTGCTCCTCTAATGCTAACCTTCTCACTGTGCCTCGATCTCATCTATTTTGCTGCCGACCCCTTACCCATTTCCTGCTTCTGGCCTGGAATACCACCTCCCATAAATCTGAAAGACAATTACTCTTCCTCCACTTCAAAGCCTTATTCCTCATTAAGGCACATCTCCTCCAAGAGGCCTTCCCTGGCTAAGCCTCCCTTTTCTCTTTTGTATTGCCCTGACTTGCTCCCTTTTTTCATCCCCCCTCCTAGCTCCACAGCACTTATGTACATACCTATAATTTATTTTTATTACTGTCTGTGTCTTCCCACTCTAGACTGTCAGCTCGTTGTGAGCAGGGTATGTTGTACTGTGCTCAATAAAGTATGAATGAATGGCAGGGGACATCTGCTTGATACACTCCAGCTGAGAGAGACTCTCTTAAGCAGTCATTCAGTGGTATTTGTTAAATTCTAACTGTGTGCAGAGCACTGTATTAAGCAAAATGGATGTTCAGGGATGACTCTGGTGTTGCAGATAGGAAAACCATTTATACACAGACCTTCCTTTAGAGCTTGCAGTTCAGTCGCTTCTATCTGAGTGCTTCCTGTATGCAGTGTACTTACTAAAGGCTTGGGAAGGATAGTAGAATCATGCTTTCTGCCCACAGAGAGCTTATACTCTAACAGCAGGAGAAAGACAATGAAGTTTGATGCAGATTAGGTGGAAATGATAAAGTATGACCAGATAAGGCCACTGATGAGGATAGCAGTACATAGCTGCTAGCATTTAGGCCATGGCTTCCACTTGACTAGAGTCTTGAGTCAGGTAAGAGGCATCCACAGTAAAAGAGCCTTTGGGGGAAAAATCCCTTCAGTTCTATGCTGAATTGCTGTTGAAAGTGTCGGAAGCAAATCTCCCCCCGTGCATCTTTCTGATGATCTAAACCTAGTTGGTTGGGGCCTTTAAAAAAATTAGGTGGATACTACAAAGATTTTCAAACTGAAGATAGGTTCGACCCATGTTGATTAAGCCTGCAAATTGAACCCTGGAAATTGTGGATCTGAGCTCTGGGGAGAAAGCTGTTGGTTTTGCTTATATGATGAAAAGTCACTTCAAGGCTCCCATGGAGAGGGATAAAATGATATTTTAGAAAGCAAACTTGTTTCTGGTTGTTTATTTTTTTCTTTTTTAATGGATAATGTTCAAAAGGCAACAGGGAAACCCATTTTGGAAATTTGGGCAATTGATAATTTTGCTTTGTTTGCCACTGCTTTGGCTCCTCACAGCAGAATCTGGCTGATTCTAGTCCAGTGACAAAGGCTGTTTCAAGCAGAATAAAAGGACATTTGGGACCTATTATTTCTGTGTAAGAATTTTCCAAACCTAGAACTCTACCACCCTCCCCAGGGTAGATAACGTGCTTAATATTCACACAAACTGATTAAAAAAACCCTCAAGTGCCTCAAGCACTGCATGCTAGCTGTGCTGCTTCTGATTACAGTGAAACACAGGCCGAGATCTATCCGGGGAATGTGTCAGCTAGTGGATAGCTATGTGAATCCCTCCATCTTAACCTCATGGTTCTCAAATTAGGAGAGCCAAAATACACAGTGGAAAAAAATATACAATCTGGCTTTTCCTAATTAGGAGACAACTCCTGGTTATTCTACTCCAGCAGGTGAGTTGTGTAGTTCATAGTATAAATAGTTAAGAAAACCAGTAGGACATTTTAGAACCCTTTAAAATGGGAACTGTAAGCCTGGAAATGTCTTTAGTCTTCACATTTGCACTCATCTGCTTCTTATTGTCCCTTGGATATGATTTATTTTTTCCTGCCCATATTGCCTATCAGGTTTACACCCACAGGTCTTATTGTTTTCCTGAGTAATACATTTGTCCAGCAGAGGCATTCCAGTCACTCTCCACTCCATTCTATAATTCAGTCCACTGCGTGGATCACTTTTTTAAAACATCCCTCTGCATACATCTTCCTGTTCAACCTCCAATGATTGGCCAGTCCTCTCTGCATCAACAGAAATTCCTGACCATCATCTTTTGGGCATTAATCAGATTTCTCCCTTCTAATTATCCACTCTTTTCCCTCATTACACCTCAGCTCTCACACTTTAGTTCTCTCATCAACCTATTCATGGTGCTTCACTCTTAACTCTCCAATTATAGAACGCTTAAAATTCCCATCTTGCATGGACTTCCCTCCCCCTTCTCTGACAGACCGCTACTCAACCCACCAAGTTTCATCTCCTGGATGGAAATTCCCATGTCTGTTTTGTCTGTACAGTACTCAGTACATTTTGGGCATGCAGTAAATATTGAGCAATAGCAGGGACTTGTCATTCAAAAATTAGAATCTCAGTTCTTTATCATATTTGCATTTTTCAAATTGAGTGTATTGTCTCTTGAGCTTTTTTGAGCAGGGATGTTATACTTTTCAAGATGACAACTTTGTTCCCTAATGATGGCTACACTTTTGATTTAGGTTGGCTACCTTCAAGCTAATATCTGGATAATTCAGGTTGAAGCTAATACTTGGTGTAGACTTTTGATTGGCACTAGAATTTGGAACCTGGGTGAGATACATATGTATTTTAGGCAGTGAATCCTTGATTAAAAACAAATGCAGTATTTTCATCCCTCTAAAATGCCCAGCTTCTCATCAATCAATCATTCATTAAGCACTTACTGTGTGCAGAGCATTAGACTAAGCCTTGGGAGAGTATAGTACAAAAGAGTTGGTAGACACGTTCTCTGCCTACAGTGAGCCACCCCATGTTCTTGCCCACCAAATTTTGAAATGTTAAGGAACTGAAAACCTGTTTTTTAAAGTCAGGATGAGATGGTCCCTAGCTCTCTTTCTTGAGTGGGTGAGATATCTTCCCTAGTATATTTTCTAGATACAGGGGTTGACAGAAGAATTTTCCCTTTTCCATAATGTTTGAAAAATATTTCAGGTATTGGGTACTTAATAGACAAACCTGAACATTAACTGCCTGCTTTTCTCTTCTGTTTGTACGTTGCGAATCATTTAGCATGAAATGGTTTTATTAAGAGCAGTCCTGTTGCTCTTTCAAGAGGTTCATCTGGAGGTCATCATTTTACTGTCCAGACTGAAGTGCCCAGATTATTATGACTACTGTTAGCTGCTAATATCACAGCAAAACATGTTGGGATCTGAGTCCTTGTTTGCCAAAATGGAAAAATTGTAGATACAATGCTATCCTGAGTGAGAGCCTCAACTGGGAAGGGACAATTTTGCAGTGCGCTCTCCATCAAATTTAGAGGGTTAAGAAAGACAACTTCAAGATTCCCCAGAAGCAATACCAACATCATTATTGTTGAAGCGACTAAATATGATCTGCCACTGATTATATTCTGCAGTTTGAGTGTAATGAATACTTGATGTCAGATAACAGGATATTATTTATTCAAATGATTCCTCCAGAAAAACAGATCACTTTCAATAGTGACCTGGGAGGCAGAATACAGTGCTGATCCAGACAGTGGGTTAATCAGCAAATGAAAAGAAATTTTAAATATGGGGGGGGGGGGGTGACATTAAGCATGAGAAGCTGGTTGTAAAAGCTGGTTGCTATCCAGAGTTACTGATTACAGGTATCATCATTTCAGTAAAGAGGGTAGATGATTGCTTTAAACTGGCAATAACTGTAGGTGGGGAAAGTCAGAGTGTTTAAAATGTTGCTCTGACTGTGAATTTTTTTAAGGGTAGGGAGATTTACTTTAACTTAGAATTTCCTGTCATCAATGTGTTGAAATCAGGATTTAATCTATTATTTGAACAAAGGTTTTTGGTTTTTTTTCGGGGGGGGCGTCATCTTTTAATTCATTAAAGATAGGTGTAAACACAGCAATGGGCTTGTCTGACAATGAGTAAATTTTAGCTCTGCCCGCCCCCCCCCCCCCTTTTTTTTAAGACACTGATCTAGGTACTTTGAAGTTGAAAAGTCTTTCACTTAGAGATTGGGGATGGTTTAGTGGGCTGGTTATGCTGTTTGCAGATTAGTCTTCTGTCAGGGGTGTGGCCAGCAAGTGAACACAATTGCTCAAAGTGCATTCGATTGTTCTTTTAACTACGTGTCTTGGTGTTCTGTTTCATTGCTCAGGTGCCTGCTGCCAGTCCCTCTCCTGGTTTTTATTATTAGGTTGTGAACCCCTAATTCCCTGTGTCTTTTTTTCCCAGTGCTTAATGCAGTGTTCAGCGTTCAACCAATCAATCACTGATATTTACTGAGTGCTTACTGTGTGTGCAGAGCACTGAGGAAATGGGTGCTTAGTTGGGGAAGTCCTCTTGGAGATGTGATGGTAATTAGACTTCTGAAGATAGGGAGAATGTGGGTCTATCGGATATGAAGGGGGAGGAAGTTCCAGGTCAGAGGCAGGATGTGGGACGGTGGTTGATGGTGAGAAAGATGAAATCAAGGTAAATGAGTAGCATGATATTAGAGGAGTGAAGTGAGCATGCTGGGTTTTGGAAGAAAAACAGCAAGGAAAGATAGGATGGAGCAAGGTGATTTAAAGCCAGTGGTGAGACATTTCTGTTTCACTTAATAAATATCATTACTAGTACAGGGTTCAGCAGTCAATAGATGCTCAGTAAATATTTTTGATCATTTGCCTAATTGGCAAGTCCCACAACCTGGGAATCAAGGGACACCTGTGGGAGCATATACATAGTAGGTTCAGAACAACCAAAAGAAATCCTTCACACAGTGGGTAGATAGCATGGCATTTCTTTCACAGGAAATTGGGCTGCCAGAAAATAGTAATAGTCCTGCTGCCAGGATTTGAACTGGTGTGACAGTCCACACCAGGTATCTCCATTTAGGGGGAGAGTGTGCTGTGCCTCAGGAAACCACTGACATCCCTCTCCGGGAGCCTAGTCTGGGGCAACTTTTCTGGAGAGTTTGTGGGAGTGGAGTATTTCCTAGTAGCCCCAGGCAATCAGTGGTGCTTAGTGTGACCTTTGGACATTTGATATTTGTTACTTAGTTATATACACTTATGTACATCTTTAAAAGAGGTATTAAAAATTACTTATATTAATGTCTGTCTTCCCCTTCTAGACTGTAAATTAATTGTGGGCAGGGAACAGGTCTGCTAGTTCTGCAGTGTACTTTCCCTTTCCCAACTGCATTGTACAGTGTTCTGCACATAGTAAATGTTTGAATATTATGCACTGAATGATTGCTTTGTACAATGTGACAGCACTGGTAGGCTTCAACACTGCCCTAAAGTAGCTTACAATCTAGAAGAAGGGATAGATGTTAAAATAAATTAGGGGAAGTGGCAGAGGAATAAGATATGTCAGTACATGCTGAAGGGGTGCGTTGGGAATCAAAGTGCTTAGGGGTGGGACAGAGGTGTATCCAACCTGATTTTCTTGTTTCACCCCAGTGCTTAGAAAAGTGTTAGATCCAACATAAATACTAAACAAATACCATTTTTTTGAAAAAAAAAAAAAGGGCAGCAAAGCCGAATGGAAAGAACGTGGGCCTGGGAATCAGTGATCTGAGTTCTAATTCTGCCCCACCACTTCCTGTGTGACCTTGGACAAATCGCCTAACTTCTCTGTGTCTGTTTCTTCATCTGTAAAATGGAGATTCAATACCTGTTCTTCCTCCTACTTAGACTTTGAGCACCATGTTGGGCAGTGGGTGTGTCTGACCTGATTAATCTGTATCTACCCCAGCACTTAATATGCGCTAAGTACTGTTACAGGCACTTAGCTAATACCACAAATATTATCAATATAGTAACGAGGCACCTTGTGCACCAAACATTGGCTGGTACCACCAGGTGCTATAATATGCCATGATCCTTATCCATTTGAGTAAGCTGCAACCTCTATCAGAAAATGTAATCCTCTGATAGAATATAAATTCCTTGAAGTAAGTCCTTATCTCTGGGTTTAAGTGCCCTGTATGGTGCCTTGCAAATGAAGACTCCAACTCCTGTTGAGTGGTGATAAAGAAGTAATCCTAATCACTTTCTATATTGTGCTTTTTACTGAATCACCTGTGCTTTTTTTAAACTGGCATAAGATGATTGGATGAATGGATTGCTATCATCCCGAGTGTGGATATGTGTATGCTTGCATACATATATTTATGAGTGTCCCTTACTCAGGTTTGTTTAAAACTATTTGGTTAATATAAATCTTGGAAACTTCATGTGAAAGCAGCGGATAAGACTAGTTACAAAGTCTCTACCAGAAAGGGAGCCATTTTAGTGAATCGGCTTTTCGTTCAGGGGTAAAAAGCATTCTATTTCAAGGACTACAAATGAATGTACAAATGAATGTTCAGTTCAAATGAATATAGTGCAGTTGGGGCATGTGGAAAATGAGCATAAAAAAGTTTACTCTCAAAGCTTAAAGAGGGTTTTTTTTTTATTTTTTTGTTTTTAAGAAAAGATGGGAACATCACTCTCCGGCCTGAATATCAGGGAGATGTGTTTTCTCATCCAGGCTTGTATTTTGACCAATTAAGACACATTACATCTTTCAACAAAAGCCTTTAGTTTCCTTCTGAGGAAAGTGTTTTGTTTTGACTACAATTCTTATAAATTAATTCACTGCAGAATGGAACCCTGAATTGATTAAAACACATTGGATGAATATTTAATAGGCAATAAGTATTTAGAATTGTTCAACAAGAAAGTCAATTTGCATGGAATTAAGTAAACTGCTACCAATGCTTTCGCTCCTTTTGTAGAGAATGGTGCTGTTTGGTGTTTCTGTTTGTTGTTGTTTATCATCTGTTCTGCCATCTCAACTAAGCACATGATTTGTGAAGATCCCTAGGCTTATTCCTACAGGATTCAGACCTCACTGTGCATTTACACTTGTTTACAATATGCTTCTCTTTTTACTTCAAGGCTGGTCATCTTTCATTTTCACCCTCCTGAGTGCTCAGTGTAGCGAAAAAATACAGAAGCATGAAATCACTGTCTACTGGAAAGTAAAGGAGCTTGTCAAGTAGCATTTTTACATTTTAATTTATTTTTCACTTTCCATTGTTTATGAAAACCTCCGAGAAACTTTGAAAATAGCATTTCTCCCCCTGCTGATCTATGTCTTATCTTTGCAAGAGGAAACAGCAAAAGAAAAGCTTAATGCTATATGTTAGTGATGATTGCCACATGGTTACCTTTAGCTCCCTCTTTTGACTGAGTGATTTGCTGCTACTCACCAAATGTATTTCATGAGAAAAAAAGTAAAAATAATGGCTACACATTGTGGCCAACAGGTTTTTATTTTTATTTTTTGTGAAGATCTTAAAATTTCAGTCAGATAGTTTTGAGATTTTTCTCCACAAAATGCCCAGTGGACACTTGCCAGAGGAGAGGATCCTTTGGAGCAGGAGCTTCAGAAGGATCATAAAACAAGGAGGTAAAAGTGAAAACAGCATCAGGCGCTGCAAACACAACAGCATGACAAAGGACACCTATAGGGGAATTTCAGAAATTTCACAGTCAGGGGTGCCTTCTTTGAGTATACAGGACAACTATGTAGACTTTTCAGAATTTGAATTGTTGGTAAAGTGCCTTCTTTTCCAGTTGCAGTCTACTATGCACTTGGAAGAATTATTTTCCCAACAGAAAATTCCACATCTGTTCTACTTCTGCCCAGAGCAGATCTAACACTAAGACCTAAGGTAACACGAATAATAGGCAGTTAGACTCATTAAACTCCCCATTCCACCATCATCCAACTGGGACTATGGAACGTGGCTTTTGACCAGGAGTGCTGCAGTGCCAGGACCAGTGGTTATTATCCAGTCCTCTTATTTTCCTTAGCCAAGAAGTCAGATATCACTGGGGCCACCCACAAATGGAATCAGCTATTAGTTTGCTCTAGGAAAGATGCTGTCACATCAAGGAAAAGTGACTTTTTTCTTCCTTGATTATTTTTGGAAGGGTAGAATTGCAGGGAGGAGCTGATGGGGAAGTGGGAAAACTGGCAAGAGTGCAGAGGAAGAGATGCGGGACAAAAGAGAATGATGGAGAAACCGATTCAGATGCCAACATCTGTACTTTGGAAATACTACATCGGTGGGATACAGAATTGGGTGAAGGGCTAATAGCTCAGTCTTTTCCTAAATAATTGAGAAGGGAAAAATCCCTCTCTGGTATCCAAACCAACTTTCATTGTGAATGCCTAAAATTCAGAATCTTGTTTTGACAGTCAATCATTGCTATTTCCCCAGCACTTACTGTGTGCAGAGCACTGTATTAAGCCTTGGGAAATAAAACAGAGTTGGTAGATGTGATTCCCTGCTCACAAGGAGTTTACAGTCTATAGGAGGAGACAGATATTAAAATAAATTACTTAGGCAAGTCACTTCACTTCTCTGTGCCTGAGTTGCTTCATCTATAAAATGAGGATTAAGACTGTAAACCCCATGTGGGACAGGGACTGTGTCCAACCTGATTACCTGGTATCTACCCCAGTGCTTAGAACAGTGCTGGGCACATAGGAAGCACTTAACATTATTATTATAGGGGAAATAGAGTATAAGAATATTTACATAGGTATTGTGGGGTTGGGGTGAGTATCAAAGTGCTTAAGGGGAACACAGCCAAGTTCATAGTTGATGCAGAGGGGAGGGTGGATAGGGGAAATGAATGGCTTAGCTGGGGAAGGCCTGTTGGAGGAGATGTGACTTTAGGAAGGATTTGAAGACGGAGAGAATGGTGGACTGTTGGATATGCAGAAGGAGGGAGTTCCAGGCGTGAGGGAGAATGTGGGAAAGGGGTTGGTGACCGGAAAGATGAGATTGAGGTACAGAGAGTAGATTGGTATTGAAGTAGGTTGGTGAGGTTAGGTAAATCAGTTAAATCATCCCTGTAAAGAGTAAAGCAGTAGGCATTTAGTGAGGCCAGAGGGGATGAAAGAATCAAAGGGCTATTAAATGGGAAAAGGGAAAGTAGAGGAAACAACTCTTATAATAATAATTGTGTTAAGGACTTACTATGTGTCAAGCTCCGAACTAACCATGGGGATACAGTCCCTGTCCCAAACAGGACTCACAATCTAAGGGGGAGAGAAAATGGATTTTGAATCCCTTACATATAGATTAGTAACTGAAGCACAGAGAAGTTACGACTTGCCACTGCTCACAAAACAGTTCAGGCTTCTGGTTCATGAAGCTTCAGGGAGAGAACAAAGCCAACTTTTTGTGGCCTTTCTTCCTCTACTAGTGAGCTGACTATGTTTTGGAGCAAAACCAGATTTTGGCTTATAAGAAGACTCTTTTGCCCTATACTTAGGTTAACAGATGTTTGCACTAATTGTGTGCCTTTCTTGAGTGGACTTATTCTCTGGCTGGTATTTATTCACTGGAATTATCCACCCTTCATTAGCAGGAGAGAGGAGAGTGTCCATTTGGCTTGAGGTTAAAAAAAAATGTTTCGGATCATTACCAGGTTCAGATGTTAGGCTTATTTTCAAACCTTCTGGGTATATTCAGGTGAGAAAACATCACAAAGAAATCTATAACTACAAAATAAGGACCCTCAGTCAGACTTTAGGGAAAGGCTGACTGAAATCCATTTTTTTTTTAAAGTTTCAGTAACTATCTTGCATAAATCTGAAAAGACTAGTAAGGAAAAGAAAAGATAGGAAGGCATTACTCATGAGGAAAAAGAAGGTAGCATAAGGAATTCAGGGCTCGTTAAATCAGAAAGGGAATATCATATTGAGTAGGTGTTTCTGTTTAGAAATTGAAAATTCAACCCTCTTGGTGATGAATCTTGTCTTCCTCCTCATGAGAGAAGATATTTCCTTATGGCTGCAAGGGGTAACTTCCAAGGGATTTGGTTCAGTGATCCTCTGCCTTTCCCTTCATAAAACCTGGCTGTAGCAGAGGGCGGGTGAAAGGAAAAATGGTGGGTCAGGGCCTTGAGACTTCCAGAGTCCAGCAGGATGTTGGCTTTTGAATCTGGCTTTTGTTGCCAGAAACCTCAGCGCCTCTGCTACAATGCTTCATCCCAGTGGCCTTTTCTATGGCACTAGGGATTTCTTATTTGGCTTAAAACCGCTCCTCTCATTCTGTTGTGATTTTTATACTTCTAGAGCTGCATGAAATTCTTTCCTTTAGGACTGGCCAACAGGGATCCCTCTGGTCTCATAATTCACAATTCATTATGCTCTTACCTCCTTTGGCTTTGGTGACATTTTTCTGAATTCTTCTTTTACCGTATTTTAAATACAAAAGGCAGTTTAAAAATGCACCATATGGTCTGTTAATAGTGTTACATCGTCTGAGAATTTCTTAATTGACCCCTCCAGTGAAGCATTTTCTGTTTCCTTTATTTTGCCGTTATGGGACTCACTACTTAACATGGGCTTTAACTACTCAGGTAGTTTGATACCCCACTCCCAGCTCCACAGAACTTAATGTACATATTCTTATACTCTGCATGTCTTTTATCCACTTAATAACTATCTCCCCCACTAGATTGTAAATTCCTTGAGGACAGAGATTATATCTACCAACTCTATGGAACTGTACTCTCCCAACTCTCCCAAGTTAAGCAGCATGGCCTAGTGGATAGAACACCGGCCTGGGAGTCAGAGGGACCTGGGTTCTAATCCCGGATCTGCCACTTGGCTGTGTGACCTTGGGCAAGTCCCTTAACTTCTCAGTGCCTCAGTTACCTTATCTGTAAAATAGGGAGTAAGACTGTGAGACAGGGACTGTGTCCATCCCAATTTGCTACATCCATTCCAGTGCTTAATATAGTGCCTGGCACATATTAAGTGCTTAACAAATGCCATTATCGTTATTAGGTGCATAGTACGGTGCATTGCACACGGTGAGTGCTCAATAAATACCGCTGATTGAGTACACGAGCATTTATCAAAATGCATCCTCTGCCTGCCTCTCTGTGTCAAAACAATCTTTTGGCACATCAATTCATTCCCAACCCCCCTCACACAAACACATCATTTTTAATGCTTCTCCTGCCTCCTCCAACACCAGCCCCCAGAACTATTTTGGGGGGTTTCCTTCTCATCTGCCCACGCACCGCCTGAGGCAGTAGGGGAAGGGATGGAGAGAACAGCCAGCGTGGGCTGCTCCAGGAAGGAAATGGGAGGGACCAGAGGCAGTCGCATGAACTCACTCACCCACTGCTGTTCTGGAAGTAAGGGAGGCAGGGCCCGGCCCCAGCACCCCCTTCGAGCCACCATCTGCAGTGGAAGTCACCGACACCTCAGGTAGGACCATGGGAGGCAGCGTGGCCCGGTGGCAAGACCAGAGGACTTGAGTGTACGGAGAGCCCGGGTCTAGTCCCGGCTCCACCATTTTCCTGTCCTGACCTTAGCAAGTATCTCAACTTCTCAGTTTCTCCCAGTGTAAATTGGGGATAAAATACCAGTTTTCCCTGTCTTTTAAACTATGAGTATATATGTACATATTTATTATTCTATTCATTTTATTAATTATGTGTATATATCTATAATTCTATTTGATGCTATTGATGCCTGTCTACTTGTTTTGTTGTCAGTCTCCCCTCTTCTAGACTGTGAGCCCATTGTTGGGGAGGAATTGTCTCTATCTGTTGCTGAATTGTACTTTCCAAGCTCTTAGTGCAATGCTCTGCACACAGTAAATGCTCAATAAATAAGACTGAATGAATGAATGATCACCATGTGAGACAGGGACTATCCTATCTAAATGCCTTGAATCTATCCGCATTAAGCACAGTTCCTGCCACATAAGTGCTTAATAAATACCATCATTATCATTTTTGCCAGTCAGTCAGTATTTATTGAGCACTTAATAATAATGTTGGTATTTGTTAAGCGCTTACTATGTGCAGAGCACTGTTCTAAGCGCTGGGGTAGACATAGGGGAATCAGGTTGTCCCACGTGGGGCTCACAGTCTTAATCCCCATTTTACAGATGAGGGAACTGAGGCATGGAGAAGTTAAGTGACTTGCCCAGAGTCACACAGCTGACAAGTGGCAGAGCTGGGATTCGAACTCATGAGCCCTGACTCCAAAGCCCATGCTCTTTCCACTGCGCCACGCTGCTTCTCCTATTATGCTCAGCATATTGAGCACTTAGCATGTGCTCAATATGCTGTACTGTACTAAGTGTGTGGGAGAGTATGATAGGGGTAGAAAACACTCTCCCTATTCTCAGGGACCTTCTCCTCCCCATCACCCTATCCACGAGCCCTTCCAACCTCTTCTTGGGGAGCATTGGTGCAGTGAATAGAATCAGAATTCTCTGAAGCCTTCTGCCGATTTGTTCCAGGCTCTCTGAACATCTAACCATCAGTTGGCGATTGTCTGCATCGGTATCCCAGTTATCATTTTTTCCCCAGCTTTATCGGGTGGAAAGCTCCCTATTATTCTCAATGAATGCATCCTACTGGTGCCCAGAATCCTCCTTTTGTTTCCTTTTTAGCATCCAATCTCCCAGCTCCCCAAATTAAAGATCATTATCCAGGGATTTATATCCATCGTTAGCTTTCCTTTGTGTTAGAAGATAATGCTCCTGACAGTGAGATCCTACCCATGCTAGAGGAGAGGCAGAAAAGACCAGTGAGTGGCTGATTCTCTCTTTCACATTGTCGGTGTAAAGCTGAATCTCTGTGGTGCTTTTGGGTTTGAGAAGTAGCGTGATGTAGTAGGAAGAGCATCGGACTGGGACTCAGGTGATCTGGGTTCTAATCCTGACTCCATCATTTGCGTTTTTATGTGCCTGAATCTCTGTGCCTCAGTTTCCTTTTCTCTAAAATGGGGATTTTAAAATGGGGAAAATAGTGAGCTCACAGTAAATAAATTACAGATATATACCTAAGTGCTGTGGGGCTGAGGGAAGGGTGAATAAAGGGAGCAAATCAGGGTGACTCAGAAGGGAATGGGAAAAGAGGATATGAGGGGCTTAATCAGGGAAGGCCTCTTGGAGGAGATGTGCCTTCTATAAGGCTTTGAAGCTGGGGAGAGTAATTTTCTGTCAGACATAAAAAGGAAGGATGTTCCAGGCCAGAAAGCGGAAGGTGGGCGAGAGGGCAGTGTGAGACAAATGAGATAGAGGTACAGTGAGTAAGTTGTCATTATAGGAACTAACTGTGCAGGCTGGGTCATAGGAGGGAGCAAGGTGATTGAGTGCTAAAGTGTGAGATATTAACTTTGTCACAGGGAGAATCCATGACATTTTTACCACTGTATGTTTAGTTTGTACTAAAAAAACAACTTGTAACTTATTTTCCATCCTCCTACCTTTTCTCTATTAACACTGCTGTAAGGTATTCCCCAAGCTGCATATTTTGTGTAAGTTCAGATTCTCTAGTCAAATTTTTAGCTTTGCAAATGCCAAGTGCACATTATGTGAACCACTAGTTGTACTCTCCCAGCACTTTGTGTTCTGCGCATACTAAGCTTTCAATAAATACTATTTATTGATGGTAATAGTTGGGATGGTATTTACTGAGTGCTCATTGGGAGCGGTGCATTGTACTAAATGCTTTGGGAAGTACACCAGAAGCAAAGGAAATGTTACCTGACCTCATCCCATTTACCCTTTAAAGGGGGAGAGAGAGAGATGAATATATTTGCAAAAATCATGTTATTTTGAATAAAAGCTCCCCCTCCTCCCTTTCAGGGTCATGAGTGTCACCTAATGTCCCTCCAGGCATGTATAATTAACATTTAAGCTGACCTGTTCTAATCAGTGGTATTTGCTGAGCACTTACTGTGTGCAGGGCACTTTACTAAGCCCTTGAGTACAGTGCAGTAGAGTTGGAAGACATGATTCCTGCACACAGGAGCCCCTTTTTTTAGAGGGGAGCTAACCACTGTACTATCTGGTTCCCCGCTGGGCTGGCCTGCTGTGAGCCGACCCTGACATTGTTTATTCTCTGCATTGAGCTATCTAATTGGTAGCTTTGGATTTCCTGGCTGCCTCATCTTTCAGGAATGCTGCCTTGGATTTTAGATTTGAAGAAAACTTCAAATTGGAAAAGCAGCTTCCAACCAGCCAGTTTGGCCACGTGGATGGGAATGCGTTTTGCAGGGCGCCTGTTAAAGTTGGAAGTTTTAAGGGATAACGATGTCATCCTGTTGAAGCCAAAAAACTAGAAGATATATGCTGCAGTAATAGTAGTAGGAAGGATACTTACCGAGCACCATTCTTTCATTTTAGTCTTCCTTCTATCTGTCAATTTATTATTTGATTATCTACCTTACTAGATTGTTAGCTCTTGAAGTGCAGGGATCATGTGTCCTACCGCTATTGCTCTCTCCCTGCCCCCGAAATTAGTCCTGCTTTGTGCCCACAGTTGTTGCTCATTAAAAAAGAAAAAATGGACTGACTGACTAGCTATGCCCCACATTTAGCATTTGGGAAAGAATAACCATAGCAAAACAAATATGCTTTGCCCACAAGGATCTCACACGCTACTGGGGGAAGCATAATGGAAAGACCATGGGCCTAGAAGTCAGAGGATTTAGGTTCTAATCCCGGATTCATCACTTGCCTGCTCTGTGATTTTGGGCAAGTTGTTTAAGGTCTCTGTGTCTGTTACCTCAACTCTAAAATGGGGATGTGATACTTGTTCTTCCCTCCTCCTTAGACTGGGACCCCCTTGTGGGACAGGGACCATTTGACCAGATTGTCTTACATCTACCTCAGGGCTTGGCACACAGTGAGTGCTTAACAAATACCAGAGTTATTGTTAATACTGACACTGACATTATTTACAGACAGTAGGAGCAATAGGAAGAAGGAGGATAACATAGGTAGTAGAGTGAATATTCCAGGAAGAAATATCAGAATAAATTAAATACCATTGGGTTTTAAAAGGGCAGAGGGCTGAGGTCTGGCAGATGTGGGGGTGAAGGAAGTTCCAGACCAGAGGATCAGTGTGAGGAGGAGGTCAGAGTTGGGAGAGCAGGGAGTGAGTTTTCACCATGGAATTCTTTTTCCCATTTCACAGGCATAGAGTTGCGTAACTCGGCATCTCTTACCCTGCTGTTTTTTCATTGGTTTTGTCTGCATCACACAAGCCTGTCTCCAATTTCAGTGATGTGCGAAGACAGTCATTGAGATTGGGATAGGCCTGGAGCATCAGCCCGGAGACAAAGCCCTTAATGATATAAATATGGGCTGGAGCTTCACAATGAGACCCTGGTATCTCCCATTTTGATTTTGCCTCAAGGCAATGGCACCCGGCCCAGCTGGCGAGGACCAGCTCCAAATGAGCTGCCAAGGCGGCAAGGGACTTCAATCTGTAGTTTCTTGCCTTTGCATTCTGTGTCGGTGGGTGCGTTTTGGGTGCGGTACACTGGGGCTCGCGTTCAGAGCTGTGGCAGGTGCCTGCCACCTGGAAGTATTTTCATAACCGTCTTGCTAATATCAACACAACAAGACCCAGTGAAATGGAGAAAACTGCAAGTGCATTACACTTGTGTACACTTCTCTGAAAATCTACTGGTAAATAGGCTTAAAATGTTTTCATGGGAAATTCAAAAGGACGTGATTTGTGTTTCTGAACAATGAAGGGTTCTTGTCACAAGGATGATGCTTGTGGGAACGTACGTCCTAGTAAGCATTTAAGCGGGATGAAAACATTTAGAAAGTTACAAAATGCAGGTTAATGCACTAGCTTATCGGCTGTGTTAAATGATCGCTCCTGAAAGTCAAATTTTGTTCTATTGCCGACATCACCACTGTATGGTGTTTTTTTCTTCCTTTTTCCTCCTGCCTTAAGCTAACTGCTCCTTAAATACCTGCCTTGGGTTCCATTGGGGAAGGAATTTCTAATTTGTTTCATCAGAGAGCCTAGTAGACAACCTCAGGATTCTCTGAGTCCAGAAAAATAGTCCCAGCCTCTCACCAGTTCCAACTTTTCATTTGTGTGTGAGAAGGGGGTGCAAGACTGGGAGGTATGAGGCTTTACAGAGCTCGCAGGACAGAAAGCCACCATTCTGGGGTATTTTCAACCCGGAATGGAAACTCTCAGGTCTTCTCAGAGACTTCAGATGTGCCAGGCTGGACATCCAGCTCAGTAAAAATTATACTGGTAAACACTGTGCAAAGTGCTGAGGCAGATCCAAGAAAATCAGATCCCTTTCACAGAGCTCAGAGTCTGAAGGAAGGAGAACAATTCAAAACATTTTGTGTGGCGTTGGGGGGAGGTGGCGAGCATCCTGACTGTGTTAACCTCACACAGGGCCGCCACTGGTGGCCTGTGGATCCAGAAGGATCTGGCGAAGTTTCTACGGAATCCGACTGAAAGGATCAACTATTCCGTCACTCTGTTCTTTCCTTCCTGTCCCTGTCTCCTGTGCTGGGGAGAGAGTATTCTTCATTCTGAGCCTACTAAGAGTCATGTTAATATGGGACATTTGGTCTAGAAGGAACATGATTCTAGAAGGATCATGATCACCAGGAGCCAAAACATTTCGGGGGGGGGGGGGGTGAAAGACCCGTGCTTCAGGAAGATGTTGTGTTTTGTATGGGTCTGGAGAGCAGAGGGGAAGATGAAAGTGTGGGGTGGAGAAGTCAGCAGGGTCGTGTCTGTCAACTTTATTGTATCATCCTCTCCCGAGATCTTAGCACAGGGCTCTGCACACAGTAAGTTCTCAGTAATTACCAATGATTGTGAATTTCTGTACTTGAGTGTGAGAGCCTGCTGCTGTAGAACAATGGGTCTGGTAGGAATAGTTAGAGTGGGGCTGATTAGGGGGAAAAAAAGGAGTGGAAGACAAAAGGAGATGAAGAAACAGGGAGTGGTCACCTTTCCTAAATCCTCTTTTCCTTTTCTTCCACTCCCTTCTGCAGCACCCCCACTTGCTCCCTTTATTCATTCTTCCCTCCCAGCCCCACAGCACTTATGCATATCCAAAATTTATTTGTATTAATGTCTGTCTCCCCCTCTAGACCTAAAACTCACTGTGGACAGAGAATGTATCCATTACTGTGCTCTCACAAGCGTAGTACACAGTAAGCACTCAATAAATACAATTATTTCTGATGAAAGGGAAGCAGCGTGGCCTAGTGGAAAGAGCATGGGCCTGGGAGTTAGAGGACCTGTGTTCCAATTCTGGCTCTGCCACTTGTCTGCTGTTGATCTTGGGCAAGTCACTTTTAACTTTTCTGTGCCTCAGTTCCCTCATCTGTAAAATGGGGATTCAATACTGTTCTTCACTATTAGACTCTGAGCCCCTTGTGGCATGGGACTATCTTGCATCTACCCCACTGCTTAGTACAGTGCTTGGCACAGTCAGTGCTTTACAAATAACTCAATTGTGATTCATGCAATCTTATTTATTGAACCCTTTCTGTGTGCAGAGCACTGTATTAAGCACTTGCCTACAATGAGCTTACAGTCTAGAGGGAGAGCTATTATTATTATGAAAACACTGCTCAGAGAAGAGATTTGGTTGGATTGGTGGGATAGGGTACTTTGGCTTTTTGGCTTGAACTCCCAAATTTGTGCCCCCAGAAAGCATCTAATTCCTCGACTCTGTCAGCACCCCTGACTGAACTACCGACCCATCCCCTGGCCTACTTTAAGCATCAGGGTGTTCCTGAGATTTTTGCAGGTGATTCCAGCTCCTTGGTAAATTTGAGCTCCACATCTTTGAGTCTTAAAGATCCCATCTGTCTAAATAAACTCTCCTTACCTCACAGATTAGCTGCTCAAACATTAAGCACAGGCATATGCCTTGGGCCTCTAGCCAGTATCACCATCTCAGTTATTCAAAGGGAAAGGAGAGCCCGGATGTAGATAATTGAAATCCTTAGATTATCCCCAGCTCTCATTAGAGTCATTCCCCTAGCAAACCTTTCCCTGGAACTGTCAATAAAAAGTAAAATTGGCTGATATGAGTTTTATCTCTTCTACCAGCCCCAGCTACCCTGGCCTAGCTGTTGAGGTGTGAAATGGTAAGAAGAGAGGTGTCCGGGAGAACTCACCAATCATAAATTGGGTAATCAGGCTCGAGATAATATGGAATTAACAGTCCAGTCAAGATTTAGCATAAATTTGTGTCTCTTGATCTGTGCCTTATCCTGCTATCTCCTGAAGCTGAGTATAGTTCTTTGCACCCAGCCAGTACTCAATGCCATTGACTGATTGATCTGATCCTGACCTGAATTCTGTAAATAAGCCAGTCCAAAAAACATTAGGGGTGTAGTTAAAGGAGGATAGGGGAAGACAGGGATAAGGCAAGGGGGTGGTGGAGACAGGACACATTTGATAGTCATGCAGAGGTGTGGGGAAAGAACTTAACTTGATCCCATTCCAAAACTTCAGATTTTAGAGAGTTATGTTTAATTTGGGGTCAGCTAGATCATTGGATGGATTTCCATTTGGGTCCAAGAGACAGGAAATCCAGATCTCCAGCTGCTTCTGTCTCTAGGCTACATGATAAACTTGTTTTTTTGATTTTTAAATTGTGGTAATAAGCACTATACTAAGTGCTAGAGTAGATACATGATAATAAGGTGGGACACAGTCCCTGTCCCAGATGGAGCTCACTGACTAAATCATGGGGTGGAGGATTTAATCCTCCTTTCACAGATGAGGTAACTGAGTCACAGCAAAGTCCAAGGTCACACAGCAGAGTAGTGACAGAGCTGGATTAGAACCCAAGTCCTCTGACTCCTAGTTTTGGGCTTTTTGCACTAGACCACAATGCTTTTCATTGTTCCTCCAGTAGCTCTCCACCTTATGTGTGATATGTGACCTTGGACAAGTCACTTGACTTTTCTCACCTGTACATAGAGATTAAATACCTGTTCTCCCTCGTACATGAGGTTCTTGTGGAGCAGGGACTATGTCTGTTCCAATTGCATCTACCCCAGAGTTTAGCACAGTGCTTGACATATAATTAGTGGTTAACAAATACCACAAATCCCCATCTCATACTATCAGCTTGTACAGTGCTTGTCAGAGAACGCTTTGGTAATCCTGGCCTGGGAATGGACAAGCAAACTACCTGCACTCTATTTTATAACACGTATTGATTATTTCTCTAGACACAGCACTGTCAGTGTGAGGGTTGCTGGGAAAGGCTTTGCCAAGGTTCTCTAGGGAGGAATTGCTATTGATTAATGTCATCATTAACAGTGAAGTGTATGCCAGTTGGGAGCTTTGGCGCTTGGGGAAAAAAACACAGCAAAAAACCCCTTCTCATTGAGCTGAAGTCCTCTTTCAATCATCGCTTTCGTTCCTGATACCTCTCTTCATACCCAGCAATAGTCTTAGTGGTCAGGAATAATCTTTCTTGTAATGACTTGTATTGATTATATTCATTAAGTGGTGAAAGTTCAGCTTTTGCTATGGTAACATGGATGCATTTTTTTCAAGTTTGGAAGACCTGTTAGAAGATGGGCCAGTGTATTACTGGCAGGGTTGGTGAGATTTTTTAAACTTGGCCTTGGGCTTCAGGTGAGCGTGGCTGGTTAAACAGGGAGAGGAGAAAGGAATTATCCTCCCATTCTGATTGACTGTATGCTGGAATACAGATTCAGGCCAGGTTTCCCCATTCCTCCCAGGTAGCCCATCCACCTCCACATCGAACACAAACTCCTTATCAGTTTGAAAGCTCTCAATCCCACTCCTACCTCACTACTCTCCTTCTACAACCCAGCCTTCACACTTTGCTCCTGTAATGCTAACCTCCTCTCTGCACCTCCACCTTGTCTATCTCACCACCAACCTCTTCCCCATATCCTTCCTCTGGCCTAGAATGCCCTCCTTATTCATATCAGACAGATGGTGGCTCATTTTATTTTATTTTTTTTTCATATACATAAAGCTATGGAGCATTCAGGATAAGCCAGTCTCAATTCATGAATGCTACCTCTGGATACCTTCCACACAACCAGGAAATGGCCATTTCAACAGCAGATTATTATGTGTTGCTATTGTGGGTATTGTTATAAGTGGAAAATTTATATTACTCTGATAAATGACTAACATTTTGATAGCTTGATTAATAACGTGCTTTTATTGATTGTCTTTCATTTAGTCATTTTACCTCCACCCCAAATATTTGAGATACCTATTTTCCCTAGAAATTCCCCCTCCCTATCATTTGTGTCAGGCTTTGTTGGAATTTGGCATGTCCTCTGCCAGACATCATTGCTTTCTCTTTCTCCATAAATCTGATTTCCATATGGCTTGAGTCAATCCAACTAGGTAAAATGGAGGCTAGTTTATAAACCAAAGAAAGCAATATCAAGGATAGGAAGAAATACTGATGCAATTCTTAACACGTCCAAAATCCCGGAGTTGGTCATTTTAAAAAAACTACCGCCGAAGGACTTTGTGTTCCCTGGAATAAAAGTCAAAGTGTGCAGTTTTCTTGCCAGAATCATAAAGCTGGAGAAGGACAGAGGAAAAATTGGTGCAGAAGAACAGATTTTCCTTATTTCATTTAAGAAAAATAAGAACGGTATTAAGTACTGTGCTAAATTCTAAGGGTGCAGAAAGATAATCAGATTGGACATAGTCCCAGTTGCAAAGGGGCTCACAGTCTAAGAGGGAGGGAGAGCAGATATCTTCCCTCAGATGTGGAAACTGGGGTGCAGAGAGGATAAATGACTCGCCCAAGCACCCAGGACAGGCCAGTGGCAGAACTGGATTAAAACCTGGGCCACTCGGCTCCCATTTCATGCTCTCTCCAAGGTCATACTGCCTTCCTTAAAAAAGCTATTGAGGAGAAGCAGGTACGCAACATGTAACATTATAGTTTGTTTGGAAAGATGTATATTTTGAGAGTCTATTCTCAAATATGGAGAATAAAAACATCTGAAAGGAGTTCAGTAGTGGCAAAATCAGCAAGTCTTGTTGGAACCCGAAACTCAAACCTCAATACTCAGTATAAACAATAAATTGACATTTCTCCATGATACTATATGGCAGATGACATTCTAATGGGGATGTTATCATGTAAAAATCTATTTCTTTCAAAGGGTAATGGATATAGGTCTCATCAGTTCATCTTCTGCCCCCCACCCTTTAACTATGGGGGTCCCTCAAGGTTCAGTTCTGGATCTGCTTCTAGTCTCCATCTGTATCCAATCCCTTGGAGAATTCATTCTCTCCCAAGGCTTCCATTACCGCCTCTATATAGATGATACCCAAATCTACATCTCCAGCCTTGATCCCTCCCTCTCTAGCATTTCCTCTTGCTTTCAAGACATCTCTCCTTGGATGTCCTCCCGTTACCTCAAGCTTAACATGTCCAAAACAGAACTCCTTATCTTTCCACCTGAACTCTGTCCTCCCCTGACTTCCCTCACTGTATATGGTACCACCATCCTTCCTGTCTCACAAGCCTGTGGCCTTGGTGTTATCCTTGATTTCTCTCTGTCACTCAACACTCCTATTCAATCCATCCCAAAATTCTGTAGGTCCCACCTTGACAACATCACTAAAATCCACCCTTTCCTCTCCATCCAAACTGTTACCATGTTAATGCAGTCACTCATCCTATCCCGTCTGGGTAACTGCATCAGCCTCCTTGCTGACCTTCCAGCCTCCTGCCTCACCCCACTCCAGTCCATACTTCAGTCTGCTGCCCAGATCATTTTTCTACAGAAGTGTTCAGAACATGTCACCCTACTCAAGAAACTCCAGTGGTTCCCCATCCACCTCTGCATGAAACAAAAACTCCTTACCATTGGCTCTAAAGCTCTCAGTCGCCTTGCTACTCTCCTACTACAACCTTCTTACTGTGCCTCGATCTTGCCGCCATCTGCTTGCCCACTTCCTTCCTCTGGCCTGCTACACCCTCCCTCCTCAACTCTGACAGGCAGTTACTTTCCCCCCAGTTCAAAGCCTTATTGAAGGCACATCTCCAAGAGGCCTTCCCTGACTAAGCCCCCCTTCCTTCTTCTCCCAATCCCTTCTATGCTGCCCTGACTTACTCTCTTTTTTCTTTCCCCCTTTTTTTCTTTCTACTGGAGAGTAAAATCCAGTAAATTGCCACTGAAGCATGGCTTAGTGGAAAGAGCACGGGATTGGGAGTCAGAGGTCATGGTTTGTAATCCTGCCTCCACCACTTGTCAGCTGGGTGACTTTGGGCAACTCACTTAACTTTTCTGTGCCTCAGTTACCTCATCTGTAAAATGGGGATTAAGACTGTGAGCCCCACGTGGGACAACCTGATTACGTCGTATCTACCCCAGCACTTAGAACAATGCTGGGCACACAGTAAGCACTCAATACATATGATTGAATGAATGAATCAGTTCATCTACAAAGTACTATTTGGGGTATTTGAAGAGTCAACTTTGACCCTATGAGGCCATACACTTTCAGAGGTGGTGTGGTGTATTGCGTGACCTTGGATAAGTCACTTCTTCCTCTGTGCTTCAATTAGCTCCTCTGTAAAATGAAGATTAAGACTTTGAGCCTCCTGTGGGTCATGGACTGTGTCCAACCTGATTAGCTTGTATCTACCCCAGCGCCTGACATATAGAAAGCACTTAATAAATACCATGATCATTATTATTAT